>NC_044279.2:74944961-75252667 GCF_004027225.2 Strigops habroptila
TTTCTTGTCACAAATCTCAGAACAAAAAGAAGAAATACATAGCAGCAGACCTGGGTCTTTGTTTTGTTTTGTTTTATTGTGCCCTCCACCCTCTTTACAGAGCTCTGCACAGTTTCAAGCGGTTTGATTGCTCAAGCAAGTGGGGTGTTACCACAGAGATGGTGCTGATAAAGAAAAGATGGACCAGTTTGGAAGCCAAGTTACTGCAGCCCCGTGTCAGACAGCCTCAAAGTTCTTGCAAGGAGGGTGAAGTCCTTCTACAACATCAATAATTTAACAAAACCCATGCCAAATGGGAATTGAGGCCAGTGTGAAGAAGGAATAAAAAGAAGGGATATAAAAACAAAAGCTGCCTCAGGCCCTTGAGACTTATGGATGGTGAGTGTATGCAGGGTGGGGAGTCTGGAGCTACATTTTACTCTCATTTCAGCCCCAAAACAATAGAAACATTACACATTTAAAAAGAAAGAATGGGAAACAACAATGATGAGACTGAGAGCATGCAGTTAAACACACACAGATAAAAGAAAGAAAAAAAAACAAACCACAATTGATTCAGAGGGTGGGGAGGGGAGGAGGGAGGAGATAGGGTCTCAGAGACAATCATTAAGATGGAGCGAGTGCCTGAAATCAGCTGCTACAGCAAAGTGCAACACAAGCACTTAAAGGAAAAAATGCCAGAACCGATCAGAAACCACCAGTCAGCAAAGAGACCAACAGCTGCATTTAACTGAGTAAAGAAATAAACTGGGGAGGGGGGGGGGAAGGAGAGAAAGAAAAAGAGAGAAACAAACAGTAACAGCTACAAACAGGTCTCAGAAAGAGAGAGCAGCAGGAAGAGGGGCAGGGGAGAGAAGAGGAAATGGGTGCATTAATAAAAACCAGCCAAACTGGAGTTCAGTAACTCTGAGTAAGATGTGCAAGGGGAAATCACCATGAAGTCAGTAATCAAACAGCTCAGACTGCTACAAAACAATATGTACATCCAAAGTCCAGGCGGCATTACTCAACAGCATTGAAAATAAAAGGGGGAGAAAGGGGAAGGAGGTGGGTGGGGACAACAAGTCAAATCACATTTCGTAGTGTTAATGTGAGATGGCAGATGGATTTTTTTCTTTCTTAATTTTGTTTTTTTATAATTTTAAGAAAAAATTAAAAAAAAAAAAAAAAGCTTCTTCTCTAGCGCTTTTGTTTCACTTACCGCCAACTCGTACCATCGCCAGCATTGTGTATAGTTACCATGGAAAGAGTGAGTCAAGTGAAGGGCCCTAAACGCTAAACCATCGAAAAGGGAAATAAAAAAAACAAAACAAAAAAAAGGCAAAATATGCAGACATCTTACTCAAAAACGGTGGCTTTTTTTGTTTGTTTTACTATTTCTATTTCTTGTTTTTATTTTATTTATTTTTTTTTTTTTAAAGAAAGAGGGAGAGAGGGAAGACGCCAGTTAGCCTTCAAAACAGTGGAACACCAAAGCGGTCAACACCAGGCATGCCCGATATGTGGTCATGTTGGCCAGCCAACATTAACCCTTCACTCCCCTGCGGTGAGAGCTACAAACTTTGAGGATTAGCTTTCACCGAGCCAACTCTTGATGGTGGGCAGGTCAAGGAACCAACTGTGTGTATATAGCATGGCCCACTTGGGGCTTCTGCCCCGTGTCTCCCCTTCCCTCCCACCATGGGCATCATCTCACACTTGTGTGGAGGAGAACTGGCCTCGGAGGAAAGAGAGGATACTGGCTGGCCCCCTGCTTTCTTTTTTGGACACAGAGTTAGAAGTCAGACAGTACTCTTTCAGTTAGTTTTGTTCAGGCCTGGTAACAGGAAATCGGAGCCTCGCAAACTGAAGCAAAGGAAAAATCAAGACAGCAGAAGGGCAAAAATTTGGAGTGGGTAGGAAAAAAAAAAAAACTTAATAAAAGAAGAAAAGAAAAAAAATACCCAAAAGAACAATAAAAATATTCCATAAGGGGTGTAAACTTTTATACATTTCAGTGCAGGGAGGTGAAGGACACGGACACAAACACACACGCACACACGAGACTGGGATCCAAATGTGAAATAAGTGAGGCAAGACACAAAAAGAAATCAAAAGAATAAATATAAAGAAGAAATTGAATTACTGAAGACATGCACCTCGATTTTACGGCCCTCTACCACGGTGCCGTGTAATTTCTCCCTGGCCCTGTCTGCATCAGCACTATTCTCGAAAGTTACGAACCCGAATCCCTGCATGCAGCGGGAGAAGGGGGGAAAACATGCACATCGTTATATATTGAAATACTGATCTCTAGGTAAATAGAGAAAAAATATCACAGTATGAAATCAACATCAGCACAACTCAGCAATAACCTCCTAGAGTCACATTGTTGGTTCATGCATGTTTCATAAATGAAAGAAATTAAATTCGATAAAATAAAGGAACTGTAATCATAATAAGAAGAGTAATTAAAAAAAAAAAAAAAAGAAAAAAAAGAAAACATAAAAGCAATTGAGGCCAGACCAAAAAGAAGTACAAAGTTACTCGAGACAACGTTTTGGTTTGTTTTGGTTGTTTAAAAACACTAAACCCTGCTCTGACACAGGCAAACTGGTCAAGCCCAAGCTGGGCTTCTCTTCCCTCTGCTAATTAACACACATGCTTTGGAGGACCCACCGCCCACCCCAGACACAGTACAGGACATCAACACTGAGCAGCACTTCGTTCTCTTGAGAAACTGCTACGAGAGCGAGCAGCGATCTGAGTTCACGCCTGGCACCAGGAATTCTGCGAAGCTTTGGGCAAACCAAACACTGAACCTTGCTTTTCCCACCTGTAAAATGGAGACAATAATAATTACCTACCTTAGAAAACTGCTGAGAGGAAGGGCTGTTTGTAAAGCATCCCTTGTAAGCTCTTCGGGGCACAGCTCCTGTCTACTCCTACTTGCCTAGTAACATATGGGGCCCTGGAAGTAAGCAGGGCTTCTAGGTGGCACCATCAAATAAACATTACTTAATGTGAGGATTCAGAGTATCACAATTGTAGTTTGAAAATTTTCCTATCTCTGCATACTGTGTTGGACTTGTGCAAATCCAAACACCTGAATATCAATTATTCAGTAAAGGAAGGTTTTGTCTGACACTGCTGACCCACTGCTACCTCCCTCCCGCCCTGCTACCCATCTTATTTGGCTTTGTTCTGAGATGGCAACCTCTGTGCCATGGGTAGCAGCCTAGTTAGATCATGAAACTGGAGGCAAATTGATGGTGATGTGCCCTGCCTGGAGCAAGCGCAAAGGCTCAAGGACCACTAAAACGTCCCTTTAGTTAGATGAATTTAGGTTTACCGTATCCATGAAGGCACATGCAACACGCCTGTCCTACATGCTCAGGCTGCTGCCAACTCATGCAGTCATGTAACAGAGCAGAGGAAGAGACCATGCTTCTTTCCATGGAGATGGGTGCACTGACATTAAAACAGAGGCAACATGACTGAGCGAATTAGGATTTTAACAAGTAACAAATGGTACGTTACTACAGGCAACTGTGATGAGATATTCTTCGTGCCATTACAGACAGCAGGGCCAAACAAAAGCCTTTGTTGCATTCTGCTTTTAAGGTATCTTAAGCACAGGAGTAACTGGCTCCTGCGGCTTGGTATAAAGCAAATATAGGTTTCATGTATGGAGAGTAATCTCTGCTGGCTACAAAGCCCTCAGGAGCAGGAAGAACAAAGCTTGCATTTGATGCAATGGAAACTCCTGATACTAACTGGAGAGGGAGGGGATGTAAGTGATCTACAGCTATGCCTTGTCAGGGCAATGGTATGCCAGCCTCATGGCCCCCTCCATGCAGCCTGGGGTCGATATGTATGGACTAGACCCCCCCATCTTGATTTCTAAGTACTGCTGGCAACAAGACACAAGCAAGCCATCATTCTTCAAGTGCTTTTTAAAGGTCTTTACAATACTGATCTTACAAAGCCTAAGCCATTTCCACATGCTGGCCTTATCATCCACAGCTAGGTTTCCAGCACAAAACTGTTAACACATTTGTAAAAATGCAAGGGTCTTTCTTTTTTTCCCCCCAAACAGCAATAATAAAAGAACTTAGCCAAGTACTGCAATGTTGAGGTCAACAAGAGCGCTCCTTTGGGCTCCAACCCAATAATATAAAGCTTCAGATAATTTCATTTCTCCAGCTATAAATAAAAAGCTATATAAATAACAAACTGATGCTTTTTTCAGAACAGCATAATTTTTTTTTTTTTCCCTGTTTAAATGATTAAAATTGGAGCTGCAAAAGATAGGAGCTAATAAAACAGCCTAACCGCATATAACTCTTCAAATATGCTGCAGGGAACCAGGGGAGGTGCCGGGGGGTGTAATAGCAAAGCTGATTATGAAGGGATAAGGTATCGTGTCTGCTTCAAAGAACCCCTACAGAGAAAGGCAAGACTGAGAAATAGAGCAACACCTTTCCCTCTGGTTCTATATAATGGGGAAAAAGCATCTTTAAAAGGCTAGGGGAGGAGGGGAGGCGAAGACTGCAACAGGAATCTCTATTTCCCTCTTCTCTTTTTACATTAAAATTTCTGTTTGTTCTAGACATGGCCTGTGGAGACCGGAATGAAAATTTATGTCTTTGGTGATGATGTGAACTGAAAGCTAGAGAGCAGAGGGAAGGTGATTTTTTAGACATCAATCTGTGCAGGCTAGAACCAAACTAAGACTATTTTAATTCATATTTGTTTGCAATTAGTGAAGTCTATACGGGATTTTAAAACCACATTATCATTACGTATCTTTAAATGGAAAGGAGCTTCCAATGTTTTTACTAAATTAACTCAAGTAGGATAAATCCACATGTGAAATAATTAACAATGTGAATTAGAACAGAATTAATCCAATTCTGAACATTGTAAACTGATTACCCCACAATTTTAGTTTTATTGACAGATCAGTCCTTAGCTTGTGCAACTCTCTGAGGGTTTTTTTGTTGAGAACCATTTAATGTCAATGCTGAATTAATGTTTTAAATAGTTGACTATGGCAGCCAGTATTTGTGCCCCCTTGGTTTGTCATCTTAATGCATCCCTTAAACATTCAAATATTCATCAGAAAAAAGGTGAACCATGCTTGACATTTTTGTTATTTCTAAGTTTAAAACCTAGCATTATATATATACACATTGTTTGATGTGGGAGAGAAAAATAGCATATACATATATTTTTAATTCCTTCTCATAGATGACCTGTAAAGAATAGGAATTAATTTGTACTAATACATTTGCAACAAACAATTCTCTGTTTCTCCTCCCAAGGTTGTCTTGCCCTTGAAATAAGAAAGAAAACAAAAAAGAGGTGGCAGATGTCCAGTATTTACTTGCTTAGCTTAGAGCAGGTACTGGTTTGCTCCATTATTAGTAGGTATGGAGCCAGAGGAAGGGAAGATACAATCCTGGGTAAAAAAAGACAAAACACTTAAGGTTTCTAAAATTTAGATTTACAAATAGCTTGGTTTAATAATGCTGTTATAATAACAAGGCTGAAATTTCAACAAATTCCTCTCCACCAGCAACTGCCAGGAACTTCTCCAAGCAGAAAATAAGTTTAAACCTCAGTGTACCCAGAGAACACTAATACCCCAGAAACATTTTAGGACTGGTGAGTAATTTGCAGTGCCAGACTAACCCTTTTTACCCAAAGGTTATTCAAAGGGCCTGAAGAGACCGAGTAACTTGCCACCCTTTTTAGTCTGGCCTCAGACTCTGCAATAAATAACAAGCAACATGATGAGCAGTGAAAATAAAATAATAAATGTATATATATTATATATAGTATTGAATGTTTCCATCTCTGAAGAATGAGAAAGAAAATTTACCATGTAACCGTAAAGGGAGAAAATCAAAAAGCAGACGGTTCTCCTGGTGTGGCCAGAACACAGAAATTAAACAGAAAAAAAAACAACAAAAAAAGAAAATAAAGTAAAATAAAATAAAAAAAGGAAATAAAACCCAAAGGAAAACTAAATAAGGCCCCTTGAAATCCATGCATTGTTAACCCTTCTTTTGTCACAGAGTTTAGACCAGTCACCTCAGCAGCAGCGTCTTTGCCTTGTACCACTGGAGCACGCAGCCAGCAACCGGCCTTGCCATCATCTGCTGCTGTGCTTGGTTTTAACCAGTTTTTTATTTTACTTCTTTTTTTGTTTGTTTGTTTACAATGGAAATAAGGAGGAAAAACACTTTAGGAGCCTGAAAAAATGGCCAAGGAGACAGCAGTTTAGGCTATCTGTTTCCAAGGCATGTGGAAAGAGTAGGAGGGTGTCAGCTACAATCCACCTGAGATGAGCAGGACTGAATGCACCGACAGAGAACACAGCACGAATTCAGACAACATTATTGAAGTTACACGCAATGAACATTTTAAATTGGGGAGGGAATTGGCGTACACCAACCCTGCCACTATTCAGCAGCTCTTCCCGCTCCTCCCTGCTCTGTGCCACACTTCCAGTGCATTCAGGTGCATATGCATAAAGCACCCACCTGAGTATCTGTGCAATCTGGTGAATCAGATGCAGGGATTAATCTGGCTAAACCGCCCAAACATGTACCTTCAAAAAACCCTGCAGGGCTACTTTTACACTGGATCATTTCCTTAGTTCGGCTTGTTGTGTTGCTCCACTGCCAATCCCTCCTGCAAAACCAAGATGGGGGCAGAGGCCAGGAGCAAACAATGGGAGTCTGACCAGCATAGCTGCACAGAGAGAGCTTGGAGCTTCAGAGCAACTCCAGCCAACTTGGGTTAGGGCTTCAACTCAGGCCAGGGGCTTTCACAGCCCCTGTTGTTGTTCCCAGCTGTGCGCTCCTCCTCTCCTCCATCAATCATGGATCTTACTGCGTGGGCTGTGAGTTCAACTAGCTAAACTGGCAGAAGACAAGCTCCTTTCTCTCTCTCTCTCATTGCTGCGCCAGTTTTGGCTAATTTAGCACCCTCAATTCAACTCCCTGCACAGTAAACAAGCACTATTGGGAAGGCACTCCCACGGAGCAGTAAACCAGTTCATACTATCAAGCCATCAACTTCAGCCTTGATTATTCAAGTTTCATAAAACAGTTCAGTGTATGGACTAGTTTAACTCATTTAGTATCACAGAGTTGAAGGCCATAAAACTGTATTTCACTGAGCTAAGATAAAGGGACACAGGTCATGTGTCTTTCATGCCACTGGCATTATAAGGGATTTGGTGACCTGAGAGGCAACACTGGTCGCTTGGTACTTAATTGCTTAAGCCTCTTTGTGTTAATAATGCTATTTGTACTTCTGGTTCAATTCATGACATCTGGACAAAAATTATAAAAATAGAATTAAAATTAAAACAAGACTTTTAATTGATTTTATGTAAACAAGGGGTGGTATCTATTTCACTCAGTGGAAACTTGTGGCTCAGCTCAAAGCACCTAATCCATTCAAAGAAGAAAATAAACAGACATGCAAGCACCAGAGTCTTTAAGGCACAGTTATCAAAACCTAAATTCATATTCTTATCTTAACCTACAGTTAACTGCAAATGTAAAAAAAAACCCCAAACCTTAAGTGTTTCCACACTGCTTTCTGCACAGATTTTAGTTAGTACCTCTTTACTTAGAGAACTCAGCTCACACCACAGATGCAATTTCTTTGTGAAGACACAATGTAAGTTTACTATACAACCTGTTTTCTTAATTAAATCTGAAGCGCTTTTATCATTCTATCACTTCAGTCCCCTGCAAGAACTTGGATATCTGGGTTTCCCAAGTAGAAGGCAGCAAGGGATATAAACTCACACTATCCTGAAACCATGAGCATGCACTCTGCACTGACAGAACCCTTACTGCTTCTATTCAGCCAAGGTTTTGCTGTGTGCTTACGCACTCTTGGTCTCTGATGTCATTGAGGGCACATCTTGGCATGCCACATGGTACACAGCTGATGAGCAAAGAGTGGATTCCCTTCCCCTGCAGCTTTATGAATGCCACAGGGTACTCGTTACACAGGCAGACTGCATTAATTCTGAAATTGTCACTTGTTCAGTTCAGCAACAAACAGTGCAAAACATTGCCATCTAGAGGATGCATCTCCAGTAACAAAAGGAGCAGGAATCCTCTCTCTCTACTTCCTCTGGAGGTGTTTTATTCACGGTTCAGTGAAGTGCCATGTAAGCTACAATCATGAGCAGAATGCTATTTAAAGCATTTTTATGGGTCAGACTAGAATGTAATGGTAAACAGGATAAAAGAAGCAAACAGCTAGTTTCCTGGAAGCAAGCACAAAACCTGAACACATCAAAGGAAGACTGATGTCATTCTATTAAATAAGAATAAACTAAAATGAAATTGAAGGGATGTTTAAAGTTCGTATCTTGTTTCTCATGTGTAGCAAACGACTATCAGTGTGATGTCTACCAGAGACCACATAACCCTACTAAAACAGATTGAATCTGGACAGAAATTAAGTTAAGAAACATGAATCCACATTGCTTTGAGAGGAGAATCAGCAAAACTAATTATTTAACTGCCTCCTACTCTGATGCAATACAGAAAGTCAACAAATAGCATTTCCTAAGCCAAATGCAAGAACCTGAGGTGCAAAGTGGCTGTGATGGACACACGCTGCTCTCTTTTTGGTCACCAAACTTCCGAAACACACATAAATCCCAAGGATGCAGCCAGTTTGATATAGTTCCCCCAGGCTGTCGAATAAAACTGCCTGCTCATCTCAGGTGGATTCAAAAGGAAGGATGCAACCCGCACGCTTCCTCCAGTCCCTCCTACCGACCAGCACTGGAGCGATCCCAGCAGAGTTCTCCTGCCATAGCTCAGCAGGGACAAAGCGCTGCTCAACCCCATTGTACACTGGCTGGGGGCGAACCCAGGGCAGTTTGGGATTTACCACTGTACCTTTTACACAGTTTACAAAACATAATACACAAAACTCTACAACCCTTAGGAACCCAGGGAAGGGAAGGGAGCATTGAGAACACAGCACAAGGCAGGCAGCAGGAGCATCTGCTTTCGGATTCCCAAGAGAGAGGAGGAGAAGAAGAGAGAGAGGTTTCATATCATTAGATTAGAATGGAAACCACAGGGCAGGAAAATGCATTCAGATTGTTTATTTTATTTCCCTAAGGTGGAGGAAGAACCCAAGAGTGAGTGAGTGGCCTCCAGAAAGATCCATTTCCTTTGCTTCACCATCAGATCAAACTATTGCTTTTCCATTATTATGTGAATACCAGGTGCTTCGTGCAGCTACACCCCACTCAAACACTGGGGCCTCCCATTTTCATGCTAAGCAGGAATAATCTTGCATTCTTTTTAAAACAGAAATTATTTTGGGTAGAGAAGGATGCAAAGACACCACAAAATTATTCTTTGGGTGTTTTCTCATTCTGTTCAGATTCTGCCCCATTCCTCTTAGTGGCTATCAGTTTTCCAACTGCTTTTTGCTGTAAGACAATAAAAAAGCAGTAGAAAACTACATGGTCAAGGACTGGAAGAACATCTCTTTGGATCACTTTCTTTTTTCATGTATTTATTAAGGGTTCAGGATAAAATTCATCAGGAATCTTCAGCAATAACTTTTGTTTTAGCTGAAAACCAGAAGCCTTGGGCTCTAACAGCTGCACAAGGTATTTTTCATAGTCATAAATCAAGTCTTCACAGAAAGCCTCCGACGTTAATGTTGCCCAGAAGGGAAAGGGCATCTGTGGGTGTTTTAATATACATGTATGGATGGAAGAGAGAGAGTGAAGTTCATGTGCAGAGAGGAAAGCACCACTCTGGAAAGCACAGAAAGTGGGGGACAAAGGACAGAGCTCACCACTTTGCCAGGCCAGTTACTTTTGTTCTTTCTTTTGCAATTACACCCGAACAAGCAGGGATTTGATAGAGGCCAGAGGCTATTCCCAAAGCCAAACAGAAATGACTAAAATCAAGACTAATTCACAGATAGCTCTGGCCTATAAATATCATAAGAACAGCCGAGAGCAGAATAAATATTTACAAACTCAGCATAGCTGATTGTTTGGGTAAAGCGTATAGATTTTTATCCACATAGGAAAGTAGAACTCTCTAACTAAACCATATAGACATTTACTTGTTCAGACTATCTTATTAAAAAAACCAAAAACTAAAACTAAAATCCACAAACAAAAACACCCACCCAAAAAACATGGTGTGAAGGCACAAACAAGGATGGAAAGGGCTAACCCTCATCCCTTCTGTGTACAAATCAACTGCTTCTGGTTTCAGCTAATACAGACACTGAAGAATTTCAGAATGCATCTTGGGCAACGTGGGTGGAAATTTGCAGAGGGCTCTGAACATGAACATACCCCAGGATATATGTTGAAGCAAAGAGGCCACCTTAAGACTGTGAACCTCAAATCCAAGCGAAAGACATAGACTCTAAACCAAAACTGCTTAGATGAATTGCAACTTCAAAACCTCTTGTGTGCATGCACACATGTGCACACACGTGTGTGGGGCAAGGAGGGAAATTTTGTTTTAATTGAAAATGGGAATCTTAGCATTGATTAAGTCAAGCAGAGTATAGACATGCACTGTGCAAGCTTCCCCCATAGAGCTTTGGCAATGCACCTCGCTCCTGACCTGCAAACTCCCTGCTATTCAGTGCTGAACTCCTGGCAGAGAGAGAATCACATCAATTTGTCATTGTGGTGATCTGGTTACAGTGATGAGAACCAATTGCCAATTAGGACAAAGATCACTGACTCTCTCTGCAGCTGACCTGAGCAACATTTGAAAATCTCATCTCCAGAGAAATAAATTATTACCATTAAGCCTCAACAAAGCCTCCTCTTAACATATCTGTAAGTTGAAAATAGGTGTGTGAATGCAAATTCAGTGGGGAGAGGTCCACACTGGCAGGGCAAGTGGAAATGAGAATGCTTGTATTAAAGCATCAATATCTCAAACATGAAAAGGTCAGTATATCAGAAAGCGCTGGACTAAGTCTGCAAAATAGAGTAAACAAAATCCTTTCACATATGAGATATGACTATTTTTCTACAGAAGTATTTTAATGCAAAAGAAATGTGGTTTGAAGGTTGGGGGGCTTAGGCTTTGTTCTTACAGTCTCCCATCACTCAAAGCTGTTTTACCTTATTCTGCCTTCCCCACAGGGCACCCCATTGCTAGTGCAATGGAATGGGTTGGTATGAAGGCTCAAGAGACTGACTCTCTGTTTGTTCAAAAGGCTGGGGAACCTGATCCCACATTATGGACAGGAGTGCCTAGGAGCATTTGTACATGCTGCCCAGAATGACCATGCTCAGAGTCTGGAGTCAGAGGGAAACAGGAGACAGTCCCCAGAATAGCATTTTCCCTTCCCCCCATCACACTAATTCCTGCTGATCTCTACAGAGTATATTCTCTAGGCAATGAACTGCCTTTTACTCTGCAATCAAAACAAGAGAAGCGAGTACAAAAAGAGGACTTACCTTCGAGCCACGCTCATTAAAGATTATCTCTACATCAAGGATTTTGCCAAATTGCTGCAAAGAGACAAGAGGGGAAAAAAAAGATTTATTTTTGGCAATCCATTTTTCCTACCTTTTGGGGGCTGGCTTAGCGCAAGAAGGGAGGTGAGAATATTTCCATTTCTATCATACAGGCAAAGGCATAAAAATCCCAGTGACATGACCCAGTTCTCTTGGGTTAGGACATGTGGATCCTCTTGGTCACAGACCCCAGGTTTTCTCACAGAAGTCTACAGGAAGAAAAACAATCTCCAGAAGAGTTTTAGGGATTTGAGGTGGCTTTTCTTTCCTCCCTTTTAATCTAAACAATTCTTTCTTCCTTCTTTCTTCTATTTCATCTAAGACATGGTTATAATATTTCATCTCAGACATCTAACAGCATTTTTCAAATGTAATTCAGCTTTTCATCTTCCTCCTGAAAGTGGCTATCACAAAGAGAAACTTGTTTCTCTGGAGGGGATAGTCACATAAGACACCCAAGCTCAGGGATTCCAAACTCTAAATCTTCTTTCCTCCCACCTTCCCTTCACTTCCCAAAACTCAAAGCTTTCAGGATGGCTGATGAGAGATTCAGAAACCATGAAAATGGCCATCTCCCAACAGTTCGCTTTTCAGAAAAAGATCATTCAATTTCAACTCGTGACATACAGCAACCTGATAATAACCTATGCAAATTTATCACGTATGATAGAATTTTGACCTCTGTCTCAGCCTGGAGACCCTGGGGAAAGCAGGACCCCACTACTCTGCTTCCACAACTGGTACCAAAGAGCTCCCTACACAGCACAGAGCAAAAGTGGGAAACGAGAGCTACAAGCTAGAAAGGAGATTTACCACACTCTGTGGAACCATACATGGATCAGATTTGTCCCCTTGGAACATATTTAAGTATTTTTATTGAACTGGCCACATTCAAAACAGTAGCTTATAGGTAAAAGTATCACCAATATTGTATTTCCAAACTGGAGGTCTTCTCTCCAGAAAGACAGGTCTAACGTCTCATTTTCAGTATAATACATACACAGAGCAGTCTTCACCCAAGAGATGCATATTGCACTCAGACAAATGCTGAATCTGAGCATCTTTCCTACCCCATTATTTATGAAAGCTTCCATCAACACGGGTTTGATCTTGCTGCTTGCAGAAGATTTAAAGGTAGTAGCAAATGAAGGAAGGGTCAACAAAAAAAGAAAGGAAAAATGAAGAACACAGACTCTGCGCACTGGGACACTATTTTTTGCCATGGTGCTCTTAGTATTGTATTTGCTTTTTTTTTTTAATTAACATTTCCATCTGGAGTCCAATGGGTATAATGCTCATCTTGTGGGTGCCCTGCTTGAAAGACTTGTGGCCAGATTTGCAAACGTGGGACATTTACAACAGTGAGCCATGAAGGCTGAGGAGAAGTTCTGAATATGTATAGCAATAAAAAGCTATTAAGTCCCTTGAACAAGTATTCCACAACTGCCTGTAAGCAAGCAAAATGCTTCCAACAATTTTAGCTATGGTTTGTCTGCTTCCATTCCCCATTCTTAAAAAGGAGATAGTTGTATTCTTTTACAAATGTTGGTTCACAGATGTTGTTTTTATTGTTCTATTGTTTAAGGACAATACTTGATCTTCTATTCATCCCAAAAACAATCGAATTCACAATATCCTACGTTACACAAAGTTTGAATAATGCTAATGTAAACACGCATCTTCCTTGAAACCTCAACTTCTCAACAGCTTAGGCTTGATCCATGCTGGATCCTCTTTTGACCACTGCTGTGCCAATCACAGCTAAAATACATTTTCTATTTCTATCCCGTGCTTGGTGTGGGCTTCTCTATGAAGGAGATTAGCTGTTGATTGCTTTTTGTTGTCTTTGTTGCATATGGCTTGGGCACTGCCATGAAAGAAATCAGTCATGATTGCTTTCTTGGTAGACTATTTCAGCGCTGTTACACGACAGGGGCTGAACCAATTTAACAGCTCCTGGCTGCTGCAGGGCTGTCCCTGCTCTCTTGTCCTTCCTTGTCTGGTCTCACCAGCTTCCTGAAGCTGGTCCCTGTTTTCATTCTCACCTGCAGGTAAACTGATAGAGCTCACCAATCCTGTGAAAAACTAGCTCAACAAAAGGAATAAATACAAAGTTTTTGATGATTTACTGCTCTGGAGTGGCTCAAAGGGTCAGGCAAGCATTAAGGCTCTGGGAAGCAAAAGGGGATGGAAAGCAGCACACTCTGCCCAAGAGCAGGATCTATCCCTGCCAGATCAGCTCAGCTGCCTAGCCTTGTCACACACACTGAAAAGCCGGGCTCTCAATAAATGCAAATGCCAAAAATATTTTCAGAATCTTCAAAGCCATAAGAAAAAAAATCACCATTTTCTACCTCATTAGAATCATCTTGAAAGAGAACAAACTGTGCAGCTTCTGGTGCACAATTATGCCGTGCCATCTTCCCCTTTCTCCACACCCAGCTGGGCCTGGATCCTCGGGTACTGCTGCCAGCGCTGCCTGCCAGCCCCGCTGGGCTCAGCTCACCGCACAGGGCTCCCACACCAACAGGAAATCCTTGTCTTGTGCGTTCCATGTCTTGTGGCTGACAAAAAGCTGGCAGTAACGCTGAACACAAGTGGTCTGACTTACCACCACGAGAGGTGGCAGGGCTGCCTCCCCGCCCCGCAGATGATGGAGGTACATCATCTCCTAGATGACAGAATTAAGATCACCAAATCCTGAGGCTGCAGCAAGCACAGGCTTGACGTCTACTGCAATGGGCTACATCCACCCATGCAAGCAGCCCCAATCTCTTTTCTACCTAGGAGTTGAGGGTGTTTGAGGAGGCAGGAGGGAAGGATCTGCTTGGGAGAGAAGAAGCAGAGACAACAGGAGCTAACTGCTGAACTGAGGTTTGCTGGGGAGGGGTTTCCTGCCCTACGAAATTCTCTGGAAGAAAGCAGCATGGCCATGAGGCAGGAGGACATGCTCTGGGCTCTTCAAGACTGCTGCAGCCATTGCTGCAGCTGCTCTGACAGCTCCTAACACCATGGCTCTTGTCCTTGCTGCTGCAATGGTTACAGCAGGTCCAGCACTGGAGGCACTTTTGTTCTGGTAGCATGCCAGACTTTTCCTGAAGAATGAAAGCAGGAAAAAAAAAAAGAACTAGTTCATTTTAACAGTTTATATCTCCTTCAAAGCTGAATCTAATTTAGTGGAACATAAAAAGGCACTTTGTTCTCTGATGGTGCTTCGCCTACCAAATGTCAACAACCTACTGCAAACAATGGAAGTTTTAAGAGCTCCTTAGTGAAAGGTCACAATTTTTGTATGGAAAATGCTAGGCCATTTAAATACAAGGGTCAAGGCCAAATGCCCCCATAGTATTTTTTTAAAATCATGTATACAGGCATGTTTGTATTTTCCAGCAGACGGAGGGGCTATCCAAATAAAACAAGACCCATGCTTAGCTCATCCATGAGGACTAATCCTCTAATCTCTAACCCTGAATATATGAATCACTTTGCTCACAGACTTGATTTGTTCACTCAATGATCACCAAGAACTTCTATTTACAACCCTGCACAGCAGCCAGGGAAAAAAATCCTCAGCAGAGTTCACAGCCTCTGAAGAAGGCAGTGCAGGACTACACATCTCAGATGCTCCCCTCCATGACTTAGGAAGGTTACTGTGTGATCAAGAAGCCAGCATCCCCCATCACACGTCAGGTCATGCAAGAAGCCTTCTCCATGAACTCCTCATGCACACGCCATATGATGGATACCCAGACAAACACACAGTTCCAGTCATGCCATGGCACAGCTATAGCATCTTATTTTATCTTAGAGCTCCATTCCCTGGACTGACCTTGTACAAGCTCCTAGTTATTTTTCTGTAAAGCAGGTAAATGAGAATCATCTCCTCTATAATAGTAGCAGGGGCTGTGGGAAATAAGAGTTTTAAGAGGCATAAAGATATTAACACACATCAGCTATGACCAGAACCCAATTTTCTTGCTTGAACATTATGTACCTTATCATAGATGCAAGGGTATTCTGCAAGGAAAGGTATATACATGCTGTGTGTTTCTCTCCACCCAGATGCCATGAAGGCAGCAGATTTTTCCAGCAGAGGCCATAACTACATTACATGTAATAAATTTGAGAGATCTGGCATCAGAGAGCTTTTGCCTTCCAAGACACTGACAGTTTGGTAGGGCCTCTCCTGTATGCTCTGTTCCAGCTGGCCCTGCCTCCTCTCCCTGTCTAGAGCTTTCAAAATCAGCTCCAAAACACGCTAGACAAATAACTTAACCCTAAAGATGCTAACAACAGGGAGTACAAAGCATATTCTTTAGAAATCACAGAACAACTAAAGGTAATGGTGAGATACCATGCAATGACCTCACATCCCTAAAAGAGAGCCCTGTATCTGCAGCGGCTTTGCACTGGCCCTACAAAATTCACTTAGAAATGAGTGAACTATCCAAACCTTGAAGGTGACAAACAGTCCATTCCTAAAGATGGTCAAAATCGCCTTTTCAGGTCCTCACACTTGAGCAAGAGCATTTCATATGCAGGATAGGTCCATGCTGCAGAGAGCATCCTTACCCTAGCTCCCAGCTCCACAGGATATACTTTCAGCTGGGAACATCTGGCATCCATAGTAGTGTGTATTAGCCAGTGCTTACTTATGGCAGCATGGGGTCTGCCAGAGCTATGCTGCTATCAGTATATGAACTTCCTCACCTAAAGCTGGGTCACATCTCTTCAAAATAGCAGGGCCAACCCTACTACAGCCAACCCTCTTCAGCCAAGCTACACCAGTATGCTTTGCTGACAGGAAGATGGAAGCACTGAGGATTTATAAACCAAAGCACTATCATAGTTTACCAACTGAATAGATTGTAAACAAGCACCACCAAGCCCTTATTAGGGTTGACCTGTTGCCCAACAAAACACATGTTTTCTATGAAACCAGACTTTAACAAGAAGCCACACAAAGAGCAAAGATTTCTAATAGGATTTACAGACCACAGCCATCCCAGCAAACAAAGTGACAAGGAACATAGTTTCTCAGTCATTTGTTATCCTCTGACTCACAAATAAAACATTTTCACATGGAACAGTGAGATGGGGGTGAACAGTACCACAGGGTACCGCCCAGAGAACTTCACCACCAGACCAGCTTCCAGGTCTACACTTCCGAGCTCCTTCTTCCTGCCTTATGCCATTCCCAGAGGTATGGCTGCACTGTAACCCAGTACTGCTGCCATGGAAAAGGTACTTGGACCCATGCTCACAAAAGCGACATACACTCAAAACTCAGTTTGAGAGGACTAAGACATGTAGACTAAATCCATAGAAAACCAGGTTATAAAAAGACAACTCCATGTAATTTTACCCAGTCCTTTTATGCAAATAAATCCATCTACAGCACAGCACTGCTTCCTAAACGACATTCAGCCCTGTCTCACTGCAGACTCATATGAAAACCTAAACAAATCTCTCATAAATGTATAATCCATTCACCACTGCCTTCCACCAGATGATCATTGCAGTTTCTATGTCCTGTGGCATAAGCACACAGATTTTTGCAGAGTAAGACAGACAGTATGGTAGCTGCAGCGGCACAAGCACCCCTGTGCAGAACTACTGTGGTCTCCAGCACAGCTGTGCAAAGCAGGATGCTCAAGCAGCACTGAACACACAAGTCCTTTGCAAAAGGTGATTACAGAAAGTGGCCTGATGAAAGACATCAGTATAAACAGCATTGCCTCTTCGAACTCTAACCAATTTCAGCAGCAACAAAATCCTGTCCTGTGACAGGGCTGGAGCATTCTCACTGCAGGAAGAGCTTGGAAACAAGCATCATCACAAAGAGGCCACCTTGTGTCAGAATGTTTGTTATCCAATACTGAAACATAGGACTTGTTACATGTGATGGGTGGGCCAGAACTATTTGGAGATAAAAAAACCTAAAATACATCTTGATATCCAGAAGACAGAATTTTCCTCCTTCGGGTGTCCAATCCACTCAGAAACCAGAGTCCCTTTCATCTACTTTCCTACTGCTGTACTTCAGGCCTCACTGCATCAACACCTGCAGGTCACAGCTTCTTGGTCTATCCTATTACTTACCTACTTACCTCAACACCTAACAAGTAGTTTTCTACCACTGCCAATGCTTGCATATGATGAATTACTTGTGCATTCAAATTTATTTACTGGCAAACACAGACTTAAAATTCTACCAAAATTTTGGTGAGAAAGAGCTGTAGTCTCGCTTGTCATTGCTCTAGCCTCAAACTGCAGGCTTATGGAGGTGTTTTGCACTCTTGACACCAAAATGAAGTTGGATGAGATACTATATCCACCGAGGTATTTTAGGAAGTGCAAAGTGCCAAAATGTTTCCCCAGAGGCCAAGACCTAAAGGCTACAAGAGCTTCCAAAAATATCTGAGCTCACAGAGCTGTCTTGCTTGGGTCATACAAAGCAGTGGTCTACCACAAGCAGACACCATAAAGAATCTTGCAGAAGAGATATGAATTATACTTAGAGAAGGAGAAGGATAACAACATCACCTGCTTTAAAATCCAGTGTTAAAAAAAGAAAAAAAAGCTACCATTATGTCACCTTTAATAAATTATTAATAACTTCATTAACTGAAAGTTATTAAATGTGACAGAATGGTCATCTTAATATAAAACAGCTAGACATTATTACAGCTGTAGCTGGTAACACACAAAACCATTTATCAACTTGGGCTGGTGACGTTCCCCACCAGAAGCAGTTACCAGCCTACAAATAGTAGCCATGGAGTGAACATGTTTTTAAAAAAGCAATGTCTCCATCTGAAGCCAGAGCCTGAGAGAATTCACACCCTGTATGATGCTATCCCACCTTCATCTGCAATTGTCATCAACATAGTCTTTTATTTTTATCTTACACTATCTCCTTCTTTTAAAAAAGTTGAAGATTCTTAAGCGAAAAGCATTTCACCATTTCCTATGAGGAAAGGCTGAGAGAGTTGGCATTGTTCAGCCTCGAGAAGAGAAGACTCTAGGGAAACCTTATTGCAGCCTTTCAGTTCTCAAAAGTGGCCTATAAGAAAGATGGCGAGAGACCGTTGCGATAGGATGAGGGGTGATGGTTTTAAACTACAAGAGGAGATTGAGGCTGGACGCGAGGAAGAAATTTTTACAATGAGGGTGGTGAAACACTGGCACAGGTTGCCCAGAGAGGTGGTGGATGCACCATCCCTGGAGATATGCAAGGCCAGGCTGGATGTGGTTCTTCTGAGCAACCTGATGTAGTTGAAGATGTTCCTGCTCATTGCAACGGGTTGGACCAGATGACCTTTGAAGGTCCTTTCCAATCCAAACTATTCTGTGATTCTAAATTCTGAGAAACATCTATTCTGACTCCTCATACCATTGGCTCTTACAACAGATAAGAAGGATTTAGTGCACAGAACTACCAAACAATCCACTTGGCTTGTCTTTGTGGAGATAATTGATGATTCAGCTTGAGAACAGATGGATTTTCTTCTTGCAGGCAGTCCAACCCAGCATGTGTCTTCCCCAGGAGACTCTGAAGTCCATCTGACTCTGAAGTCCTGAACTGACCAGAGCATCCTAGTGAATTTTATACTGGGAGGAAAACTGCTTTTTGAAGCCTAAGAGGGAAGGACTGAAGCTGTAAGCCATGAGGTACAACCAGAGACACTATCATAGCACAATGTTGAAAGGACCAGAAACATGTTGAGAGAAACATGAACTTATCTTTTGCATACATAGTCCAGTAAGGAAGGGGACAGCAGTTAAGAAGACTGCTACCATCATGCCAGAGTCCTTACACACACTAGCCAACGAACGTCCCTCAGAAACTGGATAACAAGATTTTGAGGAGAGCTGCTAACTTGTTTTTAACACTGATGGCAACTCTTCCACTCCCTGGTAAATTGTTCTATTGTTTAAATTAGCTTAAACGACTAAGATTTTTTCTCTTATTTCAAGGTTAATTGTGTTAAATCTCAGCATCCAACTGGAAAATCTTATTATGACTGTAAACAAGACCTAAACCCTCTATTAGTAGGTATCATCCATGCATAAGCACCTGTACAGAACAGACTTGTCATCTCCCAACCTCTCTTTAATAAGCTGAGTAAATCATGTACCCAACACCTTACACAGTTAAAAAGCCATTCATCTTCAAAGCCCAAGATTATTTTTTTGGTCCTAAACTAATCTCAGAACTGAACAAAATTATGCAGTCACAGTCTTTTTGACTTTGAACATGAGCAAGAACACATCCTTCCTTCAGCCTGATACCCCATCCCCCTTTGCACTGTTGAAGCATCTATCTTCAGTAATCACTAGTACTCTCCCACATCTGTGTTTCCAAAGCAAGCTACAAGTGCACCCCGGTTCCCACATACTCGGTTCTCTGCACTGAGCTGCATCAAACACATTTTTTTGTTGGATTTATCACGAGTTAATCGGCACTTCAAGCCATTCTCTAACAGGAACCTTATCTTTCTCTTTCCTCCTCCTCAAATAGTTTTTTAACTGCAAACCTTACTGGCAAGGTTTTAATAGTACTGTCTCCATGGTTGATACAGATACTGAACAGGACTGTGACTGACACAGACCCTTGGGGAAACCGACACTAGAAACAGTCTTGATCACTGATTTCTCCCCAGTAACTGCAACTTTTTAGTATCTATCATTAAACAGGTTTTTAATCCTTCTGACGTGTTTATTTGAGATATATACTCTTCTTGTTAAAAATTGACATCGGTCACCTGGATGAATTCAATTGGTTGGGCAATGTTCAACTCTATCAGCATCACTTTGTACAATCTTGCCAAAATAGGCAAGACAGTATTTGTCTTGCGAAGATGTAGATTACCTTATACAAAGTCACACTGGACAGATATTAAACAATTTCTTTAGATTCTAATGGTTTTAAAAACTCCCCCAAATTAGCTTTTATCTTGGACCAATATATGGTTAGATAGTTCGTAGGTCTTTGGGTCATCCATTTCAATTTTTACAATGATGAATCCTGGTGGGCAGTGCTCCAGCCTTCTGCAATTCCCCTAGCTTACAAGAATTAGCTAAAAATTAACATTAATGAATAAAAGAGCTCCTTGCTTTGGCTATTATCTTTGGATGTAGCTTATCCAGATCTGTTGGTCTGTAAATATTAGCAAGCGCTCTCATCGCCCTTTGTTATAAATTATATACAAAGCCAGATATGGTACAAATACCACTTTTAAACACAGCAAGATGGGGGATTTTGTTGTTCTTTTTTCTGTTTGGTTTTTGTTTGTTCATTTGTTTTGTTGTTATTTGGGGTGTTTTTTTCCAAGCCACATAACTATTTCCTTATTTTATATTGTACCTACACCTAGATCTTTTCTCTCTGCATATAAAAATTTGATGCCTTCTCCTCTGAACCTGTATCACCACTATCTCCATGATTAGCACATTTCCCTTCCCACCTGCTTCTTTAAGTTTGCAATTTTATTTGCTGCCATTTACATTCTCCTCATCTCCATCCTCCCTCCCTAAAGTGCAGGATACTTTGAGTTTTATTAACACAGTATCAGGGACTGTGGAATCATGTCTTTTTAGCCATCAGTATGATTTTGTTGAATACTTCATAGCTTCCATTAACGCCTCCCTTTTGAAGGTACCTTCCCGGGCAGTTATCCTGCCAATTGTTTAAACTTGAAGAAACAGACTCTTCTAAAGCTCCTTACATTACTGCCTGATGCCATATTCTGTTTGCACAAAGCAAATACAGACAAATAACAATCACTGGTACCTAGGCAACCGTGGGATTTCAGGTCAGCTATTAACTCTTCTTTATCTGCTAGAACAAGGTCAACTATTGATTTATTCCACAGTGGGTGCAGAACTGTGTGCATTAAAAAATGACCTATTCCTTCTAGAAGCTTTCTGGAAGTCGTTTTATTGGCATCATGAAATGTCAAGTAAATATTACCTGTTTTAAGCAGCCTATTTTATTTGCCTCCCTATAAGAAGCATATACATAAGGAAATGCTTGCTCCATTCCTGAGGATATCTCAGGGACCTGTTAGAAACACATAATAGGCGAGAGAGGTGGTTTGAAACACGAATAACTTGAATTTGTCAGGAAATCCTTAAATCTGCAGCTCTCACAAATGGTGAAGGCTTAGAAAGTGTTATGTAACATGCATTTAAGCACACATGGGACAACACGGCTGAAGTCCACCTCTACTCCAGTCTCCGCGAAAGCATTAGCTAGTGTTCTGCGCCCCAGGACTGGGCTGACCTCTTGCATGCTGTTCCATCCTCAGGGGACTTATTTACTCCCTCCCTCCCATCACATTTATTTCTTTCTCCACGGCTTTCCTGTCTACCCAATTCCTCTCTTTGTACAGTAGGTTGGGAAAATCTCTCCAGGCGAGGATTTTGAGTCTCTCAGATATGACGTTGAAGAGATGTGACCTGACACACAGAAGGGAGAGGGAGGAGATGGGGGGAGAGATGTTACAGGCTAGCCACAGCTGAAGACTAAGACAACCATGAGTCCCCTATAGGAGAAAGGGTAGGTTTCAGTGAGTCACCCAAGGGAAAGCATCCTGATCCTAAAAAAGAAATAGGAGCAAGAAGGATTCAGAGAGAAACTCTCTCCTGCTTGAGTTTCTGAGCATGCCGACAGAAGCAGCACTAAGTGAAAAAGGGAGATGTGCAAGAGCCATTGATTAGTTCCTTGGCAAAGTACCAAAGTTTTCTATTACGGGAAAATTGCACATGGGGTTTTTTTTTTGTGACCCAAAAGATGAATGCTCTTCTGGTAGGCACACCTCCCAGCAAACACAGGGCAAGGCGAACTAGCAAAAGGCTTTACAGGGAATATACCATTTACCCACTTAAAATCACATCACTGTGCTGGAACTTGAGATGATGTTTAGAGAAAATCTGAACAAGTAACTTGAGGAACACCAGAAACTAACTCATATACTGTATTCCCCCACCCCTTCTATGTACAACAAATGGCACCATATGGGCCCAAAAGAGAACAGGAAACCTTAATGCGAACAATTAGGCTGCATTTTCCACAAGCCTCTTCTCAAGACAACAGTTCATTCAAATTGCTTGGGTCTCCCCATCTGCAAAGCAGAGGTAAGAGTCACCGGGACAGGGATGTTTTTTCATTTCCATCCATGTCCCCAACACCAGGAGCCCAGGGAAGAACAGCATCAAGGTGAATGAGTGTGAAAGGGGCCAGTCGTCAAGCCAAGCACCAGTCCCAAGGGAAGGGGCAGCAACAACATGGAACAATGTATGTCAGCAATGCAGCTCTCAGGAGAGGGGAGGAGCAGTAGCACAGAGCAGGACGTGCTAAATGCAGATTGTAGCAGGTGGTCCAAGAACTGGCTGTGATTTCAGCAACCGGTTTATCCAAACCGGACGGAACTGCCTATCGCACCGCCCTGCAACAGCAAAAAGCAAGCTAAAAAACACAAAAGCAGAGCAAGAGACTGAAGATTCGGCAGCTGCAGATTGCCAGGAGATGAGTTTCACTCTGAAAACATTCCCAAAGATGTCAAGAGTGTAACAATCTAATCTATGAACAAGACGGAAGCAAACCCAGGCCTCTTGCAACAGAATCATAATTTTGTCTGGGACGTACTTACAGAAGTCATTTAGTGCAACCCCTGCTCAAAACAGGTCTAATGAGACCTGGTTGGCCAGGCTGTGTCCAGTCAAGTCAAATACCTTTAAGGATGGAGGTTCCACAACCTCTCCAGGCAACATATTGCAGTATTTAAACCCCATCACAGTTAAAAAAAAAAAAGAGAAAAATTCCTGGTATCTGATCAAAATTTCCCATGTTCCAACTTGTGTTTGTTGTCTCTCATCTCATCATTACACACAACCAAAAAGAATCTGGCTACATCTGGAGAACATGGCTTTGTCTGGAGAAGAGAAGGCTCAGGAGGGACCTTACTGCTCTCTACAGCTGCCTGAAAGGAGGATGTAGTGAAGTGCGGTCGGTCTCTTCTCCCAAGTAACAAGTGATAGGACAAGAGGAAACGGCCTCAAGCCGGGGGAGGTTTAGACTGGATATTAGGAGTAACTTCTTCACCGAGTGGGTGATCAGGCATTGGAACAGGCTGCCCAGGGCAGTGGTAGAATCACTGGTGGAAGTGTTCAGAAAACCTGTAGATGAGGCCCTCAGTGACATGGTTTAGTGGTCGCCTTGGCAGTCCTGGGGTAAGAGTTGGACTTGATGATCTTGAAAGTCTTTTCCAACCTAGTTGATTCTATAATTCTATCTTTGCTGTACCTTCTCATCAGGTAGTTGCTGAGAAGAAAAAAATCCCCCCTCTACCTTCTCTTCTCAAAGCCGAACAGGCCCAGGTCTCAGACTCCATTCACATGCCTTGTTCTCCAGCCTCCTGACCATCTCAGTGGTGCCCACTAGGCTTACTCTAGTATTTCACTTACATGAAGTGCACTTCTTGCACTGAGGAGCCCCAGCTGGACACAGTACTCCAGATGCAGTCCTAACAGAGCCCAGAGTATGGATGGCCACCTTTGCTGCAAGGGCATGCTGCTGCTTATGTTTGATTTGTTGTCCATCAGGACAACACAGATGGCTCAAGAGATGCAGCAACCGAAACAGGAATACTGCAAAATTTGGAGGAGCAGCTGGCTATGCAGTCAGGTACACACTCAAAGCCGAAGGTAGCAAGAGGAACCTTAGTTTTGGTCTACCCTGACTTGAGTGCTCTGCACTGCATCTTAAGCAGGCAGCAACTGTGAATTTTATAAATAACAAGATATATTTCTGAAGGCTTCAGAATGTGCCATCAACCAAGGATGCTACAATCATATCAACAAGTCAAATATTCCTGATGATGATATATAGATAGATAACTTCACCTGTAGGTTAGGTCATGAAGCATCTAGCTCATTTATCTCTGTTCACAGGGAATGAGTCACCACCTATACTCATGTGAACAAACTCTTCCCCAAAGAGCTTATAAATTGAGAATGATGAATAGCATACAAAGATTAGGGAAGGCAAACTATTTGGTCAGAAGAAATAGAATGTATATCATACACGATGTAAAATACCATCTGACTTGCACTAGCTTTTCCACATGCAATTGCTAGTTGGCCAATTCCTTGCAGCAATTTTTCATCACAGAAGTGGATCATGAGGAAAGACATAAATATTTCAACAAGTTTCTAAGCAACTGAAAAACAGTGCTTTGCAAGGGATATATTAAGTCAATGTTTAATCCTAGCCTTTACTGGGAAATAAGACGAAGTTTCATTTTGTGGTTTGTTTTTTCTTTCCAAACCAATTGTTAGGTTACACTGAACATCTTGATATGAACACCACAGTTACAGATTTATGTGCATTTACCACCTGAAGGAAATGCTAACAGTTGTCACAGTCCCGCAAGTATTTCACAGTGTGCTTCATTTTCCTTCACACAAATAGACCAGCACCACAAGTCCCACCTTTGGGGAAGGAGAATCTGCTATGCCTTAAAAGGTGCTGGTAACTTACCCCAAACATCTGCCGAAGGTCAGGATCTCGAAAGCGGAAGGGAATGTTAGACACATGAAGTCGCTTTGGAGTGGATTTGCTCTCGGTATTCTCACTGCTCTGTGTCTGTGGTTGCTGTCCATCTGTCTGTGCCCCTCCTTCTGTCTGCTGAAATCAGAAAGACAAAAGCGTGAGCATGAATAGAAACCACACAAATTCCTTTCACGTGCTTTGCCTGTCTTTTTTTAGGTATTAGTACTACACTTGCAATTGCGGTATCTTGCACTTGACAATTATTTTGATAAAGCCAGTAACACTTAACAATTGATCTGTTGTTCTTCCCCTCCCTTTCCATGAGTAAACAGTAATGAGATCTCAGCCTCCCTCCACTCGTATCACCTTTTAGCTCAGTAGATTTGCCTTTGGTTTTCTTAAATTGCTTCTCTCTTTTTGCCTGTTCTTCCTCACTTCAGCTGCCACCATATGAAAGCTCTAATGAAGAGGCGGATCTTTCATATCCTGAAGCTGGGAAGTAGTACCGCCACTCTAATCTCATGTGGCAGGATGTTCATGCAATCATCCAAATCCCACAGCTGAAGTGGCAGCTCTTCACTTGGCCAAAACCAGAAATGCATTCCCAGGCAAAATGGCATCTGCTCTGCCAAGCTCCCTTCAGAGAAACACTACCCCAAAAGAAGATCTATAATTAAATGGTAAAATCCACACATGAACACCTTATGGATGTCTTTGATTAACTTTTCTCATACATTTAAAAGTCAGCCCAGGGACAGGAAAGAGTTATTAACCCTGCAGGATTTATAAAAACTCCAAGTGCTACTTTCTGCTACCAATTCCACAGCTAAAACCAGGGAATTTGTTCCAGCATTCCCAAGCACTGACCGGTATGGCAAGGCCAGGTCAAGGGGTGGGACAAGAGGACTTGTGCTCAGGAAAAGTACAGAGGAATAAGGGAGACCAGTGTGCCAGAGCAGAGACCTGACACCCCCACAGAGATGACTGGCAGGGGAGAAGAAAGGAAGAGAGTGTCAGCCACTTGTGTTGGGCTTAGACTAAGTAGGGGTGAAAATTGAGCACAGCACTAAATGTAAAGGTAAGGTCCCTTTTGCAAAATGGCTTGATGAGAAAATGGTATTTTTCACACTTTAGTCAGAAAAAATGACCTCAAAAGGTCAGAGCTACAGAACAAAGTAGACTACAATTTGGTTGTTTTATTGCTCTGTCCCTTTCAGAGAGCACGCATTGACAGGCCAAGGTATTCAAAGAGCACTCACCCACTCACTCTATCTCCCGCTGCTTGCCTCAGCCTCCCAGGAGTCATGCTTTGACCACCTGTGTGATGCACTTTTAAGTGTCATTCATTTCTTTAGATGACAAGCTGACTTCTTTCTCAACCCATCAAGTAGAAAGAAGTTCTACAAGGCGGCGAGGACTGTGTAATTGCTAGAGCCAACGTTTTTTAGGCACCTTCCAGAACACACACAGGCCTTAAAAGTAAAGATTTAAGAGTAGGGGGTTTTTAGCTTGTTTGGGGCTTTTTTGCCCCTTCCCCCTCCCCTGGCTGTTTTAAATACACAATTTGCAAATCAAAGAGGAAAAAAGTCTCGCGGGAGTTGCTCACACTGACTCCCCAACCACTAACTGGGCTTGCTAGATTGCTCTGCACATCACTCAATATACAACACTTCATGAATGCTTCCAAAGAAACATCTCTCCACGGATAAATTAAACTGGCAACATCAGGAGAGCTTCTTCTGGTCAGAAATGCCTCTTACAGGCATGACCTTGAACTTGTATATTGGTTATAAAGCCCTGACAAGAGCAAGCAAACAGCAAGCACTGGGGTCCTGTCACGCTGAGCAAAGCAGTGGCAGCTTTCCATTTTATTTTCATAGGGCTGCACAGGCAGCACAAAACATGGTTGATCTGGTTAATATAAATTAAGCTGTGATAGGAAGGACAAAAATATCACCCTGCGAGTATCTCTACTTCCCAGAGCTGTGCAAGTCTCGGGAGAAGCCTATCAGCATGAAGCATTTTTATCTGGCTAAGACTCACCCATCACTCAAGCATCAAATTCTCAAGAACAACCTCAGAACTTCCATTTGATCATATCTAAAAAGCTGCCTCTCCCTCTTCAAGTTCCCCCTCTTCTCCTATCCTCACCCCTGAGACAAAAATGCATCTCTAAACATACAGAGAGTGCACCCTGGGGGAAGAATCGATGCAGCTGGCCTACGATTAAATCACACCGTGCTATTTGGTGGTTTTATTTTTATGACTCCATCACAGTCCTTTGCTCCTCAGGGCAAATCTGTCCAAGAAGGACAAAACACAGGAGTAGCCTATCCATCATCACAATACGCAACACCTGCAAGTGAGTGCTCCAAAGTAACTCCCCAAAATCATCACCGCTCCCGCTAAAGGGACCTCTACAGTCCATTTCGGAGCTCTGCTAGTGCAATTTGCCAAATCCCATGTTTTCTATGGCTTTGCATGAACTGGCAAAGCGGGCAAACACCCATGCACATAGGTGCATCTTCTGCAGTGTGAATGAGGAATGGCACAGATTCTGAATGGTTATGACAAAAATGGTTCAGTCTTTACATTCAAACATAGGTTGCACAGGACTGCATCCACCAGTTCTACAGGGGAGGGAGCCGGGAGGTCATCTGCACTCCTCTCCCATCCATTTGTTCACAGACAGAGGGCAGAACTCCCTTCTTACCAAGGGTGTGATGTTAGCATGTAGCCGTGGCCTGCTCAGAAACACTCACAGCTGTTCCTGCATATGGCAGAGTGCTGCTGCCGCACAGGAGTCATTTTGCAGCACGTGAGATGTGTACAGTAAGACAAAGGCTTCAAAGAGGAGACACAATAGAAGGAACAGAGGATCTCTGTCCATTCTTACTTTTTGGGGCACACTAAGAGTCCCCGAGTGCTTTTCAGTTTATTATTAAATACCTTCTCTCGCTGGATGCAGTAGCTCCCTCATTTCTATTGTCCATGGCCCTAAGGTAAGATTTGAACTTTCATCCACTATAACATTAGTTCAATGCATTTGTCTACTGCCACTCATTCAGCTACAATGTAAATGAAAGAAAGTCTCCTCAGATCTTGCTTCTTTTCTTCTTTTTCCCCCTATTATAGTTATTCCCTGTCTTAATTCATTAGGAAGGAGATGAAAGGAAGGGCCTGGAGCTTGTTCTCAGGCAGGACATAATGGAGACTGGCAACAGCGTTACCCTGACCAAGCCAGATGATAAAAGCCTGCATTTCAGAGTGCCCACTCCCCACCCTGACTCCTGCCCCACACCAAATTTCAGCTCTTTGCTTCTGGCCTCACATCAACACTTTATAGCAAAGAACCAGCCCTCACCCTTTGCTACAGATAGCAATTTGGCTTGGATGGAAGGGAGCTAATATATGTTCTCTGGGTCTCAATGCCTGTCATCAGGCAACACAGAGATATACTGCGGCTAAGATCCTGTGTTTAGAAGCAGTGTTGGATTCACCTCCTCAGCGCAGCCTGTGTAACATATACTTATGCAGGTGATAATGTCATTCATGCCTGCACACGCAAGCTTTGAGCTCTGCTCAAGGTCACCGAGAAATACATCAGAGCTCAGGACACGTGCAATATGTGCTTCACTTTTAACTGCTTGCTGCCTGTGCCCCTGTGCCAGCTTCTTCCTTACACCCACCAGCAGTAAGGAAACCCTAAGCAAGAAAAGGCAGCATAAAGAGAAGCACGTACGCATGAAAAGGTGAGAAGGACACCCAGCAACATGAAGGTATTCTGAAAGACTTGGGGGCAGCATACAACCACCTTCCCACCTCTCGACCACACTCTTCCATCCTAAAGCAGCTGGTGAACAAGCAATCGCTGAGGATTCCTCCTCGCCAGGAGGGAGGCAGGGGCTCCAGCCCCTCCTGAGCTTCGAGCAGATCTCCATCTGCATGGCCAGACAGGGCTACCTCCCTGACAAGCCAGACAAGCACCAGTGCGACAGGCCAGCACAGGGACTATTAATACCCAAGCACATTCTGTTTCCATCTCCCACTTGCATCCAGAACTGGAACCAATTCAGGTCCAAGTTATAGAAAAGGAAAAAACAACCCCCCGTCCTCTCCCCCAGGAAGCAGGTGGTCCAAAATGCTGTGAATCATAATGAGGAGGTTAAGAGCCATAAATCACTGCAAAGAAAATATTTACAAAACACAAACTGTAACTAATAACTATATTTAAAAGGGGACTTGGGTGGCTTACAAAATCTGGGAGACAGACTGTGCTCACTCCACTGCTTCTAGACCAGTCTTGGATCCAAAAAAACACAAACCCAAAGACCTTATTTGAATCAAGAGCTTCAGGAACTGTGTGGAGACAAGGACTGCAAGCTATGACTGGCAGAAGGCAATCTTCCCACCGCACACGAGAGCACAGACAACGTGGGAAGATCTCTGCAGCTTCTAGGGAAGAACCGGCGTCAAAACAACCCATCACCCACCAATGAACTGATATCTACTGAGCAGGTTTAGTGGAAAAACAAGTGAAGAATTATGCACCAGACACAAACCTCCTCCCCTGCCCCACTACACTCTACCAGAGTAGGAAGTGACACTGTCAATGGAGCAGTGACAGACTAAGATCCATCCAGCCCATTGTCTGCTTTCTGACAGTGGCCAAGTCTGTGGCATCTGCGGAAGAATACAAAACAGGGCAAACATGCAGTTACATCCAGATCAGCCTCCAGCCAACTGAGCCAGTTGATGTCTCAACTTCCAAAGCACCGTATGGACAGGAGTTCCAATGCTAAATTCTTCATTGTATGGAAAAAACAAGAAACAGAAAACTGGTTGGGTTTTTTTTCTTTCACATGTGGCACCTGATTATTTCCTATGTGCACCCTAGTAAGTGAAAACAGGAAAGTTTCCTATTTTATTCCTCATACCATACAATATTATGTGTACTTGTCATATGCCTTCACTCCTGTCAGCTCTTTTTGTAAGTGAAGATTTCATTTCTTCTCATAAAGAACCTGCTACATCCCTTTCATCACCACCACTATCCTTCCCTGTACTACTTCTAGATGTGCTATAACCTTTGAGAGATATGCAGAAGTACCACAGCTGTATACTCTAACATAATGATATTTACTGATTTATTTCCTATTTCTCTTTCAAAATCATTTTTAAATCTGCCTCACTAGACACAAGTCTACAAGTGCTGACAATAATCTGCCTCATACTCAAAATAATAAAATAATCTGCCTCATACTCAAAGCAAATACCTGATGCTAAATGTCAGTTTGCTACCTCAAAATAGCAATTTCCAAGCTGAGGTGGCCAAACAACCAGCAGCTAGCTACTTATTTGAAGCTAATTCTTCCCAGTGTCTACCTGCTCAGCAGTATTGAAAGACAAGAGAGGATATTCATTAAATATACTCTTCACCTGAAATACCTCACATGAGCAATTGCTTTAATTACTAAAGTGATGAAAAATAATTACAGAAGAAAATTCTGCAATCTCAAACTAGGCAAAAAATACCCAAGGGAAAGTAATCATTATAATATCATCCATGTGTTACAAAAGGCAGTTGAGGAGCCCTTGGCGCCATTGGCTCCCTTCTTTCCAAACCCTTGCCAGACGTATGGGGCAAAGCCAGATGACCAAGCAGCTTCCCTGTCTTGCTTCTGAGCATACTATGTAGGGGTCTCCCACCACAGATGTGTCTCCTATAAGGAGTCAGAAAGTCAATATCCCTTTATCATACAGCAGATGAGTTAAATATGTTTCAGTATGGCACATCGAGAAGCTGAGAGACACGATGCTCTGTAATTAAATAATGCTGGATGCTGGTTCATGACAACGTAACACCAAGGCGACAGCACCTGCCATTTTCATGCAAAGTAATTTACATAAACTTATTCCTCTACTTCTATACCTCCAGCTGCATTCCATAATTTATACAGACACACAAATTCTTCCCTCTGACATTAACAAGAGAAATGAGTTGAATAATCAGCTCACAGTATTAAGTGCACTGCATTTACTATCAAGCAAGCTTTTTTAGTTCAGCGGATGATTAATCTTCGCTCCGTGGGTAGAGTACCAGGAGATGCACAGAGCTGACAATTGCTCTCGGCTTCTGGCCATGCACTCCATACGCTCACCTTGCAACAGCAGCATTTGCTGGATCCCTCCAAGAGCTGCTCTAATTCATTAACCCAGCAAAAGAATTGGGCAGCTTTCTGCCAGGTCAGTGAATTAAAGTGGCTCACGTAAGGAATGCCAGAGCCAGTAAATAGGAGCGGGAGTTTGTGCTTAAAGCCAGATCTCTCCTTTCTGACAGCAGCAAATCTTTAGATCGGCTCAGCTGCCAGGGGTACTGCAGCCTCATTAGCATCTCCACTCACAGCTATCTGTGCTGGGTGCCTCCAGTAGGGATAAGCACACTAATGTAAACCAAGAAGGGGGAAGTAACCAGGGGACCCAGCACCATAAGAAGTGAAAACAGAGTGTGTCAACGGCTGAAGAGACAACAGGCTGCAACGGGCAGGCTGAGTAGGCCAAATATGGTCCGGTACCTCAGTCTATTTTTAATCAGGTCTTTCAGCTGTGCTCTGGGACAGTATCAAGAGAAAGGACAGATGCTTGGAGATGAAGACTGGGAGACCCACATGCCAGGCAGGAAACAAAGCCCCACGGATGAGGCTTGATCCTAAAATAAAAAAAGATTCCAAAATACTAAGCTGTTTGTATTACACCACCTACTGTGCCAATTTCTTTTCCATGCCCCTGCTCTGAAAGCTTTGCATGCTTTCCACTACACTCAGATCTCCAGAATCAAGCTCATCCTTAGCTGATGACACCAACCAGTCATTCCCCCTTTGCTCAGGGCTTTTAGACTGCGTAGGAAGGCATGGACTTTGACTCTCAAAGTTTATTTTACTGAAGTTCACTGCTGATGTTTGACCTCATGCTTCCAGACCGTTGTCTATTAACCCTGATACCACCAATCTCAATTCATTCAAACTGACTCCCTCACCAGAATCTGCCAAGTTTCTATGAGAAGGTGCTCCTACACAGTTAGGGACACCGTTACAGACCCCATTACATTGCTGCATGACATCTTGCCAAACAGATCAAGTTCCCTTTCCATGAGGGAACTTTAAGCCACTCCACATTCTCTGCTACTTTTGCATTTATCCTAAAGGCTACCAGCCTGAAAAGCAAGAAAGCCCTGCCCATCTGAGCACACCTTCTGCTATCTTTGCCAACTAGACCAAGCACAGGCCTTGTTCTTAACAGCAAAGAGAGACCTTATCTGTCTGGCTGAAGGAATTTCTGAATCATCCCATGGGAGCACAGGCTTTAACTCAGCAGCTAAAAAATGCACCGGCTGTTCGGTCTGGGGTATCGCCTTCGCACGACAGCAGCTGCGCTTGTCAGTCGCAGTAACGGGAGGGAACGATCATACATTACCCATGATGATTTTTTGCTCTACTGAAGTTAGCACTGTTGTTTGAGCAAGACAACAAAACAGTAAAAGGAAAAGATGCCTTAAAGCACAGCAGTCAAGTCCACATGGACTGAACATGTATGTCCAGTAAGAACAAACCAGCATACGTGATGGACAAAATGCTTGATGTTGACTATAGGTGTTCAAGGTGAAATAACCAAGTTGTTCTGTTGTATTTTAATAGCGCACTTTAGTTTCAGTAACTACTGAGCTTTCCTCCTTCCCCTAGTTCCTACATCACTAATCAATGTACTGAGAACAAGAAAAGTTACAAGCAATTACATCCCAAGGCAGCCCAGAGAACTGAAATTTCATATAGAGGGAGTCCTGGACAGAAAAATAAAGGGACTCGGAAGATCCAGGACCCTGTGCATGTGAAAGTCTGGCATGTGAAAGGCCCCTGCCTGAGGTGCCTTCTCCCTCCCTCTGGATTTCTTCATGTGCCACCATCTGGGATCCTCTGGGTTTGATCAGTCCCAGCCATAGCAGCAGCAACATGCTCATGTGCTCCCATACTCTTTCCCAGCTAGCTACGGCCTGTGAGCCCAACTCCACACGCTCAGCTCGCACATCTCTAACCACATCAAATGGTCAGACCAGACGTGCCCACCTGCTTCCAACAGCCAGTACAAGTGTTATGTGTTACTGAGCCTGTTTCTCGCATAACCCCTGCCAGCCAGGCTCCCTCCGCAGCCTCCTGGCAACACCGCTGCCTCCCAGCAGTCTCCCAGCAACGCTCCCTCCGGCACAGATGGGCTCCCAGTCCCTCCTCGCAGGCTAGCCAGCCTCCCCGAGCACCGCGGGCTCCTCGGAGCCAGCAGCAGCTGATGAAACACAGAGCTCGGCCCTGCAGTGCCACGGAGATGGCTCCTAATATGGAAGAGGAGCAGGAAGATTGGCAAGAACTTACATCCAAGGTCAAGGCTCGCATCATTTCCATTAAAAAGGAACACTCTTAAGCTCTGGGCGAGGATGGGAACAGAAAAAATACACGGGAAAGCCACTGCCCTGTTTCATTCCCTGTTTCCAGCTTTCCCATCCAACTGGCAGTGCTTGAGATAGCTGCTGGAGACAGCAGCCCAAATCTTTCGAATTGAAACTGCACTGGACAACCTGGTACTAAAGTGATGACTTGCATTTCTGCACACTGCACCAGCTCTAAGTTTTATTTCCAGCCTGATCTCTTCTCATCTACATTTGTGTTTGCTGAAGCTTCTTTTACGCACAACCAATGTACTTTACAGGGCTTGCACTCTTTTTCTTCTTCAAGATGCTGAAGTTGCTGCGTTCCCAAGATGAACTCAAAGATATCTTATCAAAGTCATAACCAGCAGTGCCAACCATGCTGCCACTGCCCACTGCAGAAGAGGCATAGATGCACACTGGGAACCATGCACACTTGAGCTGGCACTATCACTTCTTCCAATTGTTGGCACTGAATTCACTCAGTACTTAAAGGGGGGAAAAATAATCTCTATGAGCCAAACACCCAACTACAAGTAAAACTGCAAGCATTAACAGATTAAATCCGCTCCTGAGAACCGAAGGCTCTCGCCATAAGGTTCTTTATTAGGAAGTTAAGTCTTAACAAGTGGCTTAAGGGGTGGATAAAGCTTTTGCTGGGATAATCTGCCAGCATGTTGCCCAGTGCCAGTTCCAGGCCATGGGAAGAAGAAAGCAAAAAACCTAAGAAGGTGAAAATCTTTGTTTGGCAAATAGATGTCCAGTAGCTGAGAGGTCCTCTCCTATCTTTGCCCTCTGAAGCTCCTTGCCATCTTCAGAAAGTCAAAGAAAAGTATTTTTGTACTCTGCTAGCTTCCAGAAAACAAAGACACATTGGGATTACACCTAGATGCATGTGCTCATCCTAATCCTTTGTACCATCAACCTTTCAGAATTTGCCTCCATCACATTCATTTGAACTGTTTGCCAATTAACACAAGGTAATTAACACCTTCGTAAAGGACTGTCTTCAGACAATGCCTCCATGGTAAAAACACCATGATCCCAAGTACTACTGCTCTTTGAAAACACCAATTTACAAGAGAACATGCACAAGAGGAAGGTAGTAGAAGGTCAGAAGCTATGTTTTATTTATAATTCTCTCCTTTTCAAGCCTACCACTGATTTGCTGCGTACTTAAGAAGCAGTCAGCAGCCTAATCAATGGCTGCTTTTCCCCACAGCACTGCTCTCCTGGCTCCTCACCCTTCTGCACTTACTGCAAGAGATCCGTTCTGCGTGCTGGCTGTGTTCGTGCTCTGCTCTCCATGCGGCTGCGTGCTTCCGTAGAGTGTCAGATTGTGCTCGCTGGTCTGGCCTGCATAGTCCTGAGTGTGTGGCACCCCATACTCTGTGGGAATCCCGTTCTGTGGGGGTGGCGGAAATGGGATTGTGGTGAATGGCTGCACCATTGCATCAGGAGTTGCTGCTGGCTCCTGGTTACCCTGAGGAGAAGGGAAAAGGAGAAAGCAGCTTTATACTACAGAAGATAAATCAAACCATCGGCATGAGAAATTACACACGCACACAGGTGTTCATGTGAATATCCCACCCACTGCCACCATCATATTGCACAGTCTGCTATTATCTTCTCTATCAAGAAGAGCACGCCTTGCTCCTCTGAGCCACGACACTGTTTTCTTAATCTTTCTGGGCAACTTTCTCACTACTGGGTGGCACACAAAGAACAAATTACGGGGCTTGCAAATCGCATGCCCCTGTAATCTCACACAAGGCTTTATGCACAGTAAAGCGGTATTATGGAAAGGGAAAAAGGCACTGAAACGTGGGAACAGAGATGGAAACAGACAGAAGAACAGGGTTCTTTAATATCCCTGAAAGTATCATATCTGGGTCCAGCTCCTCCAGCCTGACCCTCATGGTTCTGCTCACAAGCAAGTGCATTGTGTGTTTCAGAGCACACTTCCCTGTTGTGTTACAGTAACAGAAAAGATGAATGCTTTTTAAAAGAGGAATGCTTTTTAAAACCCATCTGTGCAACAGCCCCCTCCTTTGCTCCAGCAGCACCAAATACAGAGCACGGGTGCTCAGAAATATCCCATTTGCTTCTTGCTGGCCATAGAGAAGACACCCAAAGAGCTGTGGGGAACCGAGTCGAGACTGCAAAGCTGGAGCACACTCCCTCCCTCCCAGTCCTGAGCATCACTACCGTCACACAAGGCATTAATTACCCACTCCTCCCCCAGCTTAGGCTATCCCACAGAGACCTCCACACTAGGACAGTGAACTTTTTAGCAGCTTTTAGCACTGCCTTAGATGTAGTTGACACCAACCAGATGACTCAGAAACAGACAACTGACTATGCAAAATATATTACTGAAAGACAATAAAAATGCTACCCCACCACGCCTGCAAACCACCCAAAGCAAACACAAAAGCATGCAGCCGCTGCAGGGATCTCACCAAGGCGGGAACAGGGAGCTGCATCATTCAGCCACCTGGGGCAAAGGAGAACAGCCTTGACATTGAAGCCCAGGCTGCTGCACCGCTCCTACTGCTTCCACTGCCGCAGCAGGGGAAGAGAAAATCCACAGAACAGATTTATGATAGGAGGGCTGTTTGATTTATGTGCGTGTCAACAGACTAATCCTGATTTTAAATTTTGGCTGCTGTTCCAGCCCTGGGTCCTCCGCCACAAAGGCCGGAGGTGCTCAGAGCCGATTCTGACACCAGCACGCTTAAATCAATGGAGAAAAGCGGAGCAGACCTTGTCGCACAGATCGGAAAGGCAGAGTGGGAATTACCAAGCAGCCTGTCAGCAGAGAGTGTGCAGGGGCTGATGGACCTCCAGAGAAGCCGGACAAACCTTTCAGTCCCTTTATCAGCCTACCTGCAGCTTTCCCTTCTGGGCGAAGGAAACAATGATAAATGCAGCACACCTCCAGCTAGCACCGGGTCATCCAGACACTGGCTGAATCCCAAATTTGCTCTGACACTAGTCTATCTGGTCTGCCTCCCTTGGGGGCCACGTGGCCACGTGCTCCCGCAGCTGGGGAGAAGGAGAGGGAAGGGCATTCAATACCACTTAGCAGAGCTGAGCTGCAGCCTTGGCCTGCACCCGAACGGACGGTCTCACTAACCGAAGTCCAGCCCTGCTGCCTGCAGGAACACAGAACTCTGCAGCTTTATCGAAGAAAGAAGAACTGAGGCAAGCACGCCAGCCACAGCCAGCGCTCGGGTCCTTGCACACACTTGCCCCAGGCAGCTGCAGCTCTGCATCGCCTGCTGGCAGCTCTGCAGAGGCTTTCCACACACCCAGCACGTCTCCCGAGAGCAGAACAGGGTGGAGGGGTTCCCCCCCCCGAAAAGGAGGGCAGCTCCGCTAGACCTCTGCGTCTGCTCACTCCTTTGCCATTCTCAGCTTCAAAGCAAGGAGCTTCTGACTCGACCTAAACCATCCCCAAGATCTGCAGGGAGAGGCTGACAAACGGGAGGGAGGAGAGGCTGAATGATGGTTATCCCAAACCAGACATCAGCTACCACATCACTCCCCCACTCAGACTATTTATCCCCTGTCATGTTAGTTCCACTCCGTCCGTGCACTCTTTTGCTTACAGTAGTTAATTATATCCAACTGCCTGTGTACTGCTTAGCATCACGGAATAGAATCATAGAATAGTCTGGGTTGGAAGGGACCCTCAAAGGTCCTCTAGTCCAACACCCCTGCAATGAGCAGAGACACCTTCGACTAGATCAGGTTGCTTCCATACAGTCTATCCTTTCCTTATGTTTAAAATACAAGCTAACTATGAAGCTGATTTTTTTCCAATTTAAATTTAGAAAATTGGTAGGGTAACTCCAGGAAAGATGCAGTAGCAGAAACTATTTCCAGTTTTCTTAGAACAAGTTAGATTTACAAGCGGTGGTACCCCAGATAGGAGGAAGAGAATGCTAATTAGCCACAAACAAAACCTATTCTGCTGTCCTCTCAGCGGTGCAGGGCTGCTCCCCAAAGGACACACTCCAGCGTTTTGTTTCATCTCACTCTTAGACTACTTAAAATGCCAGCCCATCCACCTTATATAATCTTATTTTCAACGTTTTTACCCCTCAGTTAATGCTGTTCCTTCCAGTTTAAATGCATTTCAACCTTTTAAATATTTTCTCTCCCTTCTTCAATTATCTCCAAATGTTTGAAGGATGAAAAATGCTCTCTCTCACTTCTGTTGCTTGTGGCATTTTGATAATACATATTTATTTTGAGCTTAATCACACCTTGCAAGCCAAAATATCTTGGCAACTTTATTACTTCTCTCTGACCTTCCTAAAATTTTCCAATAAGGGATTTCTGGTGCAGAATGAAATGTTTTTAATACCATTGTCACTCCCTCCCAATCACACTAACATGCAAAAATCGTATCTTTTATTACAAATGTAGCCTTAATTTAATGTCTCAGGTTATCTGTAGATCTATCACCATTACGCTTGTTCAGGTTTCATAATCCCATGGAGTATCTCTATCTTGAATTATTTTTCTCATGATATGATGATGTACACATTTCCCATCTGAATTTTTTTTTTTTAATTTTAATTTCCTTTGACGCTTTAGAATTACTTTTTTCTCCTGTTTCCAATAGTGTCTACAGAAAAGGACTCCCGATGAAATCTCTGCAGGTTTCACAGCATACCGATATCCTCCAAACCCAGCGGAGATTCTACCTCCTATGTTATTCTTCCAAATTTCAACATTTACACAACACTTCATATTTTCAAGAACTAACACAGAAAAGAAAAAAAAAATCTCATTTATCCTCAAATACAGAACCTGAACTCCTTTCCCTACTTCTAACCCACCAGGGAAAATCCTGCAGGCAGAGGCATTGCTTTTCCCACTTCTCAGGAGGTACAAAGAACATGGAGAAACACCCCAAACTTCCTGGTAAAGGTACATAGGTAGAAAGAGAGATTCAACTGAAGGTATTTAGCCTATCCAATCTTGACAGCATACCCACTGCACTGCCAGTCTTGCCTGGTTTAGCTCATGAAATTCTCTTAAACATTTACTCAAATGCAACAACAGACCAAGATGGGTATGTCCAAGAGTAGTCACCATCCCCAAACACACACGAGTATGCCACCACAGGACTAGGAAAGCCTGGCTGCAGCTCCCCACAAGAACTATTGCCATCTTCACCTTGTGTGATGGCACAAAACTAATGTTCAGGAGCAGCCAACCACAATGCAGGGTGGCTGGCATCTCCAGGAGGGGAGCTTGAGGGACATTTGGCTGCAGGAATAATTTCAGCACATCCAGGTTAACCAATTCTCTCTGTGAGTTTATGCTGCCATGCACAGACTGTGCTAGCTGCCATCCCATGCTCACCAAAATGGGAAAGCCTGTTCAGTGCAACTGGAACTCAGTGTGATTAACACACACTCCTTTTTTAATAAAAGAAAAAGGAAAATACTTCAGTACAATATATGGCAATCTTTGGTTCAAAAAAACCCAGCAATTCCTATGCTTTCTACTCATTCTGCTGCTCTGCTCCCAACAGAAATCGCTCATCCACATCATTGCTCATCCACATCAGGTAGGAACTCAAAGCAGCTCCCCTCTTGCAAAATGCTGACATCTGATTCATCAGCACCCAAGCCCTCAGGGCACAAAAGGGATACCCGTCTGGGCTTCCCTTTCACGCCAATAGTCTCAGCCCTACAAAGGCCCAGTCATGTCCTTTTCCTTCCTTAAGTCGGGGTTTTGCCTACACAGGTCAGTAAAAACCCATCCCACATTTTGTTTAAAAAGCCACATTAGTTAAACCAGTGAAGAATCCCTAATGGGGACACGCTAAGAGTTTACGCAGCTTTAACTTAATTAACAAGCTCTGTAGCTCCAAGCTAAGCAGAGGAACAGTAAGTAACTGCATGTAGCAGTACCTTGCAGAAGGGTGGAAGCTGGGGACCACATCTCAACAAGGAGCAACGTGGTTCATTCAGCAAACGCGACATAGGATGAATTCTTTCAGCAGACAGCAGGTGGTGATCCAAGATCACGGCAGCGGAGCACCAAGAGGGAACACCAGAAAGGCACACAAAGGTCTCCTACTTCCATAAAGCTGTCAAAGATCAGTCTATTTTGTGAAGGGCTGGTTTTGTTTTGATCATTAGAGAAATGGGTGTAATTACAGGGAGCCTTATAGCAGTGCAGCTCCAGATCCCTTCTGCCACAATATGCAAAAATATTAAAGCATGACCAACCACACAGAAATTAGAATCCTCGTGAAGCTGAACTGGTACAATTTCTGTACAGACATTTCCACGCAAACTGCCACAAGGTCTGTGCTGTTCATAACCCTCCTGCACGTCGTAAGCATCACAGAAAGGTGAAGAGAAATGCTACAGCATGTAAGCATCAAATAATCTCTTATATATGCCTTTCAACTCTGGTAACCCCTAAATGATGCGGACAGATGTGAGTATATGCCTGTTAGTGGAATGGGGTTTCTAATAGGTATGCCTTCACTGAACTCATTTGATGAAACTCGAAGCAACTGACTTTTAGCTAACAGAGGCAATTAACCTGTTTGTGAAGACCAGTGTGTTCCGGGCTACCACTGTTTGCTCTCTGCACTAACCTAATCCCTTTCGTAAACAGCAGAAACATTTGTAGCTCAGACCTGAAGAGCCTGGCATACCCGTTCAACCTGGAGCCACTGCCTGCCCCCAGCTCTGTGCATGAAAGGGATCCTTGTGAGCAAGGGGGATGCAGGGACCACGGCTGTCGCTCCTCTGACCCAGGTCACAGCATGACACACAGGCTTGGCAGAAGAGGCCAAGCACTGCTCCAGGCTATATGCAGACAAGAGAGAAAGGGCCTGCCATACCACACTGCTGCCCAGGAGCAAGAGAATAATAAGGAACATGGGCTGGGGTTTCCCATTCCCCCCCCTTCTCACAGCTGAACACAAATTAAGATTGCTGTTGCAGGCTCCCCTTCCCACCCCTTCCAACACAGCCTCCCCTTCCTTCCAGGGCTCCTCCAGTGGGACTCATGCTCTCAGCCATGGCTCCAGAGGTGCTCTCCATCCCACCTCCAGCTATGCACTCCCGCCTTCTCTCTCCTGCCAGCCACAGTGCTCCATCCACCCTGTACTGAGCCATTTCAGCACATATCCCAGGGAGAAAAACCGACTCGCTTTTTATTGTCAGGTTAGTTTGTTCTCAGTTAAGAGTGCTGAAATGGCTTGGCAAGGACTTGGAGGAGAACCAGAGCCAGAAAGGAGAGGGGGTGGAGAAGCTGGGGAGCGAAGTGCCATGTGCACCAGCACTTGGATGAGCTCAGGCAGTCTCTGATATCCATTAACCCTCTCCCCAGGCAAGCCCACAATTTGCCCTCTGACAATGAATGTATCGGCAAGTAGGTTCTTTGCAAAGGGGAATGGATACAAAGCACCGTGAGGGATGCTCCAAGACCCACCAGGAACCTGAGCATTATCCCTTCCAGAAAATCACAGGCTAGGGCCATTACACAGAGACGAACCCCAACCTACGCTAGTAGCTCTCACAGCAACATGGAATTTAAGCCTTAGTTTTAGAAATTGTGCTTTTGCTCTTTAAGATCATGAGGATACTCAAACACAAGGCAAAGCGATGCTAGGGTGATGAAGTGATGACTAGGGTGATGAAGTGTTAACAGCTTTCCAACTCCCCAGTCATGCCATGAATGATGCCCACGAACATCACACCAGCTCTTAATCCTCAAAAAGTATTAACATTTTCTCCATTATTACAGATTAGCTTCTGAATGTGAAAAGTGGATAAAGTGCCTACGGAAAGGAAGTTTGGAGGTGAAAAGGATATATACAAAGGATATAATCATCTTGCATTCTTCATCTTTGTACAAACCTGTTCTTGGATTCAGAGGGGTATGTGACCCTAACCTGACACCCACAGTCCACACTACAAAGGCATTTGTTCCTCCAGAGAGCAAGACTGGCATGTCTGTCTGTCTGGCGACCCAGACTGATGAAAATCAACGCTCTCTTTCTTGATGTGGGTTGATCATAAAAGCACCTTGAAGAGGATCACAGTAATAAGAGGTTTTGTATTTCTTCTGCACATCTGGCACTTGATCTTCATTTGATCTACGACACATGGCGGTAACAGGAAAGGATAGTGAATTTTGACTCTGCTACCATGGGCACAAGAGCAATTCCTCCCGAATCCTCCCAAAAGCAGTGCTCTGCTTAGAGGTAATTTTTCAAAAGTTTGGTGGAATTTTATGCTAGTTTTGTTAAAACAAAGGGAAGTTTGTATGTATGCATTCTTTTTTTGAAGTCAGATGTAATCAATTTAGGAAAAGCTTTTTGCGCTGCGTTAACTTAAGCCTAAAAAAGCTGACCAGAAAAAGATAAAAAGATGCCTGCACTCAAGTTTGCACCTAGCTAACCATTTAAAGGCATGTTTTCTTTAACTTCCTGGTGCAAGCTTGCACTAGACTATCTAATCTCTCCCTTCCTTCTCCTAGATATATAAAGCAAGGGAAGAACAAGTTATCTTCCAATATACATTCTATCACTCCAGGCTACCAAAAACTGTTCCGTAAAATAAAACAGCTGGCCTTGTTTTTTTTTCTTTTAAATGCATTTAAGAAGTTGGAGAAAAAGATCAAGTCCCTCTTTTGTAGGAAAGGATGAAAGAAAATTATAGTCTTATCTCACTCTGATACACAGGAAGCACTCACTCATCCCCATGCTGTCATTATTTCCAGTAATGGTCAACTTTTTGCTCTAGCCCAATGTACAAATGCAGGCTCTCAGTGCTGGATGGGTACATGCTTAATTAAGAAGCCCCTGGGCAACCTGCAAAGAGGCTTCCTGTTGGATACAGCCAAAGCTTTAGAGTTACGCAACATTAGTAAGGCCCAGAGCCACATCTACTTACCAGCCTGAAGCATACCTTTCAGATTGTACAAAAGCACTGATTTTCTGCTCCCAAAATCTACATTAATCCCCGTTAAAAAGAAAGAGGAGAAAAAACAAGGTTAAATGTTACTGGCACGAAGGCATCCCAACAAACGCTTTCAATCAATTCACGCTCTCTGGGGTTGATTAGAAAGAGAGAATTGTGCTTTAAGAGACGACATCAAGGTCTCAACATCTGTTTCCATTCCATATTAGGAATGAAACTACCTCCAAGAATTATTGGGGAGAAGGGGGTGGGGGTGCAGAACAAAGGAAAAAGTCACCAGGATGGAGACGTCCTCAGCGCCAAAGCCAGCAAGTAAGAGAAGGGCTCAGGCTCAATTTTTCGTTCCAGATCGGTCCTTTAGCACCTACCCTGGCTGTGTTCTTCCCACCTCTGCAGTATTCCAAGTGAATATTTTCCACTTCACATTCACAGTCAAATGTTCTCGGGGAAAAAAAGATTTCCATAAGACGACCAGCTTTCAACGAATCAGCATGAAAATAAAGTCTCAAAATATTACGGATCTAGTCAGGCGTTAATCCATCAGGCACCCAGAGTGGCAGCAGCATCTCCCACAGAAGTGAGATTACTGTTGGGCAAAGAGGGTTAAATTTCTTCTTTTGGACCAGGATTTGAGTGAATCATAGCTGAGAAAGTGTGCTGCAGATGTGGTGCGTGTGTTTAATCCAAGCTAACTACAATTAGCTTTTCAGCGGATTAGCAAACTAATCACACTCACAGTTGCATGATTGCAGATCCTCACACAGGGAGGCAGCAGGAACAGGAGGCCAGTGGTGGGGAAGGAGTGTGATAACTGCTCTTTCAGGAGCAGCCCGTGGTAGCACCAGAGCACTCATGGACATGACTCTAAGATGGCACAGGGGACCTGCCTGTGTTGGTTTTGTGCCTTCCTCCTGACTGCCAACCAGTGGTTCCTGGTGCTGCTCAGTAAAAGAGAGGGCTGCAGAACATGGAAATATAACAGGGAACAAAATCCCACCTCATCCCATGGTAACTCTTGAGCAGGCTGTCAGGATAGCACCACAGCTACTATCACCTCAGCTAATTCTGCAGATTGCTCACTTCACATGGCTTTGTTTCAAGAGAAGACCAGGTCTCCAAGTGACGTACTTCTAAAAACAGTATCTGCTTCTTCAACCCCAATCAGATACCTGAGCTGGGCTGATAAGCAATTTTTCATCCCATGTCCCTGCTCTGCAAATGGACTATCGCCCTGTATCTGCAAGTACATCACCAAATCTCAGTGAGCGTGGAGAGTTATTCCTGCAAGCTCAAGAATTCAAACTGCCTTCCTGAATGTTTAAATCCTCATGAAGCTCACTCAGCCCCTTAGAAGATTCTATCTATTTCAGTCATAGGAATTTTTCAAAGCCCTTACTATGTGACACAGCTATCTGTAATAGACTCTTCCAGATCTCTCTGTATATCCAGTGCTCTTCTAGGATGGATTTTGAAGATCACTTTTGGCAACAGGCTTCCCTGTCCCTCCTCTCCCCTGCTGTGAAGGGAATGAGCTGAAAGCCATAGTGAGCTGTGCAGAGGTGCTGCTCTGAGCTGACTTGGCTCCTGGAGGATGGATAAACCTCAAAGCCCCATCAGGCAGCTTCACTCACACTGGCCCCTTCAATTCCCCTGATTTCAGCGGCCAGCAGGAAAGTCCTCGTGGCTGCCTGCACTAATTCCAGCACCTCACAGGGAAAAAAGCAGCCCTGCCTCCCCTGCCAGCGCAGGAGGAGGAGGAGGAAGGGAGAAAGTGCCGGGAAGCGGAGAGCACATCTGGAATCAATTGGAGAGCGCTGAATGCCTCGGAAAGAACTGCAGAGCTGGCAGAAACCAGAGCGAGGAGCCGTGCGTTCAGACGTGACTATGAAGCAAAGGTGGGGGACGAGACGTATACAGCATACTTAAACACAAAACCAGAGCTCCTCCTGGGACTCTATTTTTTACTGCAAGCAGCTAAATGTCTCAGCCCTGTCACATTTTCACTGCCACTGGCCTGTCACGGGTACAGGCAGAATTCAGTAGGGAAGATTGGGGACGAGATGCACACAGCCCAGCCGAGGCACACGGGACTCATCTGTGACTTGAGTACCAGGACCCAGTGGCTCAGCAATATTATATCGAGCTGCTCTTGGGGCACAGGGCAGAAGTAATCTGACTAGGCACACTCTTGAAAACAGAAATTTGACAGTTTAAAAACTCGGATCTCTTCCCACAGTTATTTTCCGTTCCAGCAATGCATTCTCCTATCTCCCGCTACTCATTTGTTCCAAGAGGAGTTTTCCATTTTGAAGGAAGCCTCCACTATGTGTCCTGGAAAGCAGAGGTTCTGGAAAGGAGCAAAGGGTCATGGAGAAGCAGCTCACCAGTGCGGCAGCCTGGTACAGCGTGACTACAGTTGTTCAGGCATATGAACAACAAGTAGGATGCCAGAAGCATTGCTACTTTGGTACTTGGCCTCAGCCAGATAAAAAATAAGATACATGCTTCCACATATGAATTTTTTAAAGGGAATTAAGAAACTCAAAAGACAATACAAAAGAGCTGCAAAAAATACCACAAAACCGGAAAAAGCCACATGGCTGTACACTGGAAAATGTGAAAAGCCCAATCTATTTTGCTTATAATTAAAAAAAATAAGTTGCAACTGATTATTTTCTGGAAGAGGAAAAAAAAAGTAGGCACTAATGATATTTAATTTAATGAACAAAGGCATCAAGAAAACCAATAGCCAGAAGCTGAGTCTGATAAATTCAGCTCTGGTAAAAGACACCATTTTATTTTGTTTACTGATTTCTAAATGACAGTCATTAAGTCAGCTGCTGAGAAGAACTCGGTCCTTTCCACCTCTTCATGCCTTCATGCTGAAAACATTATGTCATTCAAAACAGAGGTACCTGAGTGAGACATAATGGCCTATAACGCACATGGCCAGAAGAGACGATCTAAAGCCAGATCTGTAGGAAACACCCTGGAAAGCTAAGAGCTGGTGGCAGTCGATGCACATAAATTAAAGCAGATTAAACTAAGCAGCAGACACATTTATAAGTAAAATGACTTCACCTTATGGAGAGGAACAAGCTATTGAGAAGTATAGGTGCAGTTTCATGTACCACCTAATATGATAAACTACCAACTGGCCTAGGAAGCAGTGGCTCTCCTTCCCTCCCCGGCTGTTGTGAGATCTAAGCATGCCACAGCCATAGCCAGAAAATTAATTCAAACAATAGTTCTCTGGTCATAAACTGAACTGTCTCACTTTATATCTGCCTAAGCACGATGCCCAAAGCGGTGAGGAGGCTGAACATATGGCCAGGGCAGAAACACGAGGGGGACTATTCTTCTCGCAGCAGCACATAGTTACGCTACATTAAGCGCAACTCGAAAACGTACCTGAAAGCCGCTTCATCCCAGAACAAGAGGTTACATGGACATTTAGCATATGTTATTGCCACTACCTGCTTCACTTGTGCTTAACTTTTAGGAGTGTCCCCGTGTAAGCCAATATAAAGCTGGTTTATACACAGTGAATTTGTCAAGTATCTCAGGAAAGATTTCCCCTTTGTAATAAAACCCCTTTAAAGCCTCTTACCCCCAGGCCTTCCAGCTAACGTATGTTTACCAAATTCCTGCTGTAACCACAAACCAGCACAGACTTCTCCCCTACACAGGCCACCTGTGGTAGACTTCTCCCCTACACAGCTCCAAGTCAGCAGAGCATTTGACCATCTTTCAGATGGCTCCTCCTGGTCTGGGGGGGCATTAATGCAGCTCCTCCAGCCCCCTCGCTCAGCAGCATCTTTGGGAGCATGCTGTTCTCCCTTGTCACCACCACATCAACGCCTTGGTCACATAAAACGTGCGTGGGTTTAACAGCAGCGATATACTGAATATTCACATTAAACTACTGCATATTACTGGCAGGCCCACTTTTAAACTGCTCTATTTTACTGAAGCTAGATCGATAAACCTTAAAAGCTAAATTGATATAAGAGCATCTCATTTCAGTGGCACGCCTGTCAGCATCTGCAGATCCATTAATACACTACTGCATGAGTTCCCGTGAAATTTACCCCTCCGTAACTCCCAGCAGACCTCCACCTTCCACAGCCAAGTGCATTAAAAGGTCCTTTTTTTAATTCTCCCCCTCCTCGCTCTGTTTGTCTGCTCACACCTACAGAAAGGCAAGAGAACAGGCTACACAAAACTTAAACCCTTTCATCCAGTCGGTCTCCCCTTCTGTACATCCCCTTTCACGCACACAGTGTCAGGCTAAACAAAGCCGCTCGCTCCAGGATACAGGCCTGGAAAAAAAAGCATTAGCATCTGGCAACCAAGAGCAGCACCCCGGCATACGAGCCTGAGAGCAAACACAAGTCTCTGGCACGAAGAGGAAACACCGAGACGTACGCCTCACTGCTCCTGTCAATCTTGCAGTGGGGGAATGCCCGGTTTTGGGGTTAGCTTTTTTTTTAATGTATTTTTATCATATTACCGAAAGGAAATGCCAGGGACTGCTGCAGCCCCTGTCCCTGGAGGCTCTGCTGCTGCCATCAGGCTGTGCTGCCTTTGCAGCGATGAATATTTAAACAGGGCAATAAATATTTCAGAGCACATTCATCCCGATGAGAAGTCTACTAGCGTAAGAGAGAGGAGGCGACCACGCAGGGCCGGGACCGCTCCCTGCTCTGCCCCTCCGGCTCCCACACCGCCTGCCTGCCCTCCTTCCCCCCAGCCCTCACAGGCACCCGAGGGCCTCAAATATTGATGAGCACAGCTCCGGTTACTTTCCAAACAAGCAAAAACACCTTGAAAAGGTAAAAAGGTGCTCTGCTTCCCAGAGAGGTGCAGAACACAGCTATCGCGTGCTGTGCTCCCGCCAGCCTCTGGTTGTTGGGTGTAGTGCTCACACTCGGAGAGAAAATAATTTGCTTTAAGACCCCACGAGGTCTTAAATCTTTTAATACTGCACCTTGGAAGAGCAAAACCCAAGACCAGCAAACCCAAAAGCTGTCCTAGCACCTGGTCAAGTGAGAAAGCTTGTCTCTTCCCCCCACAACTCCCTCCCTCCGTTTCAGCAATGCATTTACTTGGGCATTCCTTGGTTGCTAGCAGCTCTGCTGGGCTCTCTGTGGGATGCTAACAGATGTATGCAACTTGGCCATCACTGGCATAAATAAAATCTGCTACAAGACAGGTTTAGGGCATAACAGAAAATGCAGTCATTTACTCGGCTGTCATCTGCATGTCGTTCACATACTAAGGGCTATTTTGACTTTTATAGTGCTAAAAGCTTGGGGTTTTAAACTAGGACCTTAGCTATGTTCTCACCTATAAAGAAACTTTTCTTTTTAAAAAAGACAATTCCGGGGTAACTAAAATTTTGCACTAAGTTTCAAAGGAAATCAAAATCACGTATAAGACACTTGTTCTGTATCAAATTTACAGGGCCAAAAACCCCATGGCCATGCTCAAAAATGAACTTTCATACCAGCTTCTACTGCGTATCTCACCAGATTCAAAAGATGCAAGATATTTGCTGGTCACACAATAAATGGAGAAGCCTTCAGAAAAGAGTTAAGCCTACTCTGAGTGAAGGGAAGCCAAAAAGATAACCTCACGTACAGCAGCCAAAGGGTTATCCCTAAGTGACAGGCACAAGCGGCCTGTCCTGGCTAACTGAGCTGCACCAGGGCCGCTCCTTTCCAGGTAAAGGCTGTAATTAATAGTATATAAAAAGAGAGGCATCTCTGCCTTTCCTGGTGCCCACATTTTAAAGGATGATGGTAACTAAATCACAATCTCGAAGTGACACATGCTCTCAAAGGTGCCTCTCGGGCTGTACAAGGAGAAGACACTCCTTGTACCTGGATCCTGGCCCAGCTGAAGATACAAGCTGGGCACCAAATGGCTCAGCCCTGTCACAGCTTGGGCACGGCAGGGCGCGTGCAAGGGTATGCGACAACTCAGCAAGGTCTGCAGATGCACAATCTTGGATTAAACTGCTGAATTCCCCTGCAGTCTCATTTCAGCTGCTTTTAAACCTTTGAAGGGGAACAGCTGGGTCTTTGCTAGGCGCAGAAAGGGCCCTGCAGCACATCAAGAGCGAGCTTCCTACCGCAAGCCTCAACTCCTGCTATTTCATCCACGGTCCTCACGGTGAAGGGAAGAGACCAAGGCAGCATCTGAGTGCCGCACAGCCTGCTCGGGATGGCCAGCTTCCTGCTAATGAAATTTTCTCTCATCCCCTTGCTCTATGCCATGAATTGGCTCCAAAGTGAAGTATTGAACTGTCAAACAGCAAAACCACTCTCCAGATAGCATTTCAAGGAAGAGCAGCTGCCTCCTGAATAGGTGGATCAATCACCTGCCGCCTCCCTCTGTCCCTTCTGAGCGAAGGCTCCTGGGAAGAGCAGCAGCCTCTCTGCTTCAAGACTGGCCATCAGCCACACTGCCAAAAAGATGCTGTTTACGTTAAAAACATAAAATAGCAATCACAGCAGTGTAGTTCAGAGAGTGACAACAATCCCGCTGCTTTGCCAGCAGCAAGTCCCAGGATTTTACACCTCTGCTCCTAACCACAACCCAACTATCCTTCCTCTATCGCTAGGACTAAAGGATCCAGTCAGAAGTCAGACCCAACGTGGCCCAAGAAACACCTTGTGCTTTCCTATCCTATTAACACACCTCACATACAGACGAAGAAAAATATTCTGGAAGATGAGCAATTACCTCACCAAGTAATTTAGAGCAGGAGCCACCATTTTGCAGCAGACATCAAAATAATGAGTGCTCCTCTGCTGACTGTGCAGCTCCCTGTTATTCCCATGATGGGCCATGCTATACCCAGCAGCACACTAACATGCAAAAAAACCCAGGCAAGAATGAAAACATAACGTTTGCTACAGTACAAAAAGTGTTGGGAAGAAAAACAACATTTAATCCTGTGGCTCCCAAGGACCTCTCATGACTCAGAAAACAAATGCAAACAGACGAAAAAGTTAATTTGGATCATATCAGCCCCACTGGCACGCAAAGGGCAGAGCAGGCACCCTACAGAGAGGGAGGGAAAGATTTGCCATAGATCAGGTTACTATCACTGACAGCTGACCTAAACCACCACAAGATTTCAGCAGACTCTGCCAGTTCCTCTAATTTTCAAAGGTGCGACCGCCTCCTTAAAGAAATGGGATGTGTGAAGCACATAACACTGTAACTGAGGTCAGGGAGGAAGGAGATCCTGCAGCACAAGTATGTAAGTGGCCAAGATGTTAATCCGCACTGCTTTAGAACAAGCACAATTAACTGATAACAAGAAGAAAGCAGAAGTGAATTGTTCCTTTGAAGACGTAGAAGTTTCAATCTGAAGCAATGAGGACATAAGGGATCAGAGTCATTTCTCATGAGCCTGAAGCTACTGCATGGAACAGACAGAAGGACAATTGCTGTCCTACAAATGGGCTCCTCTGAAACAGATGTCCCTCTGCAACCCAACACACGCCCGGCTTGGGAAGCCAGAGATCCAGCTCGCTGGATGGACTCTACAGAATCATCCCCCAGATGGAACACCACAGCCCACAGACATACTTCATCACCATCAAATCTGAGAAATGTTCTTCAGCACAAGCCCTCAGCACGTGGTTTTAACTTCACCCCATTTGAAGGGATCTGAACTGCCTTGCTCCGCTGGAAGCAAAGGGTAGGCAACACTGAGAAGTTAGAGGACTAGCCAGGAGATGAACACAAAAAGAGACCAGTGGTCTGTAACCCGTTTTTCTGTTCTGGGTGATCCTTTCCAACTTCATCCACCCAGGCTGGTAAAGCTCATCCCGAACTAAGCATTGTGTCCTACTAAATTTTTTGGAAGAGTTAATGTTTGAAGTGTTAATGACAGCATGAGTAGCAGCCCACAGCAGACAATGTATTTATTGTTACATGAAGTCCCTTCGCTTTGTTAGGCCTTCAAAATGCAGTATAATATTCACAGGAAGACTGATACATGCGAAAAAAAATCCTTTAAATCAATCATTTGAGATGAAAATCGCTCTTATAGCTTCCCCTTGCATGTACAGGACAAGAAACCTTTCCAGAATCCCAGAATTCAGCACCACAGGGCACAAGGACCACCTGCGTTTTACATCTAGGGTCAATCTTAGTTGATCACAGAGGGAATGGTTTGAGCAACTGCCTCTATCTGCTTCTGGTGGGTACTGCTAACATCACACCTAATTAACAGGCTCTTCTCCATGTACTTCAGCAAGAGCAGGACCAACACACATGACCTCACATGGGAGCAGAGGAGCAGCTCACGCAGGCACAGTCCCCGCCGGCACAAAGCTGGGACCGACACAGTTGAGGGCAATTCCCAAACCACTTCCCAGCTGGATTGGCTGCAGGAGGCCTGGCCCCACCCTAACACTCTTCTGCTAGGATTGCCAGAATAGTAGCCAGGAGGCTCATCACAGCTCTGCGTTTAAACCGTGTCAATCAAACACGTTCTTTCCTGCCATCAGCTTCCTTTCTCCTAGATTTAGGCCAGAGAGTATCTCAGAGTAATTGTATGGTGACACACAGAGCCTCAGAGCTAACCTAGAGGCCTACTACACTTTTGAAAGCCACTACAATCCTCCATAAATCCCCTAGAAGAATGAAGTTTACCCTCCTTTATGCTCCTCCAAAACATTCAGAAATTCCTATTACTCAGCTCTAGCTATTCTTCTTCTCCGTGTTACAAATAACCCAGCTCAGAGTTTCCTACCCACCCACTAAAAAAAGCCACCGGCTTACTGAATACTTCTGCTTTAAAGCAGAAGTCTGGCCAGGAGATGTGTTCTTGGCCCCATGGCTGAGCTGCCAGGCAGGACCCTGGCCACCCATCAGTCAGGGAGGCTTGGAGCTGGCAGGCATGGGTCTGAACAGAGCAGTCTGCAGCCTCTGGTGCAGCTTTCTCCCAACTTCTGTGCCACACTTGCAGTAACTCCTGCAGCTCACTGTCAAAACCAATGAAAGAGTATTCCTAACAACAACAACAAAAAAGTCCTGAGAAACCACATGGAGATGAAAAAGACAGTAACATCACTGCCTCTCTTACCTCCTCGCAGCAGGGCTTGTTTCAGGGGAGGACCTTCATTTTGTCTATGACCAAAGTTGCCATCAGGCTGCTCAAAGCTACAGTTTCAGACTTGATGGTATACATGGCTCAGGGATCTTTAATCTGATTTAACCCGATTTACTCAGGTGCAACTCATTGAATAAGTCAAGGCATTTAAGAAGTCTTGTTTTCTGATGGAGCACAGAGATCTCCGCAGTACTTTTTCTGCCTTTCTGAATTCCATGTTACTAGGTAAATTAATTCTCACACCCTTGCAGCATTTTGACCAAAAAAAAGCTTTGAAGATCCAGAGTCCCTCGGAAAATTTTTCTTAGGATGAAGGTTTTCAACTTGCTTTGGATGACCTAAATTCTTTCTGCCACCAAGAGGGTCAGTCCCTCCTTGACTACACCTCTTCATCAGTCACACCGTATGCTCACTCGCAGTCTGTCACCCATGTCCCTGTGAAGGACACTTGGAGCAGGGAACTGTCCCAAGTTCTCACCACAGCCTCCAGTCACCACCTTCCCCAGTACTGTTTCTCACCTCGCTACACTCTTTACCACAGATTGGGCCCATCACGCAGCCTGAAGTGACCCAAAAATCCCACCTCCACCCCCAAACCCAAACCAAACTTATATAAGAAGGACACCCATAAGTACTTTTTCTCCCCGTCCCACTGCTTCGAGACAGGAGACAAGCCTCATCCTGGGAAGAAGGGGGAGGCAGACCAGAGAATGGTTTTGCAAAGCAAATGTAACAACAGTAAACAGCTTCATAACATACAAAGAAAAACAAGAGGAGAAGTTAAAGCAAACTAATCCGCATTAAATACCTGAACACCAAGCAAAGCTATCATACCACAATACCTCATAGTCCAACCAACAGTCAACAAATTAACTAATTCACTAATTTCACCAAATTATCACATTCTTCCTCCTCTCCCTCCAGATTCAGGCTGGAAGGATCCTTTCTAAATTAACACAGATTTAAAACTCCACCTGTTGAAACTCTGAAATCCTTCCCCCTGCTGCCCTTTTTATCTCAACCACATTTTACAAAGCAGGAAGGGACATATGCTGGAAAACAAAAGCCTTTCATGCTCCTGCTCCCTAATATTCCTAAGTACTTCGCATAATTGTTCAGTTTGGATAAGCTTTCATATGCTGCAATTGCAGTAAAATAAGAAAAGCTACAAAGAACAACAAATCAAATTAAGGGCTTCACTCTTCATGAAGAGTGAGACAAAGGAGGACTAGTACTATCCAAGAAATCCAAACTCCTCTCCAAGGCATTTTTAAATCAGTCTTTTTAAGTAATTTAAAGCAGGTTTTGCTATTAGGACTGGAGGGAGAGCGTAAGCTTCAGATAAGGAGCCTCTGTGAGACCCGATAGGTGAATGATGGTCTATGCACTGCATAGGTCAAAACTCTGATTATCTAAATCTTGGTTAATCAAAAGCAATTATCTGAAAGTCAAATATGCCCTCCAAGTCAGACAGCTCAGCGAGACCAGGGCTTATAAAGCACACTGAAATCCTAAACTCCACAGGACCACAACTGCAGAGACTATGAATTTTAAGCAGGATAACTGGGAGGACAGTTCAGAGGGTTTCAACCATACTCAAGACTCCCAGCCTGAGGGCAGTCTTCAGAAGCGGCTAGAAGATTACCCTCGCAATTACTCGGACATTTTTGGTGTCTCCATGCACCCTCAGATTACAGGCTACTTGCAGTGCAATTCCAGTTAGGTATTTAGACACTACTCCGAGTGAAAGTCTCCATTACAGGCACGGCTGGTGGAGCCAGGCTGGCTGATACTTCCCATTGTAAGACCCTGTTTTCAGATTATAATTCTGAGAAACTATCCAAACTGATTTATTTTTTCTATTACCTATAATTTATTTCAGACTTGGTAATTTTTTTTCTTTACTTCAGTCATACCAACCCAACCCGAGAAAGAAGCAGGGGGAGTATTTTGTTTATGATTAAGATTGGGGGGGGGGGAGGGGGGGAGAGAACACACACCACCCCACACACTTTGAAAAGCCTACAAGACTTCGTATTTACCAGAATTTGCATTTTGGGAAGCTATACTTAGCAATCATACTAAAAAGCTACCAAAATCTGACCAACATTATAACAAAACTATGGAAAACTACAGTGCCTGTCTTACATATCAACTAAATCTGCTAGTAAAGCCATATATGACGGTCCAAAAAGACCAGAAACAAGACAGAAAGAAAGAAACCTAGTATGCAAAACCTGCCAAAAAGCAAAGAATTAATCCATTTTTTGGATTTATCATGGAAAGAACAAATAGCGATAACAAGCTTTAAGTTAAATTTTATGGAAGACTTGGCAATGCTTAGAAAGGAAAGGACTTGGACTGTTAAGGCTGGCATTGGCATTGCAAATGCTTTTAAGGCAGGTTACTCGCCATCAGAAATAGGTTAGACATAGTTTATTCTAACAGGAAATAAGAGAGGGTGGCTGGCAGTGCCACTTGCACCCCACTTTCTGTGATTTCATGCTCTTGTTTGGGGGACAAACACAGCTTCAGAGGAGACACCAGCCATGTCAGATCCAGGTCTGAAGATCAGTGACAGCAGGGAGGTGACCAATCTCCTGTACTTTGCACCATCCCCTTTGTAGGGATCTAGTAACGTGGAGTAGCAGTTACCCACCTCAAATTAAAAACAAACAAACAAACAAATCTGGAGGTGTAGTGGGAGCAAAGTAAATTGGGACAAGAAGCCTGAGCGCCAACAGGACAGAGTGATGGAGGGGGGAGTAAAGGGATAGATCAGACAAGTTTGACTGTAATAGGAGCAGAAAAGGCAAACTAAATGAGGAATGCAAGGAGTGGGTGGAGAATTAAAAAGGTACATGACAAGGAGACTGTAGTGAGGACAAGGAGGAGGAGGAGAAGCAGGGAAAGAATAAGCAGACCTAAAAATCAGCTGAGAAAGAACTGAAATGATCATGGTAAAGTAGTGTGCCAAAACACAATGCTGCATAACTGAAGAGGAACGGAGTCAGGGTTAGCATGGACATGGACTTGCATAAGAGAAGCTACTGACCAAAGATCATAAGGAGAAACTGAGAGAAAGAAGACCTGTCTATCCATGATGGACAGCAGAAGTGAGACAGGAAAGGTCATGCAGGAATGGAAGTGAGGGGTAAATGTGCCTTAATGTACACTCCCAAAGCCTAAACCAGAGCCTAATCTTATGAAACGTCACCATTCCTCTGCTGTCAGCAAATACACAAAACCAACTAGCAAACACAGATCGAGCTGGCCTGCACAGAAAATGACAGCTAATTACACATTCAGTGTTAAGTGGCAGAGGTCTGTGGGATGCATCTGGGACAGCCAACCCTGCTACTGATACTTGCAGAGGTCATCATGGTGCCACATATACTGGAGCTGATGGAGACGGGTGGAGGGTTGTCTGGTTTTGCTTTCCTTTCTTGTGGAAAAAAATAGCATGTAATCATGTGATTAAAGACCATCATAAACAGACACAGAAAGAAAGAGAACAATTGAAGGTTTCTTTCCCAACTTAAAATACGGAAATGCCCCAGAATTGAAGTGCCTTCCCACTACCATCTTGATAACTCTCAATTCAGTTTGTGAATAGTATTGCTCAATGGACAGTTTTGCAAAGAAAAATAAGAAGTCAGATATTTTAAACAAAGCACGCTGTTGAACAGGCCCAGCATTTGTCCTATTTTCTTTCATATAGGCAAAGCGCACTCTATTCTTGCAAAAAGCTTTCAGTTGAGCATTTATTGCTCTGTGTTCTGCAAACCCTACAGAACCAGCCTATACATCTCCAGCCCCCACTGGTCGCAGGACAACCTCCAAGAGCCCAGCAAAAAACCATCCTGCATAGCACATGATCATAAATAACTCCACAGGAGCACACCACAATACTTCTGGTAGGAAAGCTAACTGATTCCAAGGAACATGTCAGATAGGAAGACTATGTAACTACACGCTTTTAAACAATATTTGAGAGCAGATTGAGGCAAATTAAGCACCTCCTCCCTGGTACCGAGACCTCCAAGGGATGCCTGTTAGTGAATTCTGTGACTCTGCAGCTGGGAGACAAATAGGTTAAGGATCTCACTGCTAAGGGGCGGCTAACTGCACACATCATCTGCTGAAAATATATCTAAACCAGGAACATCCAGCATTTTACCTGAAGCAGTTAAGACCAGAATCCAGGTCTAAAACCCACCAGACTCCCCACTGCAGCCCCCTTTCGCACTGGTGTTAGAATTTCATAGCAGAAGGCTGGTCAATACTAATTAAGTGCAATGGAGCCATCATGAATTAATAACCTGCAGGGAAAAACATTGCTGGTTTTAAGGGCTTCCCAAGCTTCTCAACTTTCAGCATTTTTTGGTAGCTCACTACAACCTTTTCACCAGTCCAGATACTTCACAATAGTTCTTAAAATAACAATAAACCGGCATGTTAAATTTACACAGCCTTGTCACTCAAGTATCACAGCGTGTACCGTGGCAAACTTAGGCATCCTCATTTCTCAATTCCCAGGTACCCAGGGATAGTTACCTAGTCACCTGCAGAAGAAATGCATTAGGGAGCAGTGAGGTTATTTCTAGGACAGGGACTTAAGGAAATGGCACTGCTGTATCAAGTTCCCTTTGACAACACCATCCTGCCTAGGCAACACAGAATGCACAGCTTCTGCCATCCCAAGGCCGCTCCGCAAGCTCAGTTTGCTTCTATTCCAACTCATCCGAAAGCACTCAGCAAAGGTGGTAAAGAGAAAAGGACTTTAAAAGACACTCACCGGGTTCTGACAGGCCCCACTGATTTTTAAGCCCTTAAGAACAAGCCCTTCTCACCCAGCTGTTAAATCTCTAAGCATTACAACTGTTACAGACACAACCCATAGGCCCACCTTGAGCAACCATGTCCTTACACAAGGTAAAGTGAGCCGCAGATCTGCCCTTCAATTCCCAGGGGAGATTCTCCTGGAGAAGTGACTGGCCAGGATTCCTCTCACACAAACCTTTGCTGCTGATATGGTGTGTGCAGCACTAAAACAAAATCCTATGATAAACAGAAGGGAAGCAAAAACTAGGGGACAGGCGTAGGCTCAGAGCCAGGTACCAAAGCAACACAAGGTACCAACCAAGAAAGAGGAAGAGCACAAGTCCGTGGACAGAGAAGAGAGTGATCCTATTCAGACTGCTCACACAAGTTTGCAAGAGTAACACCAAACCGAGGAGCAAAAAGCAAGGACACTCAGCTTGAAAGGAAAAGGAGATGCAAGCCTCAAAGCAATGAAAAGGGACAGGGGAATAGTGGTAGTTCCTGAGAGAAGTCAGAGAGCAAAAAAGAAAGCCTACAACTATGCAGAGAAAATGCTCTTTTTTTAAAAAACTGATTATTTCTTTTAGGGCAGCAGGGGAATCCTGCAGCATCCAGCTTGCCTGGAGGGGAACAGATCCTAAAGCAGACATAAGGGGACGGGAGGCGGGAGGCTGTGCTGGGACTCAGTCTCCCTTGCAGACAGTTCAAACAAAGGAGGACGGTCTCCTATAATGGGATGCATTGTACAATTTTAGCTAGCACAAGGTGCCTGTAGTGACAGGGCTCCCCATCTCCTGTCTTCTACCCCCTCCTGCCCCCCCACAACATGCACCCCCTGCAAGATCCCAACATGGAGCGTAGACAAAGATCCGTTTTATCACACCATTACTGTAACAGGAGGTAGAGAAAGATAGGGAAAGGGAATGAGGCAGAGGAACGAAAAGGAGACAGAGAGGCCTTTAATGAGTCAGCCGCTGCTCTGATTTAAATAAGATCTCCATTTAAGGAGCTCTGCCTTTGGTTTTGTGGGGTTTTTTTCCAATTAAAAAAAATAATCAGTGACTGAGCGAGTAACTTTTGGCTGCACAAGGTTGTCTCACAGCTAGACACGGGGTCTGGGAGGGAAGGGGTTATAGAAGGGGGAAGGGAAAGGGAAGAAAATCTCTGGAAAAAATGAGGCTGCTTGCTGGTTCATTTTAACAAGGACATAAATTAGCCTCAAAGCCACAAACGCCATCACCTCCCCGAGCCTTGGGCAGAGCGTAGCAAGTCAAACACGTGCCAAGATAAACGGCGCTGGCTGGAGCCTCTGAGGGGTGCTGGAGGGGGACACGAGGGGGCATGCTGGCAGGCAGGGCAGCAAAGATGCTTCAGATGGTGCCACAAAATGGAGACTGGTGATCCTACAGCTGCACAAAAGGGGACCTTCAGATGTTCCTGCCTACACCCACATCAAAAGCTGGGAACTCAAGGCAGAAGAGAAGAGGGAAAACAGGGTGCTGCAGTTGGAAAATAGCAGCTCTCCCCAGTCCGACTTAATTACCACAAGCAATCCTTCGTCCTCCTCTTCCGATCTTGGAAGAAGGCCCGCCGGCAGGCAGCAGCCCAGGTGAAAGGCTCCATCGGCGGCAGCAGGGAGGGGAGCAGACAATGGCAGGGGGATTCATTACAAAGGCATACATACATACACACACACACATGCTTGCTTGGCACTGCCGGCTGCCACATGGGCTGGCGGGACTCCTTAAGGAGGCAGCAGCTCCCTTCCCGCTCTCCGAGATGCTCAACACCTTCCCCCTCTCCCAGCCCTGATGGGAAACAGATTCGGAGGAAAACGCCAGCAAGGCACTGGGCTGTCCAAGAAAGGGAGGGCTTTGTGCTCCACGCAAGCCAGCAACCTCACCATGCACCACACAGAGAAAAAGCCTTTTAGCGTATAATTCCCGTCCACCAAAGACTCTCTCTTTTATCTGCAATTAGCACATGATGTACCGGGCCTCGTTTAACACTCATTTTCACTGATTTAGGATTAAGGGGGATAAGACGAGGGTACTTTCTGTTAATGAATCCGAGCTCTTGCTCTCATTAGCAATTTCGCTTTCCTCCTTTTCAAGCATGTTTCTACCTTCCAGCATTTCCCATTTCTTCCCATCACTGTTTCAAGTCTTCCCACCCCACACACCCCCATTTATTTTGTTTTACCAGCCCCACATGCCTATACAGAAGCTGATATCCCCGATTTCCAAGGAAGATGCTCCCTAAAACCCAGCAGAGCACAGACCAGGCAGGCAACGTTCTCTAGAAACTGAACCAAACAGAGCAAAAGCCTGTAGCAATGTTGAATTCATTCAGTGGCAATTACCAGCTTAACATACCAACAGCATTTACTTCTCATAAATGAGACAGAGCCCCAGTGAAATAAGTTCACAGGTTGTGAGTAAGGCCACTCCACTGCTTCACACAGCACTGCGGAATGAGAGTAACACTGCTCTGGATACTGCCCTGGATGTGCCAGGCTCCTCCAGCCTCAAAATCAGCCAAACCAGCGGTGAAGTGCTGCTAAGGACCAGTCTACAAGCCAAATGCTCCCCCTGAAAGCAGCAGCACTATGCTACAGCTAAACTCACCTTCGCTCTCTTCCCCAACTCCACATGAAAGGGCCATCCATAGTTCATGCAGAGACCCCAACTGAGACACGGCCAGAGCTCTCCTCCCCTGCTGGTTACTTTAATATGCATCTTCTTCAGCATCAGCATACAAATAGGTAGCACAAATCCTAAAAAGCTATCCTCGACAGTACATACTTTTAAGACAATCATAACTCAAGGTCAACCAATACTAATGATGCATGGTCTCAGTGCCTCCTTTCCAACGTCAGTAAATTAACAATTTCTGTGGAAGACTAATTTCCCTGAAGTCTATTAGGATGTCCCGAACCTTTAAATGAGTTTATACACCCTCCCCTGTTTCAGCCAGTGCTCCAGCAGGGTCCCATCCTTCCCAGCTCCATACGTCTCCAAATCAATCAGCTTGTGCTTCAGGGTGCTCAGTCCTAGGCATGCACAAACTACACACACTTTTGTACCGGTGACCCAGGCATCTTTCTCACTGCACACATGGAGGTTATGTGGGTAACAGTTGTGGACGATAGCACATTGCAATACACAGCTGTGCAGAACAACTCTCTGGAACGTGCACGTGCCAGCCTGCAGCTTAGGGGCATACACCTCCATCTAACCAGGCACAGGAATACACAAATGGACCCTGACTGCAGAGACATGGCTTTTCAGCATCATTCACTCAACTAAATATAGGTACAGAAAGCCTCAGGAGATTTCTGCGGAGCTCCTCTGTCTCAAAACAGAAAGCCTTGGTCCAGATAAAAAAGGAATCAGCAACGGAATGGACTAAATAGCAGAAGGTGGGGCTTTGGAGCCTGGGAAGATACCTTAAGAGTGGACAGAGACCTATTTTTCAGCCGCTGACAATCAACACAAGATGAGAGACGGAAAGGGTCAAAGCGGGTGTCACTCCTTACAGCAGATTCACTCCGAGCCAGGGACCCACAAAAGCACTGCCCCTCGCAGTGGGACATGCAGGATCTTGGCAGCGGCTAACGGAGGGGGATTCAGCCAGGGCTAAAGAAAGCCAAGATGACAATATGCGCCTAGCCTAAAAACCTGCAAAGCTCTGAAAGAAAACAGGGCTTGTGAAACCCAGATCCGAGGAAAAGTTCCTTCCGAGAGTCCTTCCCTCCACCCCCTTTGGGAATATCCCCCAAAGGTTTCCAGCTCCGCAAGGCACTGCGGGGGCATTATATAATGCCTAACTCCCAAGGATTCCAGCTCTGTGATGCCACTCTCCTCCTCCTCCCCACTTTGCCCCCTCCCTCCGGTGGCAACTTGCAGATGCCAAGCCAAAAAAAAGAGAGAAATATTTAAGAATCCCAAACCTTACGGCAGCCTTAAAAGGCATAAATGTCCGATAAAACCCCGCTGCGAGGCAGGGGAAGCGCGATGGCCCCTGCAGCTGGGTGCGCTCCCAGGAAACGTCAGCCGCTTTCCCTCGGGAAGAGACGGGCAGCCCCACGCCTACAGCTACCTACAAGGGCTTCCCAGCCCTCCCGGTGACCGCAGCCGGATGGAGCAATGCCTAGGAAGACGGTTACCTTCGGGATCGCTTGTTCAAAGCCGGGTTCAACCCGACTCGGGAGCGGGGGCACCCGTACCCCTCACGCACCTCTTCTCCATAGAGGGCACTGCGAGGCTGCTGCGGGCAGGGGGACTGCGGGAACCCCTTCCCCAAAGTGCCCTGCCCGGGTCCCCGGCACGGCGGGGCTCCCTCCCGCCCTAGCACCGGGCTGGGGCGGCGCGGAGCCGCGGTCGCCCCGGGGGAGGCGGCGGGGCAGCCCCGCTGCCGGTCGCTCCGCTCCGCACCGCTCCTCACCGCACCGGACCGGACCCCCCGCTCCCCGCCAGACAAAGCCGGGCAGGCAGCCGCCGCGGCGCGGCACCGGCAGCCCGGCCCGCCCGCTTTACCTTACCTGAGTTACCATTTTCTTTTTCTCCATAAACCAAAATGGGGGAGCCCGGTCGCGGAGGGGAGAAAGAAATAAAGGGGGGGGGGAATAAAATAAAATACTAATAAAACCGTAAAAAGCAGCAGCCCCGTGGAGGCGGGCGGCGGCGGGTGCCTGCGCTGCGCTGCCTCGCCGGCGCGGTGCCCCCCGAGCCCTTTTTCCTCCCTTTCTTCTCCCGTGTTCCTCCCTCTCTTCCCCCTCCCTCCCGGGCGCCGCTCCCCCCGCCACCCCCCCGGCTCGGCCAGATGGCTGCGGGAAGCGCCGCCCCGAATGCCGAAGGTAATTAATGCGAGTCGGGACCGCCCCGCCCCGCCCGCAGCCCCGGCGAGGCGCTCCCCGCCTGCCCGCCGGGAGGGACACCCCGCAACGGGGAGCGAGGGGCTCGGCCGACGCTTCCAGACGCGAGCCGCAAACAAAAGCGAAGGTGGCCCCCGCGCCGCTGCCGGCCCGGCAGGACCGCAGGGCTCGGCCGCACCTACCATCGCCCGCGGCCCGGTGTGGCGGGCAGGCCCCGGCCGCCCGGCCCTCAGCAGGCGGCAGGGAGCATCTCCCGGCAGGAGGATGCTCGGGAGGGAGCTGTCAGTTTGGCACACACCTCCCTCCTGCCACAAAGGGGAGAGAGAACGCGTGGGTTACACGGTGCTGCGTCGGCTGAACCGGAAGCAGTCACAGTGCCAGGATCTGCATTTCTTTCATCATAAAAGCTGGACTCCTTCCCGGCTTTGCTTTTTTTTCCTCCCCCCTCTCCCATTTATCTTCAGTAAGCATCTGGCCCTTAACACCTGAGCACGCCACGGTTGGCCGCGTTTGTTCTCCCGGCGACCCCGCAGAACAGAATAGATACACTGCCACCCCACTTGGCAGGCGGGATCCAAGATGCGCTGAGTGATTTGTCCCAACATCGCACCCGCAGAAACCCACGGAGAGGGCCAAGCGCAGGGCTGGCAATGCCTCAGTTAGACAAGAGGGCTGTGCTGATGCTCCAGCGCTCATGACACAGAGAGAAAACCAGAGGGGCAACATGCCTGAGCTGATGCGTCGCTACTTGACACTTGGTACTCAAGAGACTCCCCACAGGCTTTATCAGCAGAAAAGCCAAATTACGGTGCAGGAACACTTTGCATATGCCTTGGGGTACATGGTCTAGTGTGAGGTGTCCCTGCCCATGGCAGGGCAGTTGGAACTACATGACCTTAAGGTCCTTTCCAACCCAAACCATTCTGTGATTCTATGATTCTGTGTTTCTGTGTGCTCTCCGTCCCATGAATATGCCCAGTTATAATTTACACTGGTTTTGCTTGATGGCTTTCTGCTACCGTGCTGCTCTCCAGGCAGCCTGTGCTGACCCACAGTGCTTTTCAGTTTCCCAATCTCACTCCCTGCCAACTGACCTCTGGCTCCCTCCCTCCCTTCCCCTTTCTCTCCTAATTCAGGAGGCGGTCAGCAGGAACACACAGTCCAGCCCAGCTGACACTCTCGTGGCGAGAAAGCCCAAGCCCAAGACACCAGCAAGCCCTTAACCTCCCACCAACTACAGGTTTACAGGCAGTACTGCAAAACCAGAGAAAGTACTGGATTGTCTGGATTAGTTTTTTTTTTCTCTCCTCCCCTATTACAAACCTGAGATTCTGGAGCACGATTCTGGGTCAAATGTAAATTCCATCTCAAAGCAGCAAAAAACACAGTGACCTCCTTATAGCTTTGCCATGACAAAACACCAGGTTTCAGCAATGTGCATCTCATTCACCAGACCTCTGCAAATCACAGAATGGTTTGGGTTGGAAAGGACCTTAAGATCATCTAGTTCCAGCCCCCCTGCCATGGGCAGGGAGCGACACCTCGCACTGGACCATGTCACCCAAGGCTCTATCCAACCTGGCCCTGAATGCCTGAATGCCCTGCCAGGGATGGAGCATTTACAACTCCCTTGGGCAGCGTGTTCCAGTGCCTCACCACCCTCACAGTAAAGAATTTCTTCCTTAGATCTAACCTGAACTTCGCCTGTTTCAGTTTGAACCCATCACCCCTTGTCTTATCGCTACAGTCCCTGATGAGTCCCTCTCCAGCATCCTTGTAGGCCTCCTTCAGATAAAAGTCACTCAGGACAATCTCCTGACTCTCTCCACTTAAACTAACTACTACGTTCACTCAGTCTCCTCTGTCCCACACGGTGGCACTTCTTGTCCCAGATCTAGGGCTGTAGCACTGACCTTCGAGGCAGAGAGGCAACATGCTACCATCATCTCACCACTGTTAACCAGGATAGCATCATTTCTAATCCATTTTGGCCTTCACCTTAGGAGCCTCTAGAAGTATTTGCCATCAAGAAGAATCTTCCAAGGAAAAAGAGGTGCCTAGCCACATGCTGAACCCTCACTTGCACCACCCAGTTGGTACAACTGCTTTGCTCATGTGCCAGCAGAGTGGGAATTCCCTTCAGTGTGATCTACTGCTGGTCTCTCTCTTTCATCTCCATTGTAGGCCAGAAAGCATCTCCTCCCCCATGCTTGGAATATATCCACCTTTTCTCCCATTTAGTGAAAGATAAGCCCCGATTTCCAATGAGGTGCTGAGGCAACAAGAAACGCAGGTCTGCAGGAGCTCTGATTGCCGCAAAACCAGCTGAAATTAACATCGCATAGAGAGTTTCCAAAGCTTCAAGAATACCATGGAAAACATGACCAGACTTGAGAACATTTAACGTCTTTGTTGTCTTGGGCTCTACTGGAGCCCACAAAGCAACACCTGATAATGAACACGAGTGATAAAATTAATTGGTGAATCTGTGCAACTCATCCTTCCTCGCTGAGGGTTTAGATGTTGTCTCATGGCCAAGAGATGTAAGTTTGGTGGGCCTCCACTTCTCCTACATGCAAATCATGGAACCATGGCCCAATTAAACCACCACCGTTTGCCACCCTCTATGAGGATAACCAAAGACTCAAACCGCAGAACATGCTGCTGAAAGCAACGGAGAAGCAGTAGAGCTGAAGGCTGGAAGCCTGAAGAAGGTACGGCTTAGAGCCATGAGATCATCCCTTCCTACTTACTGCATTTATTCAAACAGCAGCATATTCAGAAGGGCTCTATAGATGCCAATGCTTACGAGTTCTCATGACTTCTCGTGCATCACAGGCACATATGCTTTGAAAGCTCATTACCATGCTGTCGAAGTAGCCTTCTGAAATAACTGTGGGCACATTTAACTAGTCTGCCTCTGCAGTGCCAGGGCACTGCGTATCATCTCTATCATGCCAGGCAAAGCTCATTGCTCCCACCTGAGCACATCTGCGCCGCTTTTATATTCCCTTTTGTTTTCACCTGATGTACGTGATGGTTTTTGGTTAGCTCCTACCATTCAAATCCTAACTGAAAATAAGCTGGAGAAGGATGTTTATGCAGCAGGCGACAGGATGAGGCCACTGAAATCACACTGGTGAGAGCACAGATGAAGAACTAACCTCTAGTTTGACAAAGTGATCTTCATGTACCCAATGTACTAAGCTTTCAAATACTTGTGTTAGTTTAACACTCATAGGACCCATGGAAATGGAGATGAGGAGAGGAGGAGAGGAGAGGAGGACAGGAGGCCAGACCACAAGTACTCTGCTTTAGTGAGTTTCAGGATTTGTTTTCCTTTTTCTTTTGCTATGCCCCTTTGCTGCTAGGGTGGAAAGAAAGCACAGTCTTCGATTTTAACATCCCATTACCTGCATTTCTGTGCTGGCTCAAGTTTAGATGGAGCAAACCTGCCAGCTGGATCAAGGCCAAAGGGAGGGAGAAAAAAGTTTCAAGTGCAAAGAACCAATTTATCAGGAACAAATCTTAACAACCAAAAGACACACTTCTGTTGGTGGATTCTATTCATGTGCGTAATAAAACCCCTGGTACAAGGTAACCTAACAAAACACTCTTTAGTGGCTATCTGATGTATCTCGGGGTAGATAATCTTCAACCGCTAGTCTACGTTTCACGTTTTCTGGATAAATTTGGTGCCTGCGAGGACAAGGAATGCTGACACTGAATAGCCAAGGACTGTTCAGAGAACATCGTCTTTCACTTGGCTCCAAAAGTATTTGAGCCTGACCTATGGCCTCTGGCTTCTCCAGGACTCCACACGCCGGGCCAGCAAATCTCACGTGTGCTCCAAATATAGCCCCCTCCCCCAGCAGTGGCTGCAATACAGGCTTTGCCCTGCCCTGAGCACTGCTCTCAAACCCACCCATCCCTATCGCCCTACACATCCTTGCTGGCCCTCCAAAAGCAAAACGGTGACAAGAGAGACTTTGTCAGAGGTTTTGTGGGTGGTTTCAGAGCTAGGAGGAGGAAAATAGGTGAGGAGCTGCTCTGGGTGGCTCGCCATCCCCGCGGGACAGACTGCAGTCACACGTACAAGTCACATGCGACCGGACAACGCAGTAAGGCATGCAACAACACACTAGTTTGCAGAGCATGGCATTGCTGTCAGGTCAACCCCCTACAAACAAACAAACAAAATGAACAAAAAAGCCAAAAATGCAAACCAAAACACACAGGTCTCAAACGACACAGACTTTGGAGTTAACGTGTCAAATGGTACTGCTCACGTACAGGAGCCTCAAAGCCCTCTGAACCTCTGGGCTGCCTCCAAGCCTCTGGGCTGCCAAGGCCTGGGATGCACCAAGCCAAGGAGCCCAGCACGGAAGCAGTGTCCTTCTGGAGCTTATGTGCCCAAAGAATACACAGAGCAAACACCAAGACTCTGTATCACCACAGTCCTTTTGCTTACCTGGACGACTGGGTATTGGTAATCCATACAATACACACCATACATAGCCAAAGATCCTCCAGCTAAAGGCCAAATGGACACAGGACTGGAAGCTTCAAACCTGAGTCTCCGTCTTTCAGCCTTGTGGGAAGGACTCTGGCAGCCCTGCGCAGTGCTTGGCTCGGGCCTCTGGGGCCACTCAGGTTGACACTAGCTCAGCTGAAAATAAAAAGGAGCTGCCTGGCTCAGCTCAGCTCAGCTCAGCCCCTCTCTTCTGGGATCCAGCGAGGCAGCGCTCAACCATAGGCGGCAGAGGCTCCTAAAATTAGAAATCCCCTACTGAAAATGACCCTGCAAGCCTCGACTGAGGAGCGTCCTGCGACTCCTGGGCAGCAAACGGAGTGACTGCCGGGAAGAGGGGGACACGGGATCTTCGCAGCCACTGCCGCCGGGGATGGGAGGAAGCAGGCAGCATTTAGGATCTGAAAAGAGCATATGTTCTGGGCTCTAGGTGCGTCAGAGGGAACACTCCCAATCCAGGACAGGGAAAAACATATGGGACTCCACTCCTCCCCCACCCTCATACCCTTCTTGCTGTCCTCGGCAGGGACAGGTGCTGGGATTAGCATAGTAAAACCCTTTGGTGCTGGGGAGGGAGGGAGAGAGGAGAAGCCACATTGATATCTCGCGCTGAAGGGATCTCTTTCACGAGGGAGTATGCGCCCGGATCGCTTAACACTCGTTCCTCCCTCCCTCCCTCCACACGAGGCAGGCAGGGACAGCTGCCGGAACCGGCTGGCGGGGGGGAGCCGGGCCCCGGGATGGCCCCCAACACCCCAGCCTTGCACCGACGGGTTGCCCCCCTCAGCTGTTCCAGTCAAACTGGGGGTGGATGGGGGATTAACTCTGCCCCCGGGGACAGTGAGCAGTGGGGAGAAGGGGGCAAGGCTGGGCAGGGCCAGTTGTTGTACCCGTTTTAGGAAGCCTGGCCTCCCCATTCCCAGGCAGGAATCTGCTCCCTGAGCGACGGGGACAGATGGGGAGCTACTCGGGCAGAGGCCTGCAGGCTCACCCCGCCAGCCCTGCGTGCCAGGCGCGCTACCGGACACCCGAGAGCCCGCTGATGGTTCTTAGAAGACACACCATGGCCAGGGGGTGCCGGGGGGGCCCCACCTCCCATAGCAGAGCGCATGAGGTTTCACCCATCACTATACCGAACCACACCAGGCTCCCAAACAGTTAACCAGGTTGGACGGGGCTTGGAGCAACCTCGTCTAGTGGAAGGAGTCCCCGCCCATGGCAGGGGGTTGGAACTGGATGAGCTTTAAGGTCCCTTCCAACCCAAACCATTATATTGATTAACAGCCCAAAACCACAACAGATTCCCACCTTCCTCCAAAGGACAGCAGTGATAAACCCTTTCCCTCCAAGGTTTCAAAAATAAGGATGTTACAGTGATCAGGCCCAAGAAGGGCTATGCGAATTTCCCTTTATCCCCCATTTTAAATCCATACAGTTGAGGTTTCTTTTCATTTTCAGTCTTTAACTTTTTTGTAGTGCTGCTGTGCACCACTAAACAGCTACCTCAGCCTAGCACTGGGGTAGCTGCCTTTCCACCATTACTGATCATTTCCTCCCCCTCCAAAACAGTTAAAACTTAAGATTTATTTTTTCCTTCAAGAGATTAAATATGTGGATGATCTTTTAGTACAATTTGCATCTGCGGCAGTTTGTAATTAAGGTAAGGGGTGCCTAATCCACAGGCCTCTGACCCAGCCAGCCCGGCAGCACAGCCCGGCTCATCCTCTGCTCCCACTGCCCTTTCTTTCCGAGATGCCTGGGGAAAGGACAGCTACGAGCTGGGTGAGTGGTTACAGCAGCTGCCACCCACTCTCATCATCTTTCCTAGGGCCACAGGGCCGCTGCTTCCTTACAAAAGGAGCACGGCCAATTTGGGGACTATAAAGCATGACATTTCTGCATCCAAAAAAAGTTTCTATAGCCATTGTTTCTGTGTGAGGATTTGCAGAGAGAGAGAGAAATTAATTGCCCTTAAATGGGAAAGCAGCTATGCTTCTAGAGCCCTTCACTGCGGAAAAAGGATGAGGCTCCCACAAGGAACTTCCATCTCGTACTGCCTTTGGCCAGTTTATTTTGCCCCAGACCCAAACGGGCTTTCTGGAGCTCGCATTATGCCTCCTCCTCACCTTCAGAGAGCTGTTTGGCCACCTCTCAGCACTCCCCCTGCAAGCCTGGCTTTGGGGCACAGAGAGTATCTGGTTTCCTCTGAACGTCCAATACTTTTATTTTTCCCCTTTCTTTCTGTAACAACATGTTCAAATAGGTGCCTGCCCTTCATTCTTTTGCATAGCTCATTACTATGCACTCAGGCAATTTAGTATCTCCAATAACATCTTTTTATGAAAAGGTATTAATTTAGAAAAAAAAAAAAGTCTTTTCCACAGCCTGTTTTTGATACTCCATATTACTGCCCCAGGTCTTAAAACCAAATCCCTAACTAAGTTAAAAAACCTTACATTTATTTCACAACCCAATTCTTGTCATTTCCAACCGGGCCTCAGGGGAATAAACATTTCCAAATCCTACTGCAGATATCTTACCATCTATAAATAACCAACACACAAGCAAACCAAAACAAGGAGGGGGAGCCAGGAGCATCACCTAAGCTCCTCTGTGTTTTAACTACAGATCCAGATAGAACTGCCATGCTTTAAAGTTTCTGATGCAGATTTAAGTATCCTGTGTTAACCAGCACTAAGATACTTGGGTGACACTTCAGTAACAAAGCATCACAGCTACTGTGTGCAGGAAGTTAAAAAATTAAAATTAAACGACAAAAACTAGTTTTAAAGTTGTATGTGCCAGGATGGATACAGCAGGACTTTACTGACCAGTAATAAACTACTGAATTTTCTGCAAGGCTGGCCATTATGGCTGCTTTACTACTACACACTGACTTGCAACAAATATTAGTCAAATACAGGATGGCGCTGCACTCCATAATTTTATTTGGAGATAAAGGCCCAACTACATTACCATATAACCTGCTATGCACATGCATTTCCAGTAACACAAGTTAGGTAACTGTTATAAAATCATACCCTTGTTCCTGCAAATGCTTACTCATATGAATAAATTTAGAATTACAGAAATATTAAGACTGGAAAAGACCTCCTGACAGAATCAGATCAAATGCTATCATACGTCATCTAATCTTTTTATTATAAATTTATCACGCTACATCTTAGAACTGGGTTTTGCAGCTACACAACCCCAGCCAAAGGCTGCTCTAGAACCGCACTCCCCAGCAGCTGGGATCTGTACTCGCCTCCAGCTTAACGTTATTCCTGAGCGGTTTCTGCTTGTTCTTTTGCCAGTTCTGTCCTCTGGCTTAACCATATTTTCTCTATGTCTTATAATTAACCTTCCTCAAATATCCCCTCTCTACCCATCTAAACCAGCAGCTGTTCCAGTCTTTTGTCGTACAACAGGCTTTGTATTCCCCAACCTCTAGGAGGCCTTTTCCTGCACCTGATCTAGCCTGTGTTCACTTTTTTTTCCCCAAGACATTACTTAGAACAACACTGTTAGCTCCTAACTTGTTTCACAATTTCAGCACCAAACTGCATCCTCTCTGGCCTCATCAGTACTTTCCTCTAAAGCACCACATCAGATACTGTAGGACGCATCTACAGCAAGACACATCATCCTGTTAAGTAAAATGCATGTTAGCAAGTTAAGAAAATTGGTTATCTTAAAAACAGATAGGCTGATATGGCACAACCCTGTTTTGATGGATTTTTGTGGCCTTTTATTGTATTTTTTCATTTATATCCAAACCTTTAATTAATATTTTTGAGTCAGCATACCATTAAAATTGGACTAACAGGTCTATATATACCTAGATCATTTCCCACCACCCATAGGGCTATTATGCTTCCTATTCTCCAAACATATGCTAGCACTCCTGATTTGATAAGATTAAAACTTGTATCAGATGTGCAACTTTATGAACTGGTTCTTTTACTTTCAGGAATAGGTATCACCCTTCCCCAGGCAACCCTGCTCCGCAGCCAAGCGTGCATGAAACTAGGGTCTTTAAAGCATCCAGCGCGGTTGCTTCTATAGCAGGTTCATGCCTGTAACCCATCCTGCCCTTGCTCCCATGGTCAGTTCCACCTTCAACAACAAAGACTTGTTCAATTCTGTGATCACAACAAGAGTATCCTCCATTAACTACCCTACCCCCAACACTAAATGGCCCCACATCTTCTTCCCTTGTCTCTAACTGTATTTTGAGAAACTGTCACACATTTCCTTAGCAACATTTGCAAGGTTTAACTCAGCCTGATTTTTGGCAGTTCTCATTTTATCCCTACTGACTTTAAAGGCACAGCAATCTCTGCTGATAAATTCTCATTTCTAAGTTCTCTTTTGCACCTCTCTCCTTTTGCACCTAACAGCCTTTATAAGGTGATTACAAGGGTTGGAACTAGATGGTCTTTTAGGTCCCTTCCATCCCTAACTGTTCTGTGATTCTATGATCATGCCTATGATAATGAAGTTTCTTCTTACAAGTTTTTTCCCCTTCACGTATATCTTCAAGAATTTGTATCTAAAGTACCTCTAACAAAAAAAAACCAATACCACCAACAAAACCCCCTCCAAACCATACACACACTTCTACCTTCAAGTCTGAGTTTTCAATCCAGTTCACTGACTTCATCAAATATTTTGCTTCATGAATCAAAGCTTGTATCATGATCAACCCATCCAAAGGTGGGGACACGAAGGCTTCCAAGCATCTTGTGTTCCTGTAATAGTCATAGCACCAATAATTCACTCACTGTCTCAACAAAAGGTGGTGATGCTACAGTGACAACATCTTTTGACCCTATTATTATTAGCAGCATTTGTTCTCCAAGCTATACCTGAGAAATTAGTTTCTCATACTAATATTTATATCTCTAGTGGTACTGGGAATAATATCATTTCAGAGCATCAAGTTTGTATCCAAATGCAATCCTATGAGGGATTAGAGCAGACTCACAGTACTCCCTCTGGGACCTCTTTTACCATTCTTCCCCACAGCAATTTTGACCAGAAACAGATCCTGCGTTATCAGTATTGCTCTTCATTTTTCTTTACAGTCTACTGCATACAACACAGCCTATCACCTTTTACATCTACCCTATCTGAACAACACATAATCTTGAATGCATGATAAAGCCATGATTACTATTCTTGCCCATTGATATTATCCCTATAATACCCAGTTTCATGTTCTGCACCAGTAGCTCTGGTTCCTCTACTTGTTATTTGTAATGCCAGGAGCCTGAAAAAAACCCTGATACGTTTGTGCATTTATCGATCACACAGCTCCCAGCTCCCTCAACTAAGAGCATCGCCCATCTAATTACTACTGAATTTTCTTATTCTTTTTATAACACCCAACTTTATTGTTTTCCATCTCTACCTACCCATTGCTTTTTCTGGAGATACTGTTTTACATGCTACCGTAGCAGCATTTACCTAATTTACCTCTTTCTGTCTACTAAGCAAGGCATGGAGATTACACAAGTTTTTCCCAACGTTCTCAAACCCCAGAATTTCGCTTCACATGCACTGCTCTCTTTGATGTCTGTGGACTGAGGAGCTTTTTAGGAAAATGCAAGACCACAGCCCTGGGCTTTGCTTTGCCTGCTTTCCTCAGCCTACTTATAGCAAACATGCCAACTCACAATTACAAGTACAGCTATAAGAACATGATCTAGCCATAGTGTCCCTATGCTTGAAGCGCAGCCATGGTAGTTCTAGGCATTTTCCATGTATATATATATATACACACTTATTTTTATTTTTAATTGCTAAAAGCTGTGGTACTGTGGGGACACAGCAGTACAGCATGGAGTCTGAGATATTTCCATGCTGCACAGTCATTACACCACATTGATCTTTACTAAGGAAATTACACCAACAGTTTCATTTTATAAACTGAATTTATAAAATCTTTAGTATAATTCTCTGTTCTCTAGACAAATTAATCCAAGCCTTATCTAGTTACTCCCACTAAAGAGCTCTTACCTCCGCTGATTCTAACTCTTCATCGCTAGAAGCCTGGCTGATGCTCTTCCTCTCACCCACCAAAAATGGCATCTTTAACAATTAGCCAATCACTACATCTGCTAAACTGGGTCATCAGGGATCTGATGAGCAGCTTACAATATGTCTCTGCTTTTTAAAGACTGATGTAAATGTAGGAAACATGCCAGCAAGCAAGGATGCATTTTCTGGCTGGGTATGTACTGATTTCCATAGCAGCTAAATAGATCAAGCAGCTCAGCCAGCTCGTACCGGTGTTAGACAAACAGCACACGATACCAAGATTACATCTTTAGAGCTGAAAGAGATCCTCATTTTGCACCAAAGCACGTCCCATGTCCTGAGCATGAAGGCGGCTTTCACTCACTCCAGGTGAGAATTTATACTGGAAAGTCATCATTCCTCTACAGGGCTACATTTTCTGGGCTGTATTGCTCGATTGGATTGAATAGGTGTAACATTTTTCAAAGAGGAGCATGATTTTTTCCTTCCCAGTTTTAATATAACCATCGACTAGAAAAATTACATATGGTCTAGTTGTTATTTTGACCCTGAAATCATTAGAGATTCAAGTGGGGGAACATAAATGTAGGCAGAGCATGCACAGGAAAGCTCAATATTCTGAAAGAGCAAGCAGAAGCAAAGATGATGACGAATAGGTGATTGCTTAAATTGTTTTTCCTCACATTTCAGAAACCTGGCAGTTCTACACAGGTGTCCTGATCTCAAGAGCAAGAAGATCTGGTGGTGGATCAGCTGCTACACAGGAGAGCGAATAACTCAGCACTAAGCCAGCGCGTTCTTTGCGAGCGAAGCATGCAAAGCATGCAAATGTTGAAGATCAGGAACAAGATGCATTAAGCAGAAATGGAACCAGCAGTTCTGGGAGGTGTGGAGTAGCAGTAGAAGCAAATGAGAGCATGTTGGATTAGCATAATAAGAACATCACAGGAAAGAATTTGAATGTGTTGGTAAAGCCATAGGAGCCACTGCTTGCCCGAACCCGGTCTGATTAGTTAGTGCAACTGATTCCTCATGTTCATTAGGATTAATGTTACTAGAACACATTAGCACAAATGAAATTACCAAAAATACACTTGGAATCCAAGGAAACTAAACCTAAAATCCTCCTGGCAAAAGGCCTAAGAAGCCCAAAGCTAGAGAAAGCAGCAAATACCAGGTTATATGTAGCAGAGATGATAGCCCCAACACACTGCTTCTGCCAAGGAAATGCCTCAGGAATAAGCTCAGTCACTACACATTCCAGTTTTCATGGATGAAATTCACAATTTGAAGAAAACTTAAGAGAGAAAAATACCAAAGACAATATTTAACAAAATGGAAGCTCTGAAATAGCTCCTGCTCATGTCCTTTCCCCTCAGAGTGCTGGAGATCTCCCTTTTCAATCTTATGCAACACATTCTCCATTCACAAGGCAATTTACTTAAAGCAATGGAATTTGTTTGCATCTGCCCCTACCACTCTAAACACTCCCCAACCAAGCTCTGTAGTCCTGAAACCGATCTAAAGTGGCTTAACAGCTAGGCACCATGCACACTTTAAACTGCGGACATAAGATACCTGCATCCTGTTACCACCCTCAGCTCTTCGCTGCATCATCTACATGTAGCTATTAAATATTAATGGTTTGTCTAGACTGGAAAACTAGCACAGTTTTAAAACACAATTACAAATGCACAGCATAAAAGGACAGGTCAGAATTAAAAATAATTATTTCTTAAGTACCACTTACTTCCAAAGCCTCAACAAACTCTTCTTGCTTTAGGGAAGGACATGGAAAACAGAGGCAGAGCACAGATACCATCTTGATCTGCTAAAGCAGCATATTGCAAGACTTTGTTTTGCTGACAACTGACTTTTTTTGGTTTGTTGAACCTTCTTACAGCCATCGAGTAGAATGGTAGCATTAGCAAACCCCAGAAACCTACAGATCAAAATAGGAGTCATGAAATCACAAGCCTGCATCTTCTTCAACTAGAAACCAAGATTTCTGAGCACCTGATCTATGCATCCATGGCTGTCAAGAGAAACAAAGACTCTTCGTGAAATTGCAGGAGAGTAAAGACTCTTGATCCTGAAGTTAGACCTGTGTAGGCAGAGCCTTCCTGAAGTTGGAAGTACAGATCCTGCCCACACAACTTCAGCTGCTGGATAAGGACCTGAAGTCAGTTCAGGTAAAATTCAAGATTGCCCAGAGTCTGTCTCTGAAAAGGAAAGAAACGTAAGGCAGCAATGAACACTCATCCGAAGTTTGACAAATCCTCTGTCAAAGGACCGTGCTTCCAGAACCGAGGTTTTATGCACGATGCTAGCTAACGAGCTGGCTCCCAGGAAGGCAGCTTCAACAGAACAATAACTCACAAAAATGTAATAGCAATTAAGTTACAAAATAAAGCTGGCAACAGTCTGAAGATACCAGCAGCATATAGAAGACACAGCTTCAACTTCCATTTCTACTCCAACCCATCACTTTACATGCGTTACAAAACAGGTTTGATTATGCTGTCTTGAGGAAACTCCAGCACACCTGAGTATAACATGCGACAGGTCCAAAAGGAGCTTCTAAAAGCAGACAGGCTCCATCGCCTTAATTACCAGAGGCGCAGCATAAAGGGGGAAAGAAAGTATACATAGACTTTCCAGCAAAAAAAAATAAAAATCCATGTGTTGGGCCTGGGCCTCCTTTCAAGAAGAAGTCTAAGTGCTTGGCACAGCTTCAGGAAGAAAATAAGTGTACTTTTGGGCTAAGCCATTTGGCAAAGAAGGTGATCGCAGCACAGCTTTCTTTTGGGACCACTTGTACATGCACTGATCTTGGTAATGGTCCATGTCCGTCAAAGTGCTTTTTGCTGCTACATGAAAAACAAAGGTGTGCAGATGCAGAATTTTAACATCAAAGAAGACAAGGCATTTTCTCTTGGTACTTTAGACATTACATGACAGCCATGCTGCCTTTCTGTGTTACTTTGGGGGCAGTGGAGACAGCAGAAACAAAGAAGAGGTGGAGGCAGTTTTCCTTTGCTACTGAGGCTATTTGCTAGCTCCAGAACCTCAGCCAGAGAAAAGCTTTGCCCATTTTGCCTCTCATACTCCCACTTCGTTCTTCACTTAACAAGCAGCAGCAGTTCAATTAGCTGATCCTAAAGGGGACGACAGGGAGATCTGAGAAAGGAAGACTTGTCTCTTCTGCGAAATACGGCAGTTTAAGCCTAAGCATTTCTCCAGATCTATGCTAAGCCTACAAAAATTAAGGTTAATTCCTTAATTAAAGAACTATCTTCCTAAGAATAAGCATTATTAAAAGTCACCAGATGGTAGTATCAGAGATACTCTCACCAAGTATTTTTAATTGAATGAATCACAAACTAAGGCTGAAGCACATTGTCGATTTTCCCTGTGGTGTAAGTATAGTTACCTCAGCCCACCAGCAAGTCGCTGCGTGGCAGCCGTGGGGCCGACGGTGACGGCATTCCCAGTCTACCCCAGCAAACACTCCTGGCATAAACCACTTTCGCTGAGGGTGTGAGCTAACACGTTTTACCTCACCTCTGCCTGGGGCGAAGGGAGCACATGATCAACTATCGCAGAGCATTTCAGTACATGGCCATGTCTTACTCATCTGGCTGAGCACTTGCTCCCTAACGGAGACGGCTTTGGTATGGATTTTCCTCCCCACCTCGCCTCCCAGCTTATCAAATTGCTTCCACGTGACAAACTAAAATAGAAAAAGGCACTTGTTCCAAGTTAAAGGGTGTCCACACAATAAACTAGTATTGATTTAAATTATGCCTACCTTAGAGTGGTAGGACTTCCCACCTCCACAAACAAAACCAGAATTTGAAGGAAAGGGCTTTTTGGGGCAGCATCTTGTTCTTCTGACACAGGAGCAAAAGCATTCCCTGCCCAACTTGGTTCAACCAGAATAGCAGAGCAGCTACCCACACACTGTAACCATGCATGCAAGAGACAAAACATGTCAAAAATCTTAAACTAAACTCTTAATTGAATGCAAGTAAAAGTGAAATAAACAGGCAGCACAGTCTATGTGAGATAGCTGGGTCTGAGGCTGCATTACTGGCAGGAACTGAGGAATTTGAGATCATCATGCAGGCAGGACCTTTAGCTGCCGCAACAGCAGGTCACCAAATAAATCTCAGGAAATCATTTGGAAACAGATCCAGCACGGCAATATGCAGAATATGACACCTTCAGCATAAATCTGCAAAGACAATTTCATGATAGAAGAATTACATCTGCCCATTAATTTCTGTAGGCCTCAGTTCAAAATCCTGCTCGCCTGCTAAGCTTCAGATGATGAATCCTGCCTTTACCCCATTCCCATTAAAAAAGAAAAAAAATAAAATATATAATCCTAAACTCAGACAGCTCCAAAGAGATTCAAGAACAACATGCCAGAAGTGCTGCAGTTAAGAGTTTGGTGCATTTGCTGAGTGCACAGAAAGGAGCCAGAAATAGCACGCAAAGCCGAGGTTTGGCAAGAACGACACAGTGTGTACCCTGAAAGAGGAAAGTCAAGGCATGCTAAATGAATAGTGACAGCAGCAAGCCATGCTTTGATGTAGGGAGTGACCCCAGGGACTACTCTTGTTGGGGCAGAGGTGCTAGTTATTGCTGTGTCCCTCCTCTGGTGGTTTTAGTGGAGAAGCAGAAGGCTGTGGTAGAGAACAGAAGAGGTATGTTGAGGCTATGCCAGCTCTTGGGCAAGAGGCAGTGTTCACATCACTTTCTGCCTCAGACTAAGACGAAAGTAGTAGAAGGCAGCAAACACCTGGAGTTTGGTTGGTTGGGGGTTTTTGAGACCTGACCATTTCTGAGAAAGCAAGAGTGATCAAAATTCTGGACATCTTTTTATTCTCACATAGAGCCCCAAGATGTGGGCACAGAGGTCTGCTATGGGTATGTAAGCTAACTGCTACCCACTCTTCTCCCCAGGACCCAAGAGGACAGAATAAAGCCTGACATAGCTCAGCCCAAAGCCCTTTCCCCAGGCTTTTTCAATTCCCAACAAGTTCTAAAACAAGCCACAGCAGCTGAAATCCCTGGGCAACAAGAACCAAGCAAGGGCTTTCTCCTGTTGCACCATCTGCATGACCAAGATACCTGCTCGTCAGCAGCCTTCCGTGACCTCTAAAAAAAAATATTCATAGATGTCCATTTTGCCACTATCTGCATCCTCTGTCCCAAAACCAGGAAGCCATAAAGATGGTTTCCTGGCTCCCATGAAAAACCCTATCTCTGTTTTCTGTCATTATCAAGAAATCTCAATGAGAGACTTGGCTCATGTTCTCTGCACATCTCTCCGGTTACTCTGCAGTGGGGCTACTGTCACTTCATGGTAACAAGACTGCTAATGCAAAAATTAACTGCATAACCCCACTGCATTATCGGCTTGGACATCAGCAGCACTCAAACTTCAGCCTCTACGGCTTTAAGGGTTTCTTAGCACGAATTTAAAAGAACCACTTATCTCAGGCTAGAGATTCATGCGTAGGCCAGAGTTAAAGTAGGGCAATACTTTAGCTGCATCTCAAGCTCACATTGTAATGAAGCAAAAGCTGCAACTTCAAGCTCTGAAGGCGCACAGCAGGCACACCTCCTGCAACTGCTCTGAATTAGATAGCTTCTGAGCAACTTGTGTGAATCTTGAAAATCTAATACTGCTCGACAGCCTGCCACTGAACTGCTTTAGCAAGCAGGTTGAGCTGCAGCATTCTCTTTCACATACATTACTGGGTCTTCAGTACGATGCTGGGAATAAGACCCTTTTCTGCAGCACAGGAATGTGGTAGATGCTCAAACCCTGCAGGAAGCAAACTTCAGAATGGCAGATTTCCAAAGGCATCTCTGGGCAAAATGAAGCTAAACTGCCACTGCCAAACTGCCCCAGATTGTCTGCAATAGGACAGGAAAATACATAACTGCCATCAAGATGAAAATGAAGAAATTGACAGCCACATTAACAACAAAATCCTAACCGTGCTTTCTGCACATTCCGTTCCTGACTTACCTTCTTCACAATTATGGGGCATATCTAATAACAGCCCCTAGAAATCCAGCTGTCACATTTTGATAGTTCACTGATTGCCCACACAGATCTAATTACTCGGCCAGTCCACATGCCTAAAACCTCACGTGGACATGGCCATTCCTCAGCCTTGCCCTGCCAGGGGTCTGAAGAATGGAAGCAAGAGCAGCGCTAGGATGATCAGATGTTTTTTGGAGCCAGCAAGGTCGAAGTATAGGGACAAGAAGACAGGAAACAGCTGCTCTAGAGCTCGGAGACAACAGAATGCTTACAAACCTAGAAAAATAATTAAATGAACTAATGAGCCATAGTTGGCAAACGAACCACAGGTCAAGGAAGATACAATTCCTCAGTGTAGGGACAGGTGAAGAAGGGGGGAAGCTCTCCCACGTTGGGGAAGATTGGGACCGAGTTAGCAGCTCCGTCACAGAGCTGTGACAAGGAGGGTAGAGAAAGAGGGACATGTCAAGAGATGAGGCGATTTATTCTGGAGTTTCGGGGCTGGAATAAGCAGCAGCAGGTGAACAAAAGGCAATGTCTGTGGTAGATTCAAACAGGAGACAGAGGTGGGATGGCAATGCCACAGGGTTTGTTTTGTTCTCGGGTTTGTTTGTTTTAAAAGGAAGTTAATAGAAAAACACCAGCAGCTTAAAACGCTCTAAGCATACAGCCTGTCACTCCTCCTGGGTCGTGACAAAACCTCCCGCCCCATAATGAGAAGGGCTTCTTGGGATCCAGCAGCCCTCCGACTCTCCGTCCCCGGCTGGGGGGCGGAGGGGGTTCCCATATCAGCGGCTCAGCAGCACGGAGCTCCCCGCGCTGGCACCGGCCGCCTGCCCAATTCAGACCTGTAATCTCCCTCGACTTTGATTTAATGCAGCAATTACTGGTAATGTGGTTTGAAGGAGATAAATGCCCAGTACAGGGCTGGCTGGCACTGACGCTCATTCCGCTCATGATGCGAGAACAGTTTTAATTAAAATCCCCTTTATGATAAAGGAGCTGCTTGACTGGATGTTTCTGTGCAGCCCTGATACGGAGCCTCCTCCAAAGCGGATTAGAAATCAAAGTTTCCCCCTTCTCGCTACTGGCAACACACAAAAATAGGGAACACAGTCACCATGTCACCCTTCTGCAATTTCCTTAACCCTAGCACTGCTGGGAAAATGCCCACATTTGCTTAAAAGCAATTGCCACCTCTTGTCATAGCTCTGAGTGTTTTCCAAAAAGTAAACACAGGGACTGCTTTAATTAGAATAAACGCATCCAGAGAGCTCAGCCTCCATGATCCAAAACCATTTTCCTCTCTATCTGGTTTAAAAGGGAATCAGCTTGGCCTCTTCTATGACAGATCCATCCCTACAACCTGCATTCTGGCAAGAAGAAAAAATTGGACCCATGGTGCTCTGGCAAGATGGTAGGAAGTCGGGATCTGGCTGAAAGGCTGGAAAAGCAGAAGCTTCTGCTGGGTGAGGCAGAGTGGCACGGACAGGGAGGAGGGAAGGAACAGCACTGCAAGATAAAGGCATAAAATTTGGCAGAGCGGTCAGGATCCCAGCACAGACATGTTCCAGAAATGATCTGTCAGCTCTTGATCGAGTTACAGCAAATGTAGGTGCAATTTTGGGTTGGTTTTCTTCTTTACAGTATAGGAAATACCAGAGATGAATACATTAAGCACAGCTAGTTTCTATTATTGCAAGTGCCAGGAGCAGATTGTCACAGTGAGAAATTGGCCTTGTGCATTACACAGAAAAGGCAGCGCTGGGTTTGGAGGCCTGCAGACAGTGCAATGTGAAGATAAAGAGCCTCAAGTCTGAATGCACATTATTCCTCTCCTTAAGCCCCCGAACACACATAAACATAAAAAGGCTGATGTAAGCAGCTGAATTTCTCCATGACCTTCAGAATCTATCTGTGGACAATGGGACCACCCGAGCCTTGTCCCTGGGAACCTCCTCCCTTTTCAGAGCATTTGCCTCATCACCCTAGACGTGCTCCATATTCCCTGACATCGTCTTCTCCTCCAAAGCCCTCAATGCCAGAGTCAACGGGATTCTGTTCCAAAACCATTTTTCTTTAAAACAAGAAAGCACTTTGAAAGTGGCGGTCATGTTCCATGATTCCCCAACCCCCTCCATGCAGCCCAATACAGATGAAAAAGAAGAAAGATCCTGACAGAACCAGAACGGATTCGGCACAACAGCATGACTAGCTGACCCCATGGGAGCCTGAAGCATCTGGCACCAAAGGCTGATGCGGGTGAAATGGTGACACCAGCCTTCAGGAGCACCTTGCTCCTCAACAGGATGAACAAAGGGTAAAAACACCAGGTCAGAGACAGCAACGTGAAGATTTAATGCGGTTTTGCTGGTCCACAAGGGAGAAAAAAATGAAACCAAAAAAGGCCTGGTATAATTAACAAGATTAAAGGGGGATTTAGGATCAGGACAGAAAAGCAACGGGCCAGATTGATCCTTACAGGATTAAAGCTGGAATCCTACTAAGAGTCCAGTGGTTGAGAGATCAACGCAATGTAATGGGATTAAGTCAACATCAGCTTTTGTTTTTACACAACTGAAGCCCAGCGCCCGTGTTTTACTGCTTCAGATAAGCGTTGGAAAAGTTGACTGGTACCAACAGACGAGCATGCAGGTTGTCTTCCTACAGGGACTTCCCCCTTCAGCCCTCTCACAGAAGACCAATAGGTACTTTCAGAAACAAAGGACAAAAACCCACATGGTTTTGTAACAACTTGTCCAACCCGCCAAGAAAGCTGAGGATTTACCAAAGTCCATGTTCCAGCCAGCTCTACATTAACTGGTATCAAGCGTGATGGGATCACCCCAGGACTGATGGATGGGAAAGCCAGGAGCACAGTCCCAGCTGCATTCAGACATGCTGCCGACGGGCAATTGGATTTTGATATTGTCTCTTGCCGGCGTGGAACAAAGGACGCAGTATAGCGTGCAGAACATATCAGCAAACACATTTAAGACAAATTGTCGCATGTCCCCGTGGCGCAACAATATCCAAGAATTACAAAAGTGAGAAAAGCCTCTTTCGGCATGTTTCATTTGCATTACAGCTGGTGCAACACATGCGGGCCAGCTGCACCTCTATTCCCCTGCCCTGAAGTTTCCAAAGCTTCCCAGTAATTTGAGTTGGAACAGGGGGGAGGGAAAGAGGGAAACGGGACAAGGCATTTGGTTCTGTATAGATATGTGTACCATTTTTAAAGTTTTTATCCCTGTAGGAGAGAAAACCATGCATGTTTAAATGGGAGGGTGTCCATCACCACCCTGCTCGGCTGAAGAGGGAAGGGGTGTTTATTGCATACCCGTTCACAGCAGCTAAGCAGCTGCACTGGAGAGCAATACTCTCCGTGCAAGGAAAAAGCATTAAGACACCTCATATTCCTACTGTACTTGTGAGTCCTAAAGGTGTTTAAAAGCAGCAGTTATGCATACACTATATATACTCCAGCAAAGCTTTTGCTGCAGAAGAATTCTCCAACACTAAAATTCCAAATTGCAGATACCACCCATTTCTTAAAAGATGCCCCAATCAATAGCCTCACCTATGCTGAACATGCTTCTCCTTTTCAGCTGGCTGGATCAAAGTAATCGGCATTCACTGCTCCTCCTCACTGTGCAGAACAGTGAGGAAGCAGCCAAAAATCTCAGTGTAATAAATTGGGGTGAAGCTACTGATGGATCCAGCAGGCCTGCACAGCATTACTGAGATGGTCCTGATGGAGCTACAGACTCCATGTACACTGCCAAATAGGCACTGCCAGCTTCCTAAGAGATGCTTCATCTTTACTCAGGAGGCTTCTCCATTCAAAAAGGTACATACGTCATGGATGCTAGCAGACATCACTGTAGTGATTGAGGGTGGGCTGAAAAAGGAGGCCATTACAACAGAAATGAAGAAGTAAAAAATAGCAGCAGGCAGATCACACTGCACATTTTCTGTTTTCTACCCACATATAGATATTTGAATTTAAGCTTTTTTCTACATTTCAGCTTTGTTTCAATACTACATGCTTTATAAATTATAAAAAAGTACAGAGGAGTGTTCCAGTATTATCCTCTGCCAGCTCCTTAAAGCACGATGAATAATAATCCCCAAGAATATCTAAAAAAACCCTGTCATCTGGTCAAAATATTTTCACTTCATCGCTATCTTATGTCCAAGATTCAATTAGAGCATTGTGTGGGGGACAGCATGTTTCATTTGAAGCTTCACTTGAAGCAGGAGAAAAACTAACTGCCTTTGCCCTGGATTCAGCTACAAACCCAAGAACCATCTGGTAAAAAATCAGCCAGAGCATTGTGCAGGCAGTATATTAGTCATGAGACACAGGACTCTGAGAACAATGAAACCTAAATTTAAGGGACAGACAAGGGAAACTTAATTACTTGTTTAAACTTCTTCACAGCTTTGAGGAATCTTTAACACTTTCAGCAAAAGAATTTAGCCCTGCAGGGCACGGAGCACATCCTCAATTGATTTCTTAATTTTCTTTAAGCCTGTTTCCACTTCAGCATAGAACTATCTGCACTGGTCCATCAGCACAGCCTGCCTCACCAGTGCACGGCCGCAGGATGTGTCATGCAGTCTTTGGTATGGAATACCATCCAGAGCCACGGTACTGCGGATACAGACTGCAGATCCCCCTCCAAACTGAAACTCCCAAAAGAAAACATTCTGTCTGACCCTACAACCTGACTCAAACTCCTACTGTACCGAATAGCCTTCACTGAAGGACAAAGGGATCTCTTCCAGCTAACCACACAAGCCACCCAGTCACACCATGCACACATACACAGTTGATACCCTAGACTGCTTAGAGCTGTAGCAAAAAGGCCATCCAAATTCAGATCACTCAAAAGTCCTTTCCTATACCACTGCTGTAACCTTGGGGGTTAGGACAAGTATATGGTTATGGTGCTGCTGGAATTAAGATTTGCAAATAAGCACCACAGGAAGTGCAGGAAACACAGATGTTCAATCTCAAATTGCTATTATCTGCGCTCTTCCTCAAGCTTTCAGCTGGAAACCAGGAAGGCTGAGATTTATTCTCTCCTTATTCTCTTATGGTTTATCTTCTTCCTTCCAAGATAAACGGTCTGTTTTGGGAAAAACTAACTTAAACAGGACCTAGTCCTGTCAGTCTCCCAAGACTTGGACAGGCTTAGAGCAAACAGGGTCCCCCGCGCTCATTGCTGTTTGGACAGGTGGGAATAGAGCAGTCAGGCAGAAGAACTGCTTGAGAAACTCACGCCAACTCAGCCAGCCTAGACCCCTCTAATTCTCTTGTTTAGACTCACCAGGGAAGGTAATTCCTGAACGTGATGGCAACGTGCTGGGCATGATTTTACCTGGGTTTACATTAATCCAGTGTAGCCTACAGAATAGATCATCCTGATCCTCAATCTCCCTCCTCTGAAGCCGGGACCTTAATTTGAAATGCCTTCTCTTTCTTGAGCTGCTCCAGGCTTTTTGGTCTCAGTAGTGACCTTGACATCTTCCAGGATTACAGGCTTGCAGGAACATAGAACTGGAAAAGATCACCTGGATTATCAACTCATAGTGCTCTAGTAACATAGGCAGTCACATTATATAATCTCTTTTCATAAACCCTTCTTTCTCTGTTTCCCAAATCTCCAAAGCCTGTATAAAACCCTAGATGCAAATAGATGCAAGTCGCTTCGTCACACTAACCCCCCCAGGGAAACACAAATGCAGGCATTCCCAAACCAGCTGTGCAGGGAGCAGCTTGGGTGTGGAAGCAGCCCAGCCATGTTCACAAGGTGCAGCACCAAAGCTAATAACCCTTATCGAGCAGCAGAACTCATTATCTCAGTTGCACTGCTGGACAAACATAACTATATTACTCCTGGATTCAAGCTGCTACGTATGCAGGCCACAGTATGGCACCATGGGGACTTGCAGGGTGGGGAATCAGCTCATGCACTACCAGCTCAGGGATTTTTACATGAGCTCCATTTTATGATTCTCCAGGGCTCTGCTGCTCTGGAGCAAGAATCCAAAATCAGTGTTATATAACCTGAAGTGCCTTTTACCATATTCACAGAAATTCACACCCAGGCATGACCTCTAACATGCATTCAGGAAAACCTTCCTGCAGGCTTAGAGCCACCGTGTCCCACATCTTAACCTCTCTCGGCACTGACCGAGGCTGTGACTGCTGCTCTTCATCCCATCAGAGCTTCAGTTGATGCTTGACATGTTTATTTGCCATTCCTACAAAACAGGTTCCAGCCAAAGACCTACAGGCACAGCCAGAATTCCCCTGCAATAGGTGCCCCAGGCTTGGCACCGGAACAGAGCAGGGAGGCCATTTTCCTTGGACAGCCACTTGCTTTGCTGCTATCAGATGCATGCTTTGAAGGGCACGCCATAATGACCATACTATTCACTGCTGTAGTTACCTCTCATGAAAAAAAAAAACCCCACAACATCCAAACAAATAATAGGAAGACCTGGCGTGAGGGAGAGCACGTTGCTAAGACCCAAATTTGGCAGCAGAGTTGGATTTCCAATCCCTTGGTGGTAAAACTGATGAGCTCGGAGCCTAGGGGAAAAATTATTCCAGTGAATGCAAAGAGAGGCTTTTAAGTGACAAAAAGGCAAGTAAAAGGCAGGTCAGGAAGAAAACCAACAACATAAAAAATGCTTCAAAAAGAGCTTGGCAAGCTTACTGGCACTATTCTTGCTTGTATGGTAATTAGTAGGTCTAGGTAAGATCTTCACTTTCACAGGGCTCTAGAGAAAGAAATCATTTCTAGTTGCAATAGGCAGCCAGGCCTCTCACAAACACTCAGCATGTACTCTGTACATGGCTGCGAGAAATGAGGAAATTATCTATACCCACTATAATCTGAGATCAGAGCGATGAATCCAGTGCTTTCCTACCAGAAGCCTAGCAACAGCATGGACCTCCCCTGCCTTGGTCCCTCCTGCCTTTGATAGTTTCAGCTGTCTTTGAGCACAGGAGAGAAGGATGGTTGATAAATTGCTTGCTAGGGCTGCTGCCCCTTCCTTTCAACCTTTCTTGTAACAACAGACCTCCAACAAGGCAACATTCATACATGCAACTCTCAGAACACATCATGCTCTTTAGAAAATACTTGGAATGAAATGACTCTAGATTGTATCTTATGACTCACAGTACACAAAGATTCATCTGCTCATAAATGAAAAAAAATAGGCTTTCTTATCCAGAAAAGGGTTGAACACTTTTCCCACACTCAAACCACTTTGCTCCTGGCTGTCGCCAGCAGAATGCCTGCCCCTGTGTTGTCAGTACAGACCTCCTCCCGAGCAAAGACCCTCTCACCTTCATAGCCCAAATTACCCCATGGTAACTGCTGACTAGGAGCCCTCTTGAGCAATTCAGGAGTCCACACATCTGCAGGTAAACAGGGATGAGCGAGTGAAGAGACTGAAGTAGTTTTAGATGATCCCTTACGAACAAAAAAAGAACCCCTATACACACCTCCTATACGTTGAAACTCCTCGAGTTTCAACACTGATGATCAGATGTATGCACTCGGTTTTCAACATCAGAAAGACTATCACACCGTCTCTGCTTCAGAAAGACTTTATACAACTGCATCCTACACAATGAAAGTGTTAAGATAAATAGTCTCTCTTGCTATTTATTGGCACAGCTAGTCTGCCACCTTCCCTTCCCTCACAATGCCAAGCATTAGGTCACCACAACAGATACTTCAAGTTTCCCACTCCAGCTCTTCACAGCCCACAATCCCCTGCAGTCTACAAGGCCCTCATTTAAAAGTATCCTGCAACAAGTTTCACCCGAGGGAATACAGTTCAGCGAGCAGGAATGTCAGTCTGAACCAAGGCTACACCACCACTGCGTTTCAGAGACAGCACTATAATCAGGATGGGACTGTGATATTGCAGGTAGCTTGTCCTTTTGGGCTCAGTACTCACACCATACTACAGCTGCAGAGGAAGGTGCATTCTCATTTTATTATTTGTCTGATGTGACAGCATTCAGTATTGCACAATCTCCTCAAGGAAGATAATTCTGTAACATGCACCCTTGGGACACACACACACACATTATGGTTGCTGTGGGAACCTTAATTCTGGATTTCAGGACTTGCATATTTAAAACCTCAAATTTAACATTGCATTAATGGAGCTTCATGCATTGAATTAAGGAATGACTCAGTACAAATCACCATGCACCTACTGAAGTCCTGACGTTCCAAGGACAAGAGGTGCAGGACTGAAAAGACACAGCATGGGGAACAAGGAGGGAAGGGATGGGGGGGGAAGGAGAGGAACCTGTGAGCAGGGAAGCAAGAAACCAGCACAGCCGAGGCACAGCAAACCCCAGACCAAACCAGATCTGTCACTCAGGACTCCTTGTTCTCACTGCTAAAGGTTACGTAGCCCGTCAGGATAAAAAGAGCTTAAAGCAGAAACACAAATGAGCACAGAGGAAAAGGTTCCTGAAAGGACTGAAGAGGGAAAGATTCCCTGAAAGTAATAGGGGAACTTGTACTGAGAAAGGAAAGATTATATCTAGACAGCACAAATTCACTAATTTTTTCAAATTATCATGGCACGATGCCTGCATGATGCCCTTAAAACTCCTTCAGCTACTCAAGCATTTAGCACTTATTTTCCCCGCTCCTCTGAAGATGAACTGCAACGCAAGCACAGCAACAGCGCTGCCCAAAGTTTTGGGCACAGGCAGAAGCAGCAGCCCATGGAGGGATACTGGTGTTGGTGTGCCAGCAAGTGTCCCAAAACTCAACCCTCTCTCTTAAGAATCCAGGACAGCATTTCACCTTTTGGGCCAACGCTGCTCTTTACACACCCTCTGCTTTGTACTACCGTGCCTGTGCACCCCTTGCTGAGGCAACTCTCCCCAGCTCCCACACTCACAAGCCGGCATCCTCCATGCTTCAGCCGGGTAAGGAACATCTCCATTGTTTACTGCTTATCTAAAATCAGCAGCAGCACGGCTAAACTAACTTCTCCTCTTACTCCACCCACCAAACCAAGCACAAATCTTTGCTGAGCCACGGAGCCTGCCCAGCCTTTCTCCCTAAAAGCCGGCATCCCACTTTGGGGTCCCGCATGCCAGGCTGCGGCAAGGGGGAAGAGTGGGGAAGGTGGACGTGCCTGCCAGCGGGGCCAGCTGGAGGAAAGCAAGCAAGTGTGCATACCCCAGCACAGAATCAAGTTACCCTGCAACAAAGATAGTGTGTGTATGTGCAAAGGAGGGAAGTCAAATCCTTCTGCCTGGCTTCCAAAGCTCGCTTTGTTGCTAAAATAAACCAGTGTTTGTTCCTGGGAGTGATGGGAAGCCGGACTCCCAAAGCAGCAGCAGTGAGAGCCTCCACCTTCAGACTTACAGATTTTTTTCGAAGACGCAAAACAAACAAAAACTTGCGAACTGATTACTCTGCACCTCAAGTATCTAAGGTAAGGAACACAACAGCGAACCGCTGATCTCAAGGGTGCCCAGGAGCAGACAGAACTTCACGTAGATGACTAACTGAGCAGCCTAACAGCTGACTGCTCCAGAGGAAATTCCAGTTCTTGCTCAGAGGCTGAAAATATATTTATGCTTTTATGCATGCTTTTACTTTGCTTGCTGGATCTATATAATATTTCACACATGTTTTTCCTGACATTATTTTCCATATTCCACCAGAAACTTGAGTAGCTGCGCCACTTCTGGAAAAACAACCTTGCATCCAACTTCTGTCGAAAAAGCTTCTTCCCCAAAGCCCCAAACTGCAAAACTATCTATTCCCTCCCTGCTCCTCTCTTAAACTTCAGTGACTACAGATGCCTTTCGGCAGCACTCCTCCACTCCCTGGGCTGTCTCTCAGTAACACCAAAATCCCATAAAGCGGAGGCACATGGGAACAACCTTATGCATGGAAAAAAAATAATTAATAAATATAAACAGGTCTCTCAGATGGCAGACAGTGAGCAGCCTTATACCAAAAATTTTGTCTCCAAGGCACCTGCCCAAAACTTCTCTCTCCAGAGGAACTTAGAACCGCAGGAAAAGCCGGCTCAATACCCAGTTAATACTACTTGCTCTAAACATTACTTTTTTACAAGGGAAAACTACAGCCCACTGTGTGTAGAGGCTGCAGAGAGCTAAGCCCAACAGTGAAGGCCGCTCACATTAGTGCAGAGTCCTTCAGCTTTCCACTCCTTATATGTGCAAAGTGTGCAAGCCCTCACACACGCTTCTCTACTCACCCAGAGGTACATCATGTTAGCCTGGGTCCTTCAAACCCAGTGAGGTGATCCGGCAACACAAGAGGCACTTCAGTGAGACTGTCGAGGCCGAGGTTGGTTGAGGGTTTTTTGCGTTTGGTGTTTTGGTGTTTTTTTAAGGAAAAAGAAATATATAGATAATATCCGAATGGCTCAGTTTGAGGCTTAGAAAGCGTCCCGCCTCCTCCTCCACCCCCCTCCTCCAGCTCTGGCTGCTCTGTGCTCTTCTCTCGCACTTAATCTCTCCCTGGGAGTTCCCAGCCCCGTGTGTCTGTACTGGCGTGCACAGCACACACTCTGCATTCGCCTCCAGGGAATTTCTCTCTGTCATTCTGCTTCTAAAAACACAATCTCGGCCTCACAAGATTCTTGCAAGAGGCAGGGATGGGTGGGGTTAGTAATAAATGCAGCCCAGCTCCCCGCGCCCGAGTGTGCTTACTTTAGAAAAGGGATATTTAGATGTGAATGAGGCAAAGCACTGCCCTCCAAGGTCACTGGGGGTGAGGACCATTCCCCCCCCACCGGCTAATTGCTTCTCCCAGAATCATCCTTAGATGCAGGAGCCCTGCATGGTGCTATAGGCAAGTTCTGCACGTCTTCATCTGCCCCATTAGCCAACACCCAAAATTCGGTCACAACTCAGTAGCTGTATTTAATCATTAACCACTGACAGGCACCGAGGAACACAAGTACAGGGATCCTGAAGCTAAGGAGGAAACCTGTGGTGCGCCAGCCACCCCGGAACTCCCGCAGGAGCTCACTGTCAGCGTGAGCTGGGGAAGAGAAGCGCCTCACAGATAAAGGGGTTAATCTGCCTTCGCAGGTGGCTCTGCATGAGTATTTTACAGACTTGCATATATTGCTAAAGGGAAAGCAGCAGCTGGCTCCAGTTCCTCCGAGTGTATCGGGTTCCTGCTTGCCCGGCGGCAGCTTCCCCCCAAGTCTGACGGGGCCAGGCGCCTTCGCAGCCTTGTGCTCCTGTTTCAGGCAGCCCCAGCGTGGGTGCGCTGAGCACAAGACACTCTTGCCCCAGCGCCCTCGACAAGCTCCAGCAAGCCTTTCGCCATGCGAGAGGCTCCTGTCCCATCCCCCATGCCTGTGCCACGGGACAAGTGTCACCTCTCATCTCATTAATCAGTTAAACCGCTCTTCCAAACCAGGAAAACGGGTTCCTCGCCCCCTTCCCTTCCCACCTCAAGATGAAGAATCGACTTCCCTCGCTGGGCTCCAAACGCAACGTTAAAATTGGCCTCCTTTCAAATGGGGGGGGGGGAATATATATAAAATAAAGAAATAAATCATGTTTTCATTGAGGTACCAGTCTCCTTGGAAATGAGTTCTGAAGAAATATTTTTATCTCAGCTAAAGATACAGAAATGGTGCTTTTTCACAGATCAGCTCTACTCCCTTTACTGATAAGATTACACGAGAGCACAATCCAGCGGGCTCGGAGCAAAGCAAGCAGCCATGCGGCCTGCCATGCTCCACCCACAAGTCAAGCCCTATCTCCTCATGGAGCAACAAATGGATGGGCCTCCCGTTGCAGCCAGCGTGGATATTCCAGGCATGCTCCGCGCTCCCTGGGCTCCAGTCACCTTCAGCAAGCCACAACCACACCCCACGCCTCGCTTGTCCCAGGTACAAGCACGAGCACATGAGATGCTGACGGGCTCTAAGGAAATAAATACATGGCTGTCGCTGCAGTCCTGTATGGAAACATAGAGAAAGGACACAGCAGCCACAGGGAAGCGCTCATTAGAGACAGGCAGGATGCTGCTCAGCTTTCCAGCAGCCAGGAAAACCCAAGCCCTGCTGCTCAGGGGAAGGAGCAGGAGCCCTGATCCAGGAAACTCAAGGTTGTTCAACTACAGCATCTTTCAGGCCTCGCATCTGCTCCCACTTTTTGGCACCACGGGTCAGGTCAAGAAGGTAAAAAAGCGATGTTTCTAAAATTCACTTAGAATCACAGAATAGTTTGGGTTGGAAGGGACCTTAAAGATCTTCTAGTTCCAACCCCCTGCCACTTTCACTAGACCAGGTTGCTTAATGCACCAAAACCTATGTTCTACAGTCTCCAAACAGCAAAGCATGTGATCAATAGACCTCTTCTCCAGTGCTCCAAGAGGAGTGAAACAGCATCAGTGCTGACATTTGCACCAGAGTTGGACACTTCAGTTAACGTTTCAGCAGCAGCTATGAGTTCAGGCAGCCTGCAGACTCAGGCAGACACTTCTGCACCAAATAACCTTGAGAGCGTTTTCAGGATTTTCTTCTGATCCCAATAAAAAATTATTTTACTGTCATTTTAATGAAAGCTGAGATTCCTTGTGAGCAGAAGAGAAAGGGAGAAGACACATGAACCAGATTAGGAAACCCAAATAAATCCTACTTTTAGACTTGAAAAAGATGAATGCTTAAAACTAAGCTGAAGAATGACCCAGGCACTCTTTAGGCCACTCCCGCATGGGATTAAAAAGAAACACTTTCAGGCTAAATCTGTTCTCCTTAATTTCAACAACTGAGACTGGTTACAAATCATCCACCAACTCCACAGTTGGGACAGGTCACATTCAACCTCCACAGCAAAACATGACCTATTAACCCTCCTTGAATCATCCAAACACCAGCTCGAATCCATTTGCCACTGTTGGTACTAGGCCACCACCTCTCCGTGGAAGGTATATGGGAAGATTACTGAGAGCAGTAGACTTGTGGTGATGAAATCCCCTCGTCCTCGAGCACTTCTTGATGAACTGCAAGAGCAGGTTTCTCAACGCTCGGTATTCTCAAGCAGTGAGAGGAGTACCCGGACCCGTCAGCAAATGCTGCTGCTGCAGGATGCCTCTAGAGGCACCGCCATTGCAGACAGTACTGGTGGCAGTGGAGTAACCATGTTAGCCTTGGATTATAAGCAAGAAAATTACTTACTTGGCCAATATAATTACTTACTTGGTCAATATAGATGAGCTATCAGGCCTTCTTTAAGCTTTTATTGAGATTATATAGATCTTCAAACTACATTAGCTGGTGTGTAAATGAAGACATATTTTTCTGGAAGATTTATCTGAAGAGAACACAAAATATTCTGTAAGCAGCAAGAGGACAACAGTATGTTAATGAGTCTAATTCCAGGAAAACAAAGACAGACATGACTAAAATGGGCTTCTGAAACAGGTAGCTAGGCTCCTCTGAAAATGCTTTGTCTTAATCCTAACAGCGGTGCTTTACAGGATGTATGTCAGGGAACCTGGAAGGCTGCTGTGTGTGGAAATAAGCATGATCTCTCAGGGATCTTTCCTGTCTCAAAAAGGATTAGAAGCAGACAGAAAAAGATTTTGAAATTAATAATACCAAGCTAAAAGAAAATTGTTCAGAGAGCTGTAGCCTAGTGAAACATTGGTCCCTCTTCTCTGGTGGGAGGCTGTTGTGTAAATCAAAGTGAACGGGGAAGAAAGCGAAGACATTAATGTTTGTTAGAGAGGTAAGGAAGGTCTCAGCAAGTAAAAGAGGAAAGAGAAAAAAGGGAGCAAGTAACCACCTATTTAATATTGTATCAAGGTATTTGGCAAAATAAGAGGCACTGGTAAAACAGAGGGGAAAAAAAAAAAAAAAATCTACCTGCTTCTGTACCAGTATCAAAGGCCTTAATTCCATAAAAGAAGAATTATGTCTGCTTAGCTGTGTACATAAATTCAACCCCCAAAATACTGCTGGTATGGAAGTTTCAAATAAGCCAAATGCTTAAAAAATCACTTACAAAAGGTTCTAGCCTATTTAGGAAAGATCTGAGTGGGCAAACAGGGAATAGGTACAGCACAGTTTCAAACTGATGTTATTGGTTTCTAGCTGATTGTGTCTCAGAGGCGTATGATTTCAAATGCTCGTGGATTAACATTCTAGCAGATAAAGCTCAAGACAGGGTATGAGCTGGTGTGTCTGCCTCACACTGCTGAAATCACATTAGATAGCACGCAGGATGAGTGACTTGCTAAGCACCTCTTCATAACAGAGGAAAAAAACCTATCTGATCACCAGGAATTTCAAACGCAACGACACTCGCACGAGGCATCGGGGGGCTAATGCCAAAGAACACCCTTGAAATTTCCAAATTACAGAAAACAATTTCTTAGTTCAAGAAGTGTTACATTGAAAATGAGCAATTCCATATTAGATTCTATCTTGACATAAAAAAAGCAATCAATTGTAAAAATGGAAATTAGTGGTAGCTTAAGTAAAAATTATTGTGAGAATTGCATTTGGACATATGGAAAGAGAACAGAGATGAAACCAGTGTATCTACAGAAATACTCAGCACTTCAGTGGAACCAGAGGTACCCTGGTATGTTTATCCTGGACAGCCAGATTGCTTGTTGGGCTTCCCTGTCACATCCCACACCTGAACACTTGTATATATTCTAGCGAGTGAAAAAAAAAGAAAAGTTGAGAGAGGGAAATAGAAAGGAAATTAGGAAGGGGGAAAATAAAATTTACCAGGGAATCCTAAAGATAGGAGGCAAAATTCATACCCAGAGGTGGAAGATGATGAGTTTTTCAAAGCTTTTCAAGAATAGCAACCCCAGCAATTGCCTTGACCTGCTACTACAGGGAAAAGTTAGAAACATCCCCAATACTGAAGAAAGAACCAAAGCATTCAGTACGTATTTCTGTTCTATATTTGGAGAAAAGTGAACTGTTGCAGTCTGCGATAACAAAATGCTTTCCATTCCAGCAGTGACTAAGGAAGATGTTCCAACAGCCACCCAACAAACAGTACTGTGGTCCTCTTATCTAGCTTGAGCTTACAAACAGAAGGGATGTAACCAGATAACAAGTAGGTTTTAACCAAACTACAGCTGTGAACATATTCCAGTGAGGACACTCAGGAAAACCAGCAGTCTGCATCAAACTGCATGACCTGTACTTGCAGTTCTAATAAGCCCTACCTACAGCACTAACACTAAATCTGCTGTAAGGCCAAAAGTAAAACTGTGATGCAATGACATCCCCAAATGCAGGTGTTTGCTGGAGCCCATATTATTAAAGCCCTGCTGCTGTTGGCTAAGCTCGGCCAAACAATTATACCTCTGTCAACACTAGAAGGCTGCGTCAGGAAAGCAGTGTTACCAGTGAAGCCACCAATACCAATTTCCGCAGCATCTGAATTTTCCTAGAAGCATCCAGGTTGGAACTCTTCCACTAATGAGAGCTAAAATAACAACCCAATGCTGAGCAAAGCGAAAAGATGAAGTGGGGTCTGATAACAGGAGATTTGCAGAACAAAGATGCAGGTGGAAGGCCTCGGGTAGGGGAGCGCAAATTAAACAGTGCACCTGAATGCATCTGGGAGAGTGTTTGGATACCTGAATGAGAAATACTGACCATAAAAGTATCTACTCCTGATGTTTAATAAGGCTTCCTGGCAACCTCTCTTGTAAAACAAAAACCATAAAAGAGTTTTTAAAAACAGCCTGAACTCTAAGATGAAATTCTTTTATGATTAAGAAGTGCTGTTGAATCTCTGAGTTCCTCTTCACTGTGCAGTTTTCCTTGGCTGAAAAGCAGGAGGGGAGGCTGGGGCAGGCTGACGAGGGAAATCTCATTTCAAACCAAAGGAAAACAGTTGGTCTCACAGCCAAGAGCCAAACCGAGCTTCCACATTTTATGCAGAAGCTAGATTCAGACTGAGGATGAAGACTCAATTGTCCCACCACAATAAACACTTCAAGAACCATCTACAAAAGGTCTGACTGGAGATAGGAAGGGAGACATGGTCTGCGGTGCTCAGAGGAAAGTTTCCCCAACTCAGTGGCTGCTTTCCATGGCTTATCTTCCTCTGGCAGAACATCCCACCAAGAGAACAGGGGAATCAGACTCCTGCTAGCTGTGGGGTTTGGGCATGCCTTGTGTCTTGGCTTTTATTTGGTTTGGTTGGTTGATTTTTGTTTTTGTTTGGTTGGGGGGTTTTTTCCTAAAGAAGATTAGAGATGGGGCTGGGAGCTATCTGGGGAGAGGCACAGAAGGCAGCCCTGGGCACACATGCAGTTCCTATGGAGATAAGAGGATCTTCTTTGAGGTTGGTTTACCCCTTTGGGTGCTGCTGGAGACTACCCCGGTGGCAGGGTACTGCTCATTTGCGAAGCCTCCCTCCACTCAGGATCCTGGCATTATCTCTGATTATCAGAATTTCTGAACCACAAGATAGATTTCCTGTCAGCATCCAAAAGGACTCCAGGAAGCCTCTTTCTGCATTATCCTGTTTGTGAAAGGAAGCACGAATACAAAGTGCATATAATAAATCACCCAGAAAAATACCACAATCCCTTTTAGATGTTCTGCCAAGCAAATAAGCCAAATGTTGGCATATTATAAGGAAAAAAAAGACATTTTGTTATAGAGCAACCCATTTCATTACTGGAAAACTGGATTCCCTATTCTCTGTCCTGCAGGTATGGTTCAGCTACACAGCAAGAGGCTTCTGAGCAGAAATTACTTATTTAAAAGCAAAATATCAAGGGCTAGTTTATCTTCCACAAAAAGCAGAAAGCCTGAAACAATAAAACACCTTGACATGCAAACAAAACCAAGAGTTTTCAGGAACTGTCCTGCTACTGACTTCACACAGTAATTAAAGTCCTTAAATAAACTTCAGAAGGTCTCAATTCACAGGCTTATCTTTCAAGTACATAGGAAAGAAGGAAAAAAAAGAAGAGGGAAAAAAAAAAAGAAAAAGAAAACAACACACAAGGGGGGTACCAAGAAAAGCTTCTTACACTTTCTTTTGGATCTTCCTCTCGTCACAAGCACGGGCAAGAGCACTATTCTGGAAGTCACTGCCAATCCTTCAGGAGAACCCCAATAAGATCAGTAACTAGCAAAAGTACTTTGCTGAAAATGTGCTCCCAGACAAAAATACACTTTTAAATTAAAACTGAGGAACACCCACATCAACAAAACTAAAATGTGAAGCCAGAGAATTCAAAGTTAAACATTCAGGGGCATGCAAACGTTTAGATACAAGGAATTCTTACAACTGCAGTATACTGGTGTAGGCAGTCATCTGCAGAAATGAAATGGTGATGCAACTGCTCCCAGGATATTTTGGGAATGATTTTGGGATGTTCCATGAATTACTCCTGTCAGCTTTACTATGGTGGAACAGGAGTGCAGTTCACAATCCTCCAATATTCTGAAGAAAAGCTAGCAAGCTTAATGTCTGCAGAAGGCAAAGCACCTCTGCAGCTGTGCTGCCACTCCAGGCTTGATCTTCAAGCTGTATCTTCTCCATTCTAGCCACACACTGGATCTAGTCTGAAGTCCATACTGAACTGGCATATAGCAAATATATTTAGATACTTGTAAGAGGGGATCAGAATAACCTCTAACACTGGTATTTAATTATTTTTTTTCAGGTAACTAACAGCTGCCTTAATATCTTCACTAGTAATGTCCAAAGAACAAAATTTGATCTCCCTTCAATTTTTCCATTAAGTAGCACAAAGTATTACACAGCATCAAACTACAGCAAAAGTGTATTTTTAGTGTCAAATCAGGAGTACAATATCCAGTTGAACTGATAAAGGGCAGAAAGTTTTTCTATGCCCTAGACTACTTTGTCAGTCCTAAACAGGGTATTTATTTGGTTGTGGATTTTGAAGAGGAAGTAATAAATAAAAAAAAAATGCAACTCAGCTCCTACATCAACAGTTCATCTCTTTATGGTCCACCAGGGAAGCTATACCAAAGGATGAACTGATGGCATCCAAGTATTAGCCTATTCAAGATGTGAGACTTCAGGTGGAAAGGGAGACACTGCTTCAAATACCTCATCAATGGAGCTACAGCATCGTTACACCTTTTCTTGTCTCCGTGCTTACCATGTGAAGTGCATCAGTCATTCATCAGCACAGCAAATTAAGAAAGGATATGAAGATGAGAGTATTACAGCAGTGGGGACAGGAGAAGACAGGGTGTAGCTCTCTTCACTGGACCACACAGGGGTTTATTAATATGCTGAAACTTTGGCTTAGGCCTGCTGCTGATAAAGGGGAATACTGATAGAGAACAATAGCATTCTGCAGAAAGGGACTCCTCCTGGCTTGTTTGTGCAGAGGAAGGTTAACAATGTTAGCGAGTTATTCAGGAAGTAATGGATACCCTCTTGCCCTGAGCAAATTCCTTTTCAATAACAGTAGTCATTTCCTAGGCAATACAACTATATCAAGGTATAATGGCTACTATATTTACCTACAAGACTCTGTAATGCTGGGATCTAATTTACTACAGCGTAGAATGCAGTTTACAAATCCTGCAATAGTAAAGTTGCCATCAACAGGAATGAAATTCTGCCTACTTGGTCTGAAGGCTGGGTTTTAACATTCCTTTTTAAGAGTATAAAATGCATTCTCTCCAACTTAAAAAGGCTCAAAGACTAATAAAACCCAGAGGTAGACTCAAATACATGTATGAGAGGGAAGGAATCAGCTTAACAAACACTACATTGTGCACATTTTTTTATCCTTATTGTGACAGCTGCTTTATTTCTTTTTTTATTCAAGTAACATTTTTTCATTTGACCCTCTGAGAAGAAAAATACTACCTAGACATTAGCTAGAAGCCTTACGTACCTAATGAAGACAAAATACCTGATTGCCTGAAATATGGCTTCAGCATGAGAAATGGCACAAGTATATAATCAGCAGAGAAGAAAGGAAGGACTCCAGCTAATGAAGAGGTAACACCGATAAACACTGAATGACAGCTCCTGGGAAACAACAAAACTGAATTGCTAAAGACTTTACTGGAACGCAGCATCAACCTGTGATAAGTAACGGTGGGTGGAAAGAGACCAAACATACGTGTCAGGGGACTGCGGATACTGCCATTATGTAATGGTAGTAAGAAAATCCAGGCGAAACTGCCATTAACAGAACTAAAAGCAAAATATTTCAACAGGGCTATTGGCAGTTGTCAAACCACATAAAGGAACAGCAGACTGTTCAAATGTAGAAGTCATTAATAAAGCATAAGACAAGAGGCATAAATAGATATATAGAGGAAGATTTCTAGAGGACAGAAATGCTACTGGAAAAAATCAGTTATAGAATACAATATTCTCAACTTCAATTCACAGTGATCAGCAAAGGTCAGTTGTCAGAAAAGCAATTCTGCTTCTGATCTCATTCTGAGCAAAACAGCCCTTAACCATACCTGTGCCACCACCACCTAGCTGGATTATTCTCATGGCTGCACCAAACAGCTCCCTCCATCTGACTGGTTCCTCAGGGAATTACGAGCATAAGACAATTTAAGACAAGTGTGTGTATGTAAAGGCTAACTGCACTACTTGTATTTTGCTTCATAAGAAAAGATAGTCCATTCTTCAAAGTCTTTTTAGTGTATATATTTAATATGGGACTTGCAAGACGACGTGCAGATAGATACCTACCTGTATCTCTTAACAGGGCATTCTGCCATTCTGCAGATCTCACATGCACTGAGTACAGGAAACACCCTGAGTTTGTAACATGGGACGTCCCAACGAATTCAGATGTATTTCTCGGCACTTGTGTCAATTTATATACTGGAATCTGGAGGATTTTGGCTCTCATAGGAGCAGACCAGCTATATATCTGGTCCTCAACTGCAGTCTGTGGGCTACAAACATACTGTGACACTCCAACACCTTCAGGTGAGCTTGTATTAAGCCTGTTCCACCTTCCCTTCTTTTCCCCAATATCCTACCATGACAAAAATACCCAAACAAAAGAACAAACAAACAACAAAAAAAAAACCAGTACTGTAAATTCAATTTTTATGCCTTTTCTGGCACAATTAGGCTCTTCCTTTAGAGACTGATTGCACTTCCTTACTCTTCCAATCCCTACAACAAATTGAATGAGTAGCAGCTTCCCTCACATTCGGTTTAGATGAGATGAATGGTATGAAGTAACTATAGCCAGTCAACCTGCGCAGTTATTGTGCCCTAGGTCCTATGCAATAAATTCTCATCTGATCTTAATCCAGATTTAAGCTTTGAAGTGTAGCCATACTGTCTGACAACTACTGTACGCACTAGAGAAGCCGCTCACTTTGATAACAAAGCAACCGGCGACAACAACATATTAAATTCCTCCTTGTTCCCAAATTCCCAGAAAGCAACAGTGACCAGAACAATCTTTTTTCATCCTTGTGTGACCTGAAGAATGCATGTTTTCTTTCAGATAAAGGCCTTGCTATGGTTATCTAATGCTAATGTCACTACAAACTGGATTAGAGACGCCCAGAAACCTCAAAATATGTACATGGATAGTCAGCTGTATCCTAATTCTAAGTCTGAAGGAAATCAAATGCTCCAAATTGTGCCTAATGTAGTTAAGTTTGCCCTTTAGGTAGAATAGACCAGTAAGAACATATTACACAATGATTAGATTAATTCTTGAGTGGAATTCAGAGAGCTGTCTCTATCTGTCTATTGTGCCAGTATATTTCAAATTATTTCAGAGACTATCACTCTTCCCGTGCTCTGCTCCACAGCAGCAGCTGCTCATGAAATACAGCAGTTCTCTGTCTGGGGTGAAGTTGGCAGCAAGTGGGGACAACGCTGCTGTCAGAGTTCAGCTCCCAGTTCTGAAATGCCATTCTACTGGAAATACCAAAGAGCCTAAATCCGGCTACATATACCGCGGGATGTAAAATATCTCTATCTCAGCTTTCAGCAGAAAGCTCCGGAGTCTCATGACATTTACTCCTTTGGCCCCTGTCAGTCTTTCTTCAGACGCTGCAAAGGATTGGAGCTAGCTGCCATAAATGGTTGGAAAACAAGATGTTCTCCAAGCACTTGGAATTGAGGAGCACTGTTTTAGCTTAGGGAGACCATGGCAAGGAGCCAGGGTGACAGGTGCCCCAGGAACGAAGATGACTATCAAACTGTGGCCAGCGTTAGCCACCGCTTTCCTCCTGACCTGTAAGAGAGGGCAGCCCATGATCTCCAGGTGTATCAGGAATAACAGATCAGAAAAGGCAAGGATGTGTTTGCTGGCAGCACCTGAAGTCTCTCCTCAATAAGTGAAGGAATTTCATCGGGTTTCATCAGATACAGTTCTCCTGGAAAACCTTTATTAGGCCTGGCAGCAAGCACAGCTCAGTGCTGCTGTGACACCAGAGTGCAGCTCACTGCAATGCACAGGCACCAAAAGAGTTAAAAACGCAGATTCCTGCTAAAACTGCCAAAAGCTACAAACCTTCTCCTGTGTGGGAGGCAGCAGCAACTAAATTCACTCCCCAACAATTGGCTGGCGTGTGGAAAGAGAGGCAGGAAGAGACAGGTCACGGAGGACAGTTTCCCCCCTCCCCAAAGTAAATAGCAGCGCAGCATCTGCTCAGGTTTTCACTTAAAATCAGTGAGACAGTTCTCCTCATTTTATCACCAGCCTCTAGAGACAGCAGCCTCTGACCTTTATCAGGAAGAGCACCCTTGTCCTCTAATCACAGACTTCCTGGAATACGCAATCTAGCCGGCAATTAATACAGAATGGAGAGAAAAAAAACCACAGCTCCACAACATCAAATTACCACTGCAAGGTTTTTAAATACACCTCCCACCAAAATGGCAGAAGAATTCAAGCATGTTCTCACAAGTCGTCTCGCTCCCACTAGCATTATTTAACAGTACTTATTAAAAACATTTTCTCACCTCTTTCCCACCAAAAAACCCTGCCCCCCCCCCCCCCAAGTCTCGTTTTGCGGATGTTGCCTGCAGCAGCATAGCTTCTTGCTGTGAAAGCTTCAACACAGGTGTGCAGAGCGTGACCTGGGCAGAATTACATGTGCCATTTCCACTGGGAAATCTAAGAGACTTATTAAGCCAGGACAGTGACGATTAATCTACTAATGGAATGAATCAAAAGTGTGTTCCTGGCCCTTTCCCTTTCACATCCCAAAGCCTCGGGGGAGCTGAAACCATCTGGCAAATGCCTGCTCCAAGCAACATTTTGCTACTGCTGGAAATACCTCTCCCTTAATATTGAAAAGAATGAAACCATCTTCCATCCACCAGCTATTCTCGGGAGCATCTGCGTAGCTTGCTGAAGTCGTCTGCTTGCATGCAGCATCCTTCCCCAGCCAATGCAGAGCTGCTCACTCACCATGCAGGAGAAGTCAGCAGAACAGAACGCGATCCCATTCATTTACTCAGGGTCCTGCTGAAGCGGCCGGCACGAGCGGATACTCGGTGCAGTGCACACAGGCTGCCCTTCCACAGCAGATCCCAACCGCGAGCAGGCAGAAGCACGCTCCCTGCCCTGCCGAATGCTCTCAGTCCTTTCTTCATGCAAGGGGAGTTGCAGGTAGGGGAGCAAGGAGGTGTTTGTTTATGTTGGTTTAAAAATAAATATATAAATAGATCTCTCTCCTCTAAGCACGCTCGAAATGGAGATCTGGCCAGAGAGCTTAAAGGGAAATCAGGATAGCAAACAGCTCCGAGGTTCATACATGATACATATTATTACTGTGAGACAGAGGGGAAGGACTGACTCAGAGATGCTGAACACCCCGCACCCTTTGAGTAATAAGCAAGCTCAGGAAGAAACAGAGCTATGAGGCAGCTGTCACAAAGAAAGGATCTCTGGCACTTTTAAGAACAGACAGGAGCAGAGGAGCCTTCTATCTTACAATTTAGACCCACTAAAAAAAAAAAAAAAAAAAAGAGAGAAAGGCTCAAAACAACAGCAATCATATAGCTGCAGAATTATGCAGATGGCAACAACTGGCTTTTGACTGTCAGAGAAAAATACCAGTACAGGGCAGGGGAGACAAGGTCCTCCATGCTCAGAGGCAGCACAGAGCATGTTTAGACAAACATCCATCAGGAATTGCCTAACTTGTTATTACAGACTCCTAGAAACAGGAACTCCAGTCCCCTGAATTACCGTTCCAGTGCTTCACTACACTGAATCAGAAAAATGTTGTTTTGCCCCTAACATCCAATTTAAGCCTTCCTTGATGCAAGTTAAACTGCCTTCAATGGACACAGTTAATGATCAATCCCCACCCTCCATCCTTTTCTACTGTTTGTGTTTTTTTAAACGAGGGAACAAGTTCAATATTTTCCTCCTATATCAGGCTCTCTGAACCTCCTTTTCTTGTTCTTCCCTGGACTTTCTCCAGATTATGTCTTTATCTTTCCCAAAGCACCTAGAACTAGGTACAGTGCTCGCTGTGCTGAGCTCTGATGAATAACTGTCTTCTGCAGTTCCTCAACATACCTGGAAATGCATTCCAGGTTTTCAAGATCACAACAAACAGCACCAGCATACTCGGTTTGTTATCTGCTATTACCCCAGATCCTACCTTCAATATTGCTGCTTAGCCAACTGTTCTCCATTTTATATTGCATATACAGTTACTTTGTTAATTCAGCCTGGGTTTGCTTAATTTCAAGTTGTTGGATTTCAGGCCATTTCTGCAATGGACTGTGATCTTTGCCTGGAGAAGAGAAGGCTCAGGGGAGACCTTAAAACAGGCTTCCAATGTTTAAAGGGGGGCTAACAGGAAATGTGGAGAGGAATTTTTTACAAGGGCATGTAGTGATAGGACAAGGGGGAATGGCTTTGAACTGACAGAGTTAGGTCAGACATTAGGCAGAAGTTCTCCCCGTGAGGGTGGTGAGACACTGGCACAGGGTGCCCAGAGAAGCTGTGGCTGCCCCATCCCTGGCAGTGTTCAAGGCCAGGTTGGACGGGGCTTGGAGCAACCTGCTCTAGTGGAAGGTGTCCCTGCCCGTGGCAGGGGGTTGGAACTGGATGAGCTATAAGGTCTCTTCCAACCCAAACAGTTGTATGGTTCTATGATCTTTTTGACATCTAATCCTATTGTCCAAAGGCTGCCCCACCCCTCCACATACATGTATTCAGTGGCTATTTCATTACTGTGATGTCTGATGAATAGTACAGAAGAGCAGAGCAGCCAAGGCAGCCCGCATGAAGACCCCATATCACACACGCAGAGAAAAGCAGGACATAATTACTCCGATATATGGTTTTCTACTGAGATGCTCAGCCCCTTCTTCATTTCACTTTTCATTTGCCTAGTTTATGTAAAGGTCATGCAGGACTAGGTCCAAAGCCAGCAGCTTTCTCCATCTGCCAGGCCTGGTGCCATGTCAGAGGAGAAAATCAAATTGATCTGACGTGATTGCTTCTTAAAAATTAGCAATATATGTCTGTTGTCTTAATTTCCTTTAGTAAAGGATCTGATCATAGGCATCTGATCTTTTTCAGCATCTTGCCAGGTTCTGTAACCACACTGGCCAGTGAGTTATAGTTCTTGGGCTCTCTAGCCTCCTTTTTGGGAGTGAAGGAATAAAAAAACCAAAAGATGGAAGATATGTATTGACATGTTCCATTCACTTACAAGCTGCGATATTTCATGATCTGCAGAACACACACTGGAGACAACTGATCACTCTACAGGCCCGAGGGAGGCCGAATCCTCTTCCCCGTCCCTCCCTACAGCCACGGTCAGAGCCTTAAGGCAGAGGAGGGGACACCCTGGGAGAAGAGGCAGGAGCGGCGGCCGCCCCTCACCGCGCCCCGGGCCTGGCCCCAGCGCCGGCCGGGCGGGGCGGCGAGCGCTGGCCGTGCGCCGGCTGCCCTCTCCTGGCAGCCCGCCGCCAGAGCGGCACCCCGGCCCGGCCCGGGGCTGCCCCGCTCCTCCGCCGCCCTGCTCCGCTTGCTGGTGTTCTGGTTCTTTTTGCTTTGTTTTCCTTCCGTTAAGCAGAATACCCTCGCCTCCGCGATGCCGGAGAAGCAGAGGACCCCAAGCCCCCCTCACCTGAGAGCTTTAAAGCCACTTTGGTTTCGCGTTAGCTGTGCACAGAACAACTTTTTCCCCCCATAAAACAAACCTCATTGCCACAGGATGTTGTAGATGCCGAAGATTTAGATGGGCTCAAACACCATTTGGACAAATTAAGTAAAGAAAAATCTATCACAAGTGACTTTAAAAAAAAAAAAAAATAATCTATGGCCAGGAAATCCCAAAGCCACAGGATTGCTTCAAGAGTATGGAGGAGGGGAAGCATCGCCAAATCTTGGCACTGCTCCCTCTGCTTTAAGTACTTGCTCTTAGACACTAAGTCAGAACACTGGAAGGCAGAGACCTCCTGTCTGATCCAGAACAGCCACTTTCAGATTCTCAGCAGGACAGAACGCCCATCAACAGGCTGTGTGCTCAACACCGCCTGCTTTTGTCCTCCAACTGGTCATTTTACAGACTACTTCAAACACACGTGCCATGCTGTCTAGCACTCATCATCGTTCAGAAGGGGAAATCTAAAGAAGATGCTGTCCCTCTTGCCAAAATAACTGAGAGGCTTGGGAGTGTCCAAGGCTCTTGCAGACATCAGGTAACACTTCAACGGTCAAATAGTACATCACAGGGAGAAAAGTGGTCTCCTGGTCCTCTCGCAAGGATGACTCACATCTCCTCTCTTTAACCCCAAGCAGAGATGAGAAATTGCTTGAATTGGGAGAACTCAAACATGAAAGGAATTTGTATTATTACATCATCCAGCCCATTTCCTGCCAACGCCTTACAACCCCAGAGCTTTAGCAGCACTATTCATCAGCAAGGTAATCGCTACTTCCCTTGAGAAGCTGTTTACAGGACTGAAGGAGCTTATTGTCAGGAAGTCTTCCCACGTATCTCGAGCTAGATGCACTCCTCAACTTCTTCTCACACAACTTTTCTCCACGTGGTTATTTTTTCCTCTCGACACTGAGCAACCATGAGCAAGGCGTGCACTGGTATGGAGCTCGCTGGAGGTGCTTATGAAAGGTATTTACAGTTCTGTAAGGAAATGATTCCCTGCCTTGTATGCAGAGAGGCTAGAAAGGCAGCAGACACAAGGGATAACATAAATAAACATAGGGCCAGAGTGATCTGTTTGCAAGACCCGTGTCAACTGCAAGACACCGTGCTTCCTGTATTATTTAAGGGGTTTGATGGTAGGAAATAAGCTGAGCAGAAAGGAAAGGAGAGATTTGGGGAAACGTGGCCAATATAAGCACAGAGACTTGGTTCAGAATGAAATTTCAGAAAGCAGGTTTATAACAAGCTCAGTTATTTAGTGGTGTAAGAGTTACAGTTTTTTCTAATCACAATTCCTAAGTCTTTCCTGCAGTTTCTTAGAGATGTAGTCTGGCTTGAGAAAACAAGGAACCACTTCTTTGTGCTTCAGCGATCAACCAAATGTCTTACCAAGACAGCTCTGGATTCAGGGGAGAAGTATTGCTACATTAGTCTCCATGGATCTTATCTTTCGTCTTCCAACTCATCCTGATTGATTGAACTTCAGTCTGTAACCACCTCCTCCTTCAATTTTTAGCTAAACATTCTGCTATTTTCCTTCTCAGATATCATGATTTACATTGCTTTTAACTTAACCCTCTCCACTCTCTCAACTCTTTTTTTACCTTCTGAACGTGCTGAGTTATAATCAGTGTCAGATGCAATCCAGTAAAGGATTTCTCAAACTCCCCCCTCCTGCAGTGTTAAATATTTGCCTTTCCATAACACAACTACCCCACATCCTTCACAGCTTAGGTGCTAAATGGTAACCCCCCAGCAGTTATCCCACTGCACACCCTCTGCATGCAGCTGCCTCACAGATGCTTCCCATCTCCTGAGTACGTCGGACATGTTTGCCCAGACCCCATTCTCTACCATGAAGCTTGTTACTTTCTATAGGACATCGCAGTTAGGTCAGTAACAGAATATCCCTTCGGTTCTGTCTAGTATAGAGTGGAAACATTTCACTGCTTGCCTGAAGGGAGGCTGTGGAAGCCAAGAAGCAGTAGATTTGGCAGTCTTAACCCTAGTTCACCTCGTTTTAAACAGAAGGAAAATGTTTAGAAGTTTTCCTCTCATTAGCTTGGTCCCATTCCAAATTCAGGGTTGTTTGCCTTCAAGCAGAGAGGTGCTCCTCAGAAGCACTAGGAACACCAAACCTGGTCTTCTCCATTTTGTTTGGAGAATCTCAGCTGCTTCCTGATCTTTATCCTGGCTATTCACTCAAGAAGTAAGGTGTTAACTTTAAAGCCTTTATAGGCCCTCCCTCTGTCCCTCAGTTCAACCACGTGTATTAAATACACTCTAGTCAAACCAAAAGTGTAAGCAACAACCAAACCAAAAACCCACGAACAACCCTCCTTTCTAGCTCCTGAAAAACTTAACACTTCCACTGCCACTATCTCACAGGTTACCAAGACAGGTAGCACACATACCACAGGGTTTATTTCCATGGTCAGTTACAAAGCAGGAAAACAAATTAAAAACTAGGATGCTTTTCAGGAACAGTAATTACAGATTTAAACTCTTGAGACAGGGAGTCTTTGTTCCAAGACTGACAAAGTAGGGCACTGGAGAGGGAAAGTGTAGCTGGTGCTATCATGGTACAAATAAAAAATAAACAAGTGGCCAAATCATTTTCCTTAAGAAAGTGACTTTTTATTTGTTTTATGACAGGAGTATCTTGGTCTGTTAATACTAAGCCAAGAGAGTTTTGTGGATATCTTAATCCATGCTGCTAATAAAGCTCCCAATATCCCCAAATTCACACTTCATCCATGTGATGGAGAAGAGCAAGATAGGTGAAGGAGCCTCAGACCACACAGAGGAGAGGACAGAGGTTTGCCCCTCTGAACTCTCTGCCGAGATCCCCGCTGCTCACTGCAGAGAGACCACCAGCGGGAGCGGTGCCTCTGTGCAGGCAGCTTCAACAAGAAGGCCGGTGACCTGCGGTCCTGCCTCCCCACAGGAGCTCACACACCCCCTTCACATCTCAGGATGAAGGGCTTCCTTGCCCAGCTCCCCATGTCAGGGGGGACTAGGCAAAGAAAACAAACAGGGGAAAAAAAGCATCAGGGGAGGCTTCCTGTTCTCACAGACTGCCACGGCCGAAGTTCAGTTCACCCAGACCAGCTTGTGGCCCTGGGAGGGGAGTGCACACAGCCACGATGCCACAGCAGATATTCCACAGCAGCAAGAAAGGCCCAGGGGAAGAGGCTGACAATTGGAGAGGATTTAACAGCATTTCACCTTAAGCTTGAACTCGAACCACGGGGACAGTGATAAAGCTGTTCCTAGCAGTTGCCATGGGCACCCACGCTACCCTGGACTGCAGTCTCATCTACATACATGAGAACAACAGGTCAAGCCTGGTGAGTGCTCAGATGGAAAACCAGCCACCGAAATTAAGCTGTTGAAGGAAATGTCACTTGTGATGGGTAACGATGTTTCCACCACATTAGTACCAAGCCAATGGCCTAGTTTGATTTAAGAATTATACTCACACAAGTACAAGCTTTTAAAAGAGGCTTCAAACCAATATCCTAACCCGTTGTGATAGCTGAGGATCACTTTCCATAACAGAAGAGGTGTAATAGCTCTAATATCCTGACCGAGTTCTGGTGTGTGCAATTACCTCTCTCTCCTCCTCTCTTCCTTTCAGCAGCAGCTAAACAAGGTGTTCTTAACCATTTGGCTTCCTGTTGGGGCACAAAATTGCTCTGTGCAGCTGCCAAATTCTGCCATAGAAGTGCCAGTATTCAGCACTCGAACAAATTTCAAATATCATGTCAAATGCATTTGGACATGAAAAGCACTAGAGCAGTATGACATAGGCCTTGGCTTTATATAAAATGAGCTGGCAGAGCTAGCATAGAATAGCCTTCTGGTAGTAGAGTCTTTATTCTTGATGAGTTTGTCTGTATGTAAAAGTTTTATCAGTACAGCTGTACCAGTCATTTTCCATGCTGAGACCAACTCATAGTACCTCAGAGCTGTTTGTCACAGCTTGGGAAATGAAGCAAGGAAGTCTTGGTTCAGTGCATTTTAGGCAGGCGCTCGTGTTACTAAAAAAGAAACACCGTTTTGTTGGCAAGCCCAACAGAGGGATAAAGAACTGAACAGTCCCCAGAGAATAAGCTCTCCTCACCAAAAGACTTGGTTCTCATCTCGCCTAACAGCGCTCCACTAACACTTCCCTTATTTTCCCTTTACTGTTCCTGCCATCAGCCTACCTCTGGGGAAAAAGAGGGGCATGCTGCCATTCCTGCGTGTGCATTAGACGTCCACAGAGCAAACCTTGCATTCTTGAGAACAGTCCCAGAGAGCTCTCCAGCTCCTTACATGGCTGTAACGTAGACCCAGCAGCACACTTCGGCAACAGAAAACCTTCTCTTTTTAGGCAAACATGCAAAGTAATCATTTAGCACATGTGCTCCTCAGGCCCTATCACAAGAAGTCCACTAAGCCAGCACTCTGGCAGGGCAAGTGAGGAACAAGGGGGCTGCACAAAAACCTGAAGCTCTGGGTTATCATAAGGCAATCACACAACAGCAGAATTAAGAGGAAAACAGCCTCAGCACGAACCCCTCTCATTTGCCTCAGTGCTGCTGCCCATGTGTGATGATGACAGAATGCTTAAATATTTGGGAAAGGATACAAAATAAACTTCATACTGTAGACCCAAGCATTCCCAAATGGCCAAAGTGAGGACTGAAACCAATCACAATCACGTATTTTCACTAGCTGGAAGAAAAAAAACCTACGATAATCTGGAACATCTGGGCATGATTTAACCACTAGAGGGTGTAAAAACAGCATAGTGAAAGGTTGGCAGCCAGCAATTAACGGCATTTAGAGCTTGAAGGAGTGAATTAAAAGGATGTACAAAGAAGTGAAGGAGTAGGATGCTATGTAAGGTGAAAGAAAGGGCAAGTTATAGCCACAGAATTTCTAGCAGGACTACTGGGGCTACACAGCCCTAAAAATATAGCTCTGCTTTGCTATTTCTGCTAAGGAAAACATTGTGGTAAAAAGCCCAAGTATTTGCAATAAAGAGCTGCAATGGGAAAGAACAAGACACAGAGATTTACACTCACCAGATGAAATTCAGCTCCTAATCTGAGGAAATCTGACAGAATTGCTCCTACATGTCATAATTACTTTGTTATAAGCTCAAGATCATTACACATATTCCCACACCACTTCCTTCCTCCTTCCTCAGAGCAGAAAGGCAGGTGATGGATCAGCCATTGCTGTCTCTCCTGCACCAGCCCAAGCGTGTGGCAACAGACGACTTCTTTCCCTGCTGCTATCATGTTAGAGGCTCCCGATCAAATTAGCTAAAAGCCTTGAAACCTCATTAGTGAAAACCAGACCTGAATTTAAGCTGCTTCAAGGCCAAAAGCAAGACAGAAGGACAAACACCACAGATGAAGACATTAAGGAAACTGGGGGGGGGGGGGGGGGGGGGGGAGGAAGGGGAGGCCAAAAAAGATTTTTACAAGTATTTGCTAAAATGAAAACACCTAAATTAAATGGAAATCTCCCTAAAGCTACCTGCCATTTGAAATTCATACGCACACTTGCTAATATACATTGCTCCTGTGCTCACCCATACAGAGCCCTCCAAGGCTGCCCAGGCTGTAATTCTCATTTCACACTCTGGCTGTTGTACAGCTTCTCATGCCCATCTCCGCTGATCTGGTGACCTGCCAGCAACAGCAGTTCTGGGCTTTCAAATCAGAAGAGTTATTAAGGGAGGAGGAGGAGGAAACCTGTGAAGCAGGACATACTGGTAGTCACCAAAATGAAACACCTGAAAACACCCCTAAATAGGTAGGTACAGTGAAAGGCAAAAGCTGAAGGCAGATATGAACCGCTTTAACGATCTGGGACTGGCTCTGCCTCCCAGCCTAGCGTATCTTAGCCTGGATAGAGTAGAAACACAACTCTCACAGCATCCCAGTGTGTAATATTTATTCGTGCTAGTTAACAGTTTAATATATCCCAGCAGACATTCTGAATAATTTCCTCCTATGTGGAAACTCATAGACACATTACGAGCACCAAAGATTTGAGCTCTTCGATTGCTGAGGCTGCACTTCGCTGCACTTCCTTCATAAAAACATCTCCTATTAAGTTGTTTCTACATATACCCAGGCCTCATCAAGATATGATGAAAATCACTTTCTTTATATAGCAGTACCTGAGAGTATTGAAGAATTTGATTCTGGTTTTATCTGCTCATTACTGAAATGTGCTGCATTATTGATTTTCCGTGCATATTAATTTCCTGTTACACTGGTTCATACTCTGCTTTGCATTAGCACTGCAGAACACTAAAAAAACCCCTTCATTCTAAGAAGGGAATTTTAATGTGTGGCAGTTGTATCTTACAAGCCATTAAATTTCATTTGTTCCAAAGCATCTCCTCCTTCCGACACACAAATTCATCAACTGGGATTTCTTCTCTAGGAGGCAAGAGAATGCTTACAGATGCAACAAATGAACAGTGTGATTTTTACTGCTGTAGGAGAACATCCTGAATAAGAGCAAGGGGCAGGGGCCCTGCAGGACTTGAAAGGAAGGCAAGACAAATTCACAGATACTAGAAACAACCCAACGGGACGTGTCACTCCCTAACTCCACCAGCAAAGCAGACTCTCAAAAAAACTCAGTGTTGTTTTGCTCCCCAGATGCTGGAAATACAGCAGTAAGTATAAAACAGGGCCAAGCATGCACTGGCACTGAACAGCTACATTCACTAACACTGGGGAGATACAGCGGGAGCTTAGGACAGTGATTTTAAGTTATGACATTTTTAAGAATAAAGAATTTCCTGAGCTGTTGGTAATGTGGATCATGTTTAACCCCTTACCAGGCACATTGCCACATACTGCTGGAGGCCATAAAAAAGATTCAGCTTACCACATATATCTCTGCAAGCATTCCACAATAGAACAAAACAATTTCCACTCCATAACAAGACAGCCAGGAAGCTGTCGGACAAAACACCCATAAATGCACAGAGACGCACACAACATTTACTGCAATCAGACTCTTACTTGATTGTCTCTTGCTGGGTATCCATGATAACCTGAAGTCAGAGGCTCGTTCTGCAAGACAAGAAAACACAGAGTGAATGTAGGGGTTACAAGGAAGAGAAATCAAGGAATTATATGTCTGTCTTAACTCAGCCAAAAACAAGAACCTGCATGAAATGGGGGAAGGATGAGCTAAGATTAAAGCATTCTGCTAACTTCCTATTTCCCATGTAAGCCAATACACCTAAAATTAATTTTCAACTGCATGTGCCAAACTGTGCAGAAGAAAAAGAATAACAGAAAAAAGCCATAAAATAAGCATAAACTAATCCTACCTTACCCTCTGTAATTTCACTTGTGTATAATATTTGTAATTTTCCAAAGAATTCTTATATGCAAACTTCATTTATCATCATGAACATTGAACAAAACAGAACATAAAATTACAGAAACTACCGCCCACCTTGCCCAATCTTGAAGAAACGTTTCCCTAAACACTAGCCATAAAGTGTAATTTTCTCCTTTTCAAAACTATACTAATAGCTTAACATGAACTTAAAAAGCAGTCAGTAAGCCCAAGCAATACGTCGCACGCTCCCAGCAGGAGATCAATCCTCTAGACTTGCTTGTTTCACCTCAGAAGGGTCTCTGAGCCAACACATTTTGTGTTATTGGCAGCCCCATCACACTGTTCTGTGGGGATGTATGAACCTCCAACACTTCTGGAATCTCTCCATGAAATTCCCAGACTTGTCTCTATTTTAGCCGTGCAGTGGGGATTAAGATAACATACTTCACGATACTTCCCAAATGTTTATTTCTGTCTCTTAATTTATTTTCTGTTACTCTCCCTCCAACACTTCCCACTTGAAACAGGGAGAGGGCACTCACACGTGCCCCATGTGTGCATCTGTCTCTCTGGGTGGAGGATAAACTAAACTAGACCAAGGCTGTATCAATTTCACCCTGGTACCCATGCATTCATAAGCAACTCCTGGCAGAATGCTAGGAGGAGGAAAGGCAATAGCTACCCTCCACAATCAGTTAAGTCTGTCCCTATCTGTTGTTATGACTTGTGAGGAGGAACTCCGAAGCCAGCCCTTGCACTTTCTCCAGCAACTCTTGGGGAAGCGGGAGGAGAGAGGCAGGCCAAAGGGGAAGACCCTAACAAAACACAGCAAAACAATTCCGAATTGTCAAAATCAAAGATATTCGAGGCACGAAGCTTACAGAGATGTGTGATCGCTGTCAGCAAGAGTTTCTGTTGAGGTATTTTGGGTTTTGAGCTGGAATATTTGGGTTAAACAGACCAGCTCCTACCAGAGAGGAGTCTTCTGCGCTATACAGGGCCTGTGGTTGCTGGCACAACTTCACAGTTTACACAAGAACACTTCAAATACAACTTCTGCTAAAAAGTAAGGTGCTAATGTTCCAACACAGGCACTAGCAATGCTATTTTAAATTTGCATTCATCCTCCCTCTCTTCCTCTTTACCTCAAACCTGCCCAGGGGATTCTCCATGGAAACTTGCCAGGAAACATCCAGCCTCTCTGGCTCTCACACTAAAGCTGCGGTAGCGTGCACAGTATGAGAGCTTCAAGGACAACAAAACTTCTGGCAGCCAATTTTGGGGGATTAATGGTCATTAATTAGGTTGACCACCCTGTGAGTACATTCTTCCCAAACACTAATAGCCAGCAAGCAGGTAAAGCAGAAAAAATACAGAAAGAGAAGGAAAGACACAGAAGTTGGGAGAAGCAAGTGGAGACTGACAGCTACAGCACCATCCAAAGCTTTGGGGTTTTAACTATGAAATTAAGCACTAAGCAACATCATGATGAAAAGGCAGGCTAGCACTTTTCTCCCCCAATGTAAGTACACATTACAAGTACTGTGATTGTTTCTTCCACACGCTACAGTCTACCAACTTATATCTAAGTGCCATAAATGTTCACCTGGTATCAGGAGATAGTCTTCTTCTGAAAGACCATTCCAGGTACTCTTTTAACAGTACTTGTACATGGCACTTGCAAGGTCAGTAGCTCAGACATGCTCATGTGGCAGTCCGTCTCAACACCTTGGAAAACAAAGATGTCCACACAGAAAATAAGGAATAAATGGAGAAGTTGCCACTACAGAAAACAAGCTGGAACTTATCACGAAGAAAGGAAAAGAAATCGTTATTTTGAGGATGATGTTCTCTGCATCAGGGGCTGTTACCACAGGGCTGTGGCAGAAAAGAGACAAAACAGAACTTTATGGGATTTCCTAAAGTCAAAGAACCTAGATGCCCAAAAACCATGTCTAGAAACAGAATGGTTTCACTGTAGAAGCAAATTGCAAGAGTGAGAAAAGGAAGAGAAAGACAGTTATAGGTATCTGAGAGCAGACCGCTGTATGTGAGAGAAAGAAACAAGAAAGATGTGGAGGAAAAAAACCAAAAACACAAAACCCACAGCTAGCAATTTCCACTTTGTTTTTGGAAGACAAATCCCACAAATCACAGACTAAAAATGTTTGAGGGGTATGGTTGCATCAGAAGGCAAAAGAGGAGGTGAAAGAAGGATAGATGAGGAAAGCTAGAGTTTGGAGAAAGCAGAGGTTAGAAAGAGGGTAGCAGCTGGAGCATTAAGGTCACAAAAAGGCCAAAGATATCTCTGCCTTTCATACAGCAATGCCACCACCAAGTACTGAACTCTTTACAAAATCCCCGCTGTGCGTATCATTGCTCTAATTGAACTTAACTCTCCAAGAGAAGGCAGGAAGCGCCTAGGGAAACCGTCTCTCGCCAATAATCTCCAGTGCTGCCAATTTTACAGGTCACTAATGGTGAATCCAGGGCCTGCTGCATGATTATTCCATACAGAGTTTGCTTTTGTTGAAAACTAAACAGAGCAAGAAGTAAAAGCCTAAAACTCCTGCAACTGGAACAGGACAGTCCAGCAACGTCCAGAGAGAAAACCCCTGTTAGTCAGTGGGTGATCTAAGGCAGCAGAGGCTGGGGATAACAACTCAATCTCCTCCTCTACCTGCACACACACAAAACTAATCTTACAAAATGCAATGAAAAGAGAGAGAGGGTATGTTTGACACAAATACCCTGCCCACAAACATGGAGCGCCCCTGCCCTCAGGCAGCGGCCTGGTGGGAGAGGGAATCCCCAGATAACTCCATCTCTCTTGCAACTCCCTCCTGACAATTACATTTCTCTTTCAATACCAACATGTAACCAGACATTGGTAAAGAAATTGAGTTAGTCAGTGCTAGCCTGCAAAATCAAATCAAACTGACACTGGGATGTTTCATGACTTTGTTTACCACGGAAAGGCATTTCTCAGGTACTTGCAATTTGCTTTAGAGTGGGGAGAAAAAAACCCCTAGAAGCTAATACAGTACATCAGCTTTCTGCAACACATATTGTGATTTTATTCAAACCATACTGATGATCTCACACATGGGCTTCCACACCTCCATAGGATTTGTGAGCATTGTGGTTGCACCCCGGCAACAGTCTCTGTGCCAGCCAACTGGTTTTAACAGGACGAAAGTCACAACTCAGCCAAATCCATGAAGCCTATAACCCCCTCTCTTTCCTTCAAATTTTCCCCCTTTGATTTCCCAGCCTTGCTAACACAAGTTCTTTTTCATTGACATTTGCAATAGTAACGTTTGACACAACTGCAAGCCACGGGTACAAGGTAAACACAGTACAGGCATTTGCAGATGACTGAAGAGGAACAGAGATGCCCCTGCGCTAGCACAGCCAGGCTTTGGGGGTCATTGGGGTTTTTGACACCTCTCAACTTGATAAATTTTAAAAGTTGCTGAATTAGATGCATCTGGAAAACATGAGGAACTGTCAATAAACCAGCACACCACTAAGAAGTGATCAGTTCTGCGGGTGCTATTAACTTATGAAAGGCCACAGAGGACTGGAGTAGAGTCAGTCCTCTGTAGGAAATGTCACAGCTGTAACATAATGGAAGGTCTGAAAGTCCTTCTTAAAAGCAAATTTTGGCTTAAAGAGGCAGTCATTTTCCTTGACCTAACTTGACCCCAGAACAAATTAATTTTACATCACAGACTCGCCACTTTGCCAGACACAACAATTAGAGACGCCTGATTAGCAATTGTTTCTTGACAGCCAAACTAAAGCCCGGAGATTAAAACTCTGCTGGTAGGAACTGTTAGCTTAGTGAGTGCATCCATATTTCCCCAGCCAGAGAATTAATTCCTGCTGCATCCAAGCTTCAACTTTAAGTGTCAAGTCCTTTCAGTTGCAAAGATAACCTCAGAAACATGACCAAGCAATCTCTTTCCTGGATCTGCAGCATTCCCGCTTTCCAGACAATGCTAGAAAAGTGGGAGTGAAGTTAATGCAATTCTTTTGAGTTTCACAACTGCCTCCTAGGTTCTGAGCAACAGCAGCAAAACCGACACAGGAACAGCTCATCTGCCTCTGCTCTGACTGCCCCCAAGAGTTCCTGGCAGCACAGCAGCCCAGTGGCTTGGACAGAAGTGGCGAGGGAGACCCGCAGCTTCGGAAAGCCGGAAACCCCCACACTACACATAGCAGCGACATAAAGGCAACAAGAAATCACTTGTTCCTCCCGAAAGCAAAATGGGATTTTGAAGTGGTGAGATAGCACAAGCTACACATTTACGAGAGACTTGTGCTACACAAAGAGAAGCCACTTTTCCAGAACACAGAGAATAAGATGTTAAAAAACAAAACAACCAACAACGACAAAAAAAGCAAGCTGAACACTGGCAACTAAACTATTAATCTGAAAGTGACAGTCGCGAAAAAGCAAAGCTTGTGAGCCAGACAGAAATCCCAGCACTGTTCGCCACAGCCCAGCCATTTCACCATCTCTTCTGCTTTACTTCTTGCACAGGAGGAAAGGCAGAAAGCCTGTGCTGGCCGAGGGGGGGCTTGAAAAAGGCTTTTCAGTATTTTAACTGTGGCAGAGCACAAATAAAACTGCAAATGCCTTGACCTAACTATTAGTTAGAAAATTGGCAATTCTTCATTAGACCCTTACTTGCACAAATTATTGCATATAAGCAAAAAGGAAGTATCTGTTTCTTTGTCTAAGCGTAGCTGATGCATTCAGTCTGGATTCTCAATTGTGTGTGCCATCTCCCTACTCCAGATTGTCTGTGGATAAAATTAATGGGAAAAGCAGCATGTAAGGGTGAATTACCGATTATTAATGAAAAACTGAACTAAAGTAGTTTTTAAATGGATCTTAATGTCACCCTTCTCCCTCGATAGTTACCCTAATTTGATATATAGCTCTTGCTAATCACTCTGCAGTTCCAATAACTGCATCTATAGCGTGGGACAAATCCCTTCAGCTGTCTTTACTTTCAATTAAACTTGCTTCTCAGCTTTGGCCAGTTTCCAGACACGCAGACGTCATCTAGCAAAGGACTTCCATTTATTTGCTTCCTTGTCAGTGTCCTGAAATCAACAACCTGCACAGTTTTCTGGATGCGAGTAAAAGGAATTACATCTTACTTCTTACCCATCCTTTCATTTTTATTTAAGTTGTGTTTGGGGACTAAAGGCCTGAAATTTTGATAAAAGGCGCCACACCAAGTACGCTGCATGCCACTGCCCTTGATGGCTGGGAAGACTCATGCTGGCCAGCACTGCCCTGGCTTCCCACACCCGCCCAAATCACTAAGGACACTTCCTGAGGGAGGGAAAACCAGAGTTGCTGCTGCCAGCACAGTGCTCCAACCGCATGGGGCATGATGCCGGCAGCTTTCCCCAGGAGAGCAGAAGAGCACCCATGGGCTCCATGCTTCAGGGTGCCTGAAGCCTCCCTGGTGGAGGCTGGGATGCAGGCCCCTCGGGCCCCTCTTCCTTCCTGGAATTCTGGCCCAGTTGCTACAGTGACGGCAGTCTCTGGCCTGCCCTCCCCTCCCCGGGTTTCCCTTTCTCCTAAAAATACCATGTTTTCAGCAGGACCCAGGACAATGCTGGACACATGGGAGACGAGAGCTCCTGGCCAGGACCCCACTGCCTTGCAGGGCTCCCCTGATGGGGTTCCCCGCCTCCAGCCTCACAGCACAAAGGGGTCCCCGCACCAGCCTCAAGGCTTTGCAAGCCCACAGCTCTCCTGAGCTCCACCTCTGTAGCACCCTGCAGCCCCAGGCTGCCCATCACCTGCCTCTGGGCCTGCAGGCCCTTCTCTCCACCATCATTTAAGGGCAGGGACCCGGCCAAGAGGGAGGCCAGGCCTGCCAGAGGCTCCCCGGGCAGGAAGCCCAGTGACACAGTAAAGACAAGAAAGGAAGGTGATGTCAGATTAATAAAAATAGCCTTCTACCCTGACCACAGTTTGAATAGTTTGGGAGCAATTAGCTAGGCAAGCCCATGAGGTGGCCAGCAAGAGAGAACAGGACAACTCAGCGGGAGGCTGCATCCCTGTCGGATAGGGAGCACCCTGGTGAAGCTGTCCAAACGTGTCTGTGCAGTTTTCTGTATTTGAAATACATCTTAACTCTAACCTCCTGGCAACTTCTGTTCTGCAAAACCCTGCATATATTACAGGAATAATAACTGGTTGGTATAGCAGAAGCTGCAGAACAGAATACACACAAATATACATCTGATCAAACCACACAAAGATTTAAACTTTCAAGTCTGTTGTTTACAAATGCACACTCAGGGTTTAAGCTGACAACGTCCATATGAAGTTACAATATGGATGCCTGATTTTGCAGAAAGGGGGAGGACTTTCATACACAGAAATCACTTCCACGGCCAAAACAGAAGAGCTAAAATTGAACTATTTTACAGAGATTTGTTATAAGAAGTAGTAATGGAAGTAGCTTTCTGGAGGTCAGAAGCAGCTTTCCAACCAACAGGGTTTTTCATTTTCCAGACCAGCTAAGGGGTATTTTCAGCTTCTCAAAGACATAAGATTTCACTAATTTAGTGTAATTTAAATGTACAAAACAAAACCATACAGTTTTATTTTGGACTACATATGGCAGCATCCTCATACTGCTCTGGGCATAAAGGAAATACAGCCTGCTTTTGCTGGTCCATGACCTAGGTTGGCAATAATAGACCCAGTGTGAGTTAAAGCCCCTGGGAATACTGTGCGCAGTGTGACATCTATGATCGAGCAAATGCAAGGACACTCTGCATGCACAGAAGTCAACAGCACAGAATATCGATTTCCCTCCTCTTTTACTAGGCAGAAGCATTTTAAAATGGCAGCTCATCTTCACTTCCACTCTTACTCACCAGGACAGGGTTCATAACAAGGCTTTAAAATCCAGCACTGGGGGCATCTTTGGATGCCATAATTGTTATATGGGGCTGAGGAAGCATTTCACATGTTATTTATGCTAAGCCACTCATTACAGGGCAAAATGCTCATGGCGTGAAAAGCCGGCTTGCTCAAACATGACGACTACAAGCTTTCTCAAAGTGAACAGGACTACAGAGTTCTGCCTTAGCAGACGGCTTCATTGCTCCTTCCTTCTCAAAAAACCAGGATGGAGAACATGGAAGAGAACAAGGTGAGGGAGATGACAGACCACAGATCCAGAAGTGAAGTCGGTTTATCACAAGCTTCTTGGCTGATTTTACAGATATTCAGAGGCTGTTGCTCTAAGGCAAAAAAGCAAAGAAGAGTACCCCTAATTTTGAGAAGAAAATTATAGTTGTTATATTACCTGCAGAAGAAAAGGCTGAAACCAATTTGTTAGTTGGGTGTGAAGAGGCTGTGATATAAAATTAAACCTGCCTTGCTTTTAGGGAAATTGGCACACAAAAAAAAAAAGAAAAAAAAAAAAAAAAAAAAGAGATAAAGGCACAACAGCACACAATTCAGACAAAAATCTTCCTGTATACCAAGTGCTGCAGGCAAATAGGTGCGAGAGAAATCTTCTGTGCCCTGGACACGCTGGCCTGATTGCATAAGCTGCCCTAGATAGTCACAGAAATTATTTTCCCAGGTTCGCATTACAAACCAGCTTTCCTTTCCCCAGAGGCATAATTTCTTCAAGCAGTCTAGCCAAATGCAGTTCCGTCTCCAGGGCACTCTAAGTGCCCAAAGCCAGCCTGAGAAAGGATTGAAGCGAGGCGGGCAGCCTGATGGGACAGAGCTGTAATGGCAAGGGGTTAAAAAGCCCGGAGGAGGGAGAGATCACAGGGCTTGGGGCACAGGGTGAAGAAAAGGCAGGCTTCAGGAGTGCCTCGGCAGCCAGGGCTGTTTCCGATTAAGCCTGCAGGATTGTGGAGCTGCACAGGAAGTGCCGGGGGGGCTGGGGGTCTCGCTGCCGCCATCCCAAACACACTAGAAATCTTTGTGTTCCAGCAGCACCATCTGGAAACAGTTAGAGAGAAACAACTCCCAGGCCTTCCCTCCCAAAATAATGAAAAAAGAATAAATCCACTCCTAAGACCACTAAGCCTGGCCTCTTCGTCCCCCTCCTGGAAAGCTCCTCTCCCTGCAAGAGAGGGGAACAAAAGGGTATCTATAAAAGGGAATGAACCCCCCTTGAGCGCTGTGAGGGCGACCTGAACAGCGTGGCAGCTCCCTCTGCTCATGAGGGGCATCCCAAAGTGGCATCATGAGGGACAAAGAAAGACTGAACCCTCTGTCTCTTGGGCAGCACACAGCTTCAGAAGCAGCCCTCATGAAAGAGCACCCAGCGCACTAACTGCACACAGTAAGAACAAGGGGAAAACATGGACGGCCAGTCATTCTGAAGTCAGAATATCCCCAAACGAGAGCTGCACATGTTGAGGGCTCACCCTGAATTTTGGCCCCTTGAAAGCTCTCATTTCTGTGCCATATATCAACATGCGGATGCAAGAGAATCCTCTCCAGCAGAGACGAATATTCTAGACACAGGCAAGAAACTTAATTCCATTCTTAAGAGGACAGAAAGACCATGATACGAAACACATCTTAACGGTGATGCTGCCCTGCTGCCTCAAAGGTATCAAGAGTCAGAAGGGCAACAGAGTCCGATCCAGCCGTTTCCAGCCATCGAAGGGCTCCTTTCAGTAAGGCCTGGGACAGCCCGTTAGTCCCTCAGCGCATGTTCTGGAGACAAAGAGGGTGTCTGTTTCCAAAATGTCATTCACTAGTATTTTAAAAGGGAAAAGGAAAGGTCATGACTGTTGAATTCTACCAGAATAAATCCCTGTGTAACAGTTTATAAGAGAGGTACCCCCCTTGCAAGGGTTGTTATCTCCACAAGGAAGTAAAGCCTGCAGGGTTTTTACCCTTCCCCCCTTGTCTTTACCTTTATTCACCTCTCCCACACACATCAGTATTTTTCAGGGGTTTTCTTCTAATTAGACATCCAAGTGCCACACACTTGCCTACAAAAATGTAGAAACATATCAAAACAAAATCAAAGCTAACCTTTCAACATCCCAATTAAGCAATTACACATGGAAAATAACATGAGTGATTCCTGCTATAAGACAATGCCATTCCACTACAGAACACACACCTTTGCTCTTCTTCTTACACCCAGTCTGTAACTGAGTGCCATCTCTTTATGGGCCACAGACAGTCTGGATGGGCTGTGACCACGTGTTAAGGCAATTCATAAAAATAAGTCTTAAAATAACAGGCTTTCTCAGCCATTAACCAAGGACTCCTTGGAATCTACTTCTGTTACACAAACCTCCTCACTGCTCCTGCAAAGCTAACTATTGCTAAACATTACTGTCCCGAGATGCCAGCATGGTAGCTGTGGTCACACTTCTCTACTGAGTATATGAAAAGAGAGAACTCCTACCTAAGCTACCAGAAACACTCACCCTACACAAGCTGCCAGGTATGGCAGGCTATAGCTATGTCCCAACTAGCCAAATAATTTATGCTGGAGGAATGAAGAATCCCAGTGCAGGCAATGGTCACAGCTAGAAAGGGGTTAAAACAGGGAGGAAAGGAGCACTAATCAAAGAATCTCCTTCCCTCCCAATGCAGGAACATCTCTGTGGAATAGTTTTGAGAGGAGTTTCGGTATGTGCTTTGTTTTGAAATTTTAAGAGAAAGGAAGAAAGACCTGCCCTTCATTTGGAAGGCTGCATCCAAAAACTCAGGAGAGAGATAGGAAGATTCAAAACAAGCCACCACCCAACCCAGCTATGGGATCAAAAGCAGGCATTTACAGTAAGTTACTGTTTCCATTTCGTTGCACACAGAAGCGAGGCAAGCCACTCCAAAGGCACTTCCAAGAAAAACCATGTTACTGTGGAGAGCAAAATTACCCAGCTAAAGAGATATCTCTAAGTGGTCTGAACTCTTCAGTTTGGCCCAGATGTGAGTGCTAGCCCTGCTTTTAAGGGAAAAGTGGTTGCTGCTGCCTGTGTTCTACTCTTGAGGGCCAAGAACCTTATGTATTAATGGAAAAATCACGTGAGAGACTGCCAGCAGTCTCGGACATTGGATATTCTTACACTACTGTACATCCCATGTTTAAATATGGCCATTAACCACAAAAATAAGATTGCAATTAAACAGCAAGAAGTCATAAGAACAGATCATGCCTGTGAAAGGTCAAGACACGTGCCAGGGATCTTTGTGGTGCCTGCAGCATTAAAGCACCAGGCTGCTGCACACCAGGCACTTAGGAGGCTGTGAGACATGGGTATGTCAAACAGGCAGGAGACACAGTTCTCGCCTGCAGCATCCCACAAGCCTGCAATACATTTCTCTCTTTTTACCATTTCTCTCTTTTTACTCTTTTAGGTTTAGTTATAACCCAGAAGTCCTCAAAAAACGCAGACAAGCTCCTGACAGAGCCTCAGTTCCACCCTATTGTCTTTAGGGATAGTCTGAAGCCTCTGGAAAAAAGGACACACACATGATTTCCCCCCCAGGATATCTCCAAACCCCCGGATTGCACATTCCTGACAGCACCACACAAAAGCAAAGCCCCCTCCTTTCCCTGCCTGCAAGACAATGCAATAAACAAGCCACAATACCAGCGGTGGAACTGACCAAAACTAGTTCCTTGCAGATTTGTGCCCTCTGCCCCGCAGCTGCTTCCCGCCCCAGCCTCCCGCAGCTATAACCACAGCCCCCCTCACCATGTCCCCTGCCGTGGTCCCACAGGGCAGAAGGGAGCACACACCCCAGCACAGCCAGACAGTCCATCCGCCTGCCCCATATGGAGTGTGTAATCCACACGCTCTGACTGCCCTGCCCTCTGTGGGCACTTGTCTGCATCTCTTGCCCATCACCACCCCATCACCATTTTCCACAAAGCTTTTCAGAAGGCAATAACATTAAAATTCTAACCATTTTTAAAAGCATTCGAAATTACCACTCGGTTTGGAAGCGTGCATGCGTGGGAAGGGATTGTCACAGCACATTCACCTAAAGCCTGTTTCCTTCACAAGTCTAAAAACCTCCTCTGCATGCAATCCCTGGAGACTTCTTTGCATCCAGAAGTTACAATTCCCTCCCTGAGCCTACAGATGAAATGCAGAACAGAGGAGGCCTAAAAACACTCAGCTCCTGAAATTACAGCATCGTGTATCTTCTTATGTGGCACATTCAGATGAAGGAAACAAAAAAGGGAGCCACCCTCCCACTGAACATGCAAACATCTTAAATTAGGTACAGAGAAACTGGCAGTATAGCGAACTCCTGAAGTGGAGCAGACCAAAGGCACCGTGGCAAAGAGCAGATGAGAGAGCCAGTCAAAGCATCAAACCACGCCAAAGCATCACTTGCCTTTTTTGTTCCATTTCTCAAGGTTTCTTTGTAAATACAGCCAACATTCTTATTCAAAGGTCTAGACAGTTGCAGCCCTATAAATTCAGTTCTACTTGCTCCTTCCTTCTGCAAACAACTGCTGGGCCCAAGTATAAAGAGATTAAAACTGAATGTCCTTGAGCTACACAGTGATACAAACCTTGTAAGAGCATGGTTTTTACAGTCAGGTTAAGCCAACCTCAAAAATCCCACTACCAACAAAGGGAATCGCCCTGTTTTTCCCCTTTTGCTCCCAAGTGTGCATGCCTTCACCTCCTGCATGCGCTGTAGGGATCACAGAAGAACACGGCAAGCCAGATCAGCTTGCTCATCCTCCTGGAAACTAATCCATCAAAAAAAAGCAGGATTAGCTTCATGAATAAAGGTGGGCACTATAGGCCACATAATCCCAAACACCTGTACACAGGAGGGTGCAGGACCACATGGCTGGCATCAGGGAGAAGGCAGGGCTCCTCTTCCAATGAAGACATAGTTTTAGATCAGCTTAAACCAATGATGAAACTGCAACAATGTGAGCTTTGCTGACAAGCCTCCTTCTAGAAACTATCAATCCTCAACATCTATCCTTTCAGGCATCTTTCTTCATCAGGGACTGTAGCGATAGGACAAGGGGTGATGGGTTCAAACTGAAACAGGCGAAGTTCAGGTTAGACAGTTCTAAGTCTAAGTCTAAGGAAGAAGTTCTTTACTGTGAGGGTGGTGAGGCATTGGAACAGGTTGCCCGAAGAAGTTGTGAATGCTCCATCCCTGGCAGTGTTCAAGGCCAGGTTGGACAGAGCCTTGGGAGACATGGTCCAGTGTGAGGTGTCCCTGCCCATGGCAGGGGGTTGGAACTAGATGATCTTAAGGTCCTTTCCAAACCAAACCAGTCTGTGATTCTAATGATCTTTAACACTGCTTTAAGATTCAGAGTTTTTACTCCCTTGAAGAACTGATCATAACATCTCCAATCCTGTATAACCTAACTGGATATGGGTTATGTTTGCTCATAATTCTTTTTTCGTCCCTCAGAGCAGGGAGCAATTCAAGACCACTGCTGCTCTATGAAAAACTGGAGCTGATTGAGTTTTCATGACTGAAGGGATGCTTTAGAGGTAGTAGCCATGAGTATCCAAACCCAAGCTGTCATACTTGACCTGTTAATTATTTACAGAGTTGTGAGAATGCACAAGGGAAAAGGCACTTTTATCAATGAAATCTACCCACACTTGGTAGCTAGTTTTCAGATCAGTAATTGGGGAGGGCCTATAAACACAATGTTAATTTCCCCACCACCACCACTGAATTTGCAAAAACACACACGGACCCCTTCTGTTTTCAGTGCTTTGGATTTGTGACCTCCACAACTTCCAGAAAAAAGCACTCGTCTTCACTACAGGCCCATACACCATTATCACAAAGAGATGTCAAGGATTTGACAGGACCGACTGCAAAGGTACTAGCTGACACTGATTCTGGGGAGGATATGGATGGTAGGATGAGTCATGTAGAAGACTTCACTATTAAGCATGCAAAGAGCATGCAGGTTCTGTCATCAGAGCTATCTGTATTTTAGAAATGTTCCTGGTTCTCAGCTTGGTGCTATGCATTCAAGAGCTTTTCCTAAAGAGGACAGGAAAGAACAAACATCATTTCATTATATTAGTGATACCGCTTAATGCATTACAAGAAAGCACCCAAACTATGACCACAAGAAGACAACTTTGTGTATGTATACAAAATCTACATTTATGCACACATATTAAACATATATAGATATGAACCTGACGAAAACTGAAACATAACGGACCAATAATCAAGTCTTAAGGCACCAACACTACCACCTGCAGTGTATAAATGTCTGTCAAAATGAAGCTTGTAATCATCCCGGGTGAAAAAATGAACCTCCCAAATCCCATCCCATATGAAGACAGCACTGCATCAGTCAGAGTCTGTTGAAAGATAGCACTGGTGCCTGGAGGATTACTTGCAGCTTCAAAGGAGCAGCAGAAAGGAAACAAAAAATAAAAGATGCTGGAATTTCACACACATGCAGCTGCTGCATGGGAAAGCTGTTATCAGCCGCACAGAAAGGCACCGTACAGATTCAGGACAGGAGGGTTGAACACATGCAAATCACAGATTGAATGAGATTGCTTCTCTCCCCCACTGCTTTTCAATCAGATCAGGAGGATGAGGGAAAGAGCCGGAAATCTGCTCCCTTCTGGAAAGAGTCAAAAACCTCCTGGGGGAAGAAAAAAAGAGAGAGGGAAGAAGAACAAGTTTTCCCTGTCTCCCGCTGCCATTACCGAAGCCAAAATGGGCATAAATGAGAAGCTCGAAAACTTAAAATCTCTACTCCACAAAGATAATATGAAACCACACAGTCCCAAACTCTGGCAATGCCAATTCTAGCTCTCTCCTGCATCCCAGAAGCCATGTATTACAATAAGGTTTAGCTTCTCCACTGACTACATGTAGAGCTTGGCATTCATGAGTCCCAGCCCACCAGCTTTTGTGTTTATTTCTGTAGGGGCTGAATGCTTTTACCCACAGCAAAATCACATTTGCAAGCCCTGTGTGCTAATGGGGAAGCGCAGCCACAGACTGTCTCCCAGTTGCTGCATGAACACCACTGCAGGCTTCACACCTTTGCAACTTGTTGTCTCCCTTCCACTCATGCAACTTTAAAAGCAATAGGAGGAAGCTTGTTTCAGACATTTCCCTCTTCTCTGCTGACAGGGAGTACTACACCTCTCTCCATTCCAGCTTGTATGCAGGACAAAACAGACAACTGTACCCTGTTCCCTTCCTTCTAGCCTTTTTGATGCAATAACCAGTCAATGCTCACGGACATATGCAATGATCTAGGCTTTCCTAGGGTTTGTTTTCCTTCCCTCTCCGTTGAATCACTTCAACTCTGCTCTGCTGCTTGCTGCAGAAAAGCCACAGCAAGCAGCATTGCAGCCACCACTTCAGAGGTGACAGGATACACCATTGCTCCAGGTATGAGTCAAAGGAGGGGAAAAAAGGACAGCACATCCTTCCTTCGGGTTGTCCATCACAGTCACACAATGCAAACTGAGGCCTGGGAGATAAGCAGTGACTCTGAAACACTTTGTCTTTGGCTGGGGGGATGACGTTCAGCAGGAAAAGCTTTGCACTGGCCAGCAGAGAGGTGCGCCCCTCCAGCGTCCAGCATTTGCACTGGTGTGAAAGGACTGGGTTTCTCTCTGGAAGATGCTATTTTTTCCAGCATCTGCCAGGCCCTAGGGACCCCTCAGCACTTTATCAAACACTAAAATCCCAGAGGGCTGTAAAAGCACAGGATTTAAATAAAAAAACTAAAAGGCAGCCAGCCCCTGCCACTTTGTACTCCATCACTTACATATCACCTACAGAAATCAGTTTTTGAGGGAAATCAGTGATCACAATTCTGATTATTACTCCTATTTGCTCCTCAGATACAGTAGTTTTTAAATATCAACATGACTATTAAACAAAAATTCAACCCATTGTCAAGGCCGATTTATTCATCAAAAATCACCAGAAGGAGATTCTGGACAAAGAGCACAATACAAAGAAAGAGCTGATTTACATGATCCAATTAGAGGTGAAAAAACACTCACTCCTCTGTGCAGCCAGGAGGAGGACCTGAAACTCCATCCGATCCTGCCAGCCGGGACCACAGAGCACTCTGGTCAAAGGGAGCTTCCCCAGGGACCAGCCACCTGCTGTAATTGCTTAAAAAAGAAAATGTAGAGGAACAAAGCAGAGGATCAACACAATGACGGTGGTACCAAATGTACACCTAGAAGTTCTTGCAGGGAGAAGTAATCATCTCCAAAAGTATAAAATGCGTCTTATAGCTTTTATGAGTGGTGATGATGTGAACAGTAGAGATCTTTCAAACACTTAACAAAAAAATTATTTAGGTTAGCAAGACTAAGATAATAGGCAGATGGGGAATGATTTCCATTAGAACAACAAAGGAAACATTTCCTCTCAGAAAATGTGAAACGTGATGGCTTTTTAGCACAACCACCCCTGAAAACTCAGGATGCGGAAAAGAGAACCTCAAATTGTGTGTAAAAAAAATAAAAATAAGGATGTGGTTTGCAGAGAAATCCACGCCACGAAGATGAAATACAGATAGGGTACAATACCAGATACTGCACATGGAGAGAGAACAGAAAAAGATGAGGACCTGGGAGCCCAGGCAGTCTTCAGCACGGCTGCAAGGCAGAACCAGATATAGACACACAAACCTGCCAACAACCCTTCCAGCAGCAGCAAAAGGGCTGGTGCCCACATACACTGCGGATGGGAAGACTGCAGGGCAACCCAGCCTCACCGCCCTGCCGCTACACAGCTCCCCAGCTCTGAACACACGGGGTGCGGGGTGCCCCTGGGGCTGGTGCAGCAACGAATTCATCACCGGGTGCTGGCAGCGTGCCCAACACGGGAATTCAATAGGAACAGCAGGCCGAGGAGGAGTGAATAATTCAGGCACTCCGCTCGTTTACACGGCATTGAGGAAAGACGAAGCCAGCTCACATTGCCTTCAGCCACTCCATACGCTTACATGTGGGGTCCGAATGGGAAGCCAGTGAGCCGGCAGCACATGGGTGGGAAAGCCCCATGCTACCTGGGAATGCTGCTGGCTTGCCAAACTGTGCCATGTGGCAGGAGCCGGCAACCCCTGCCTGGCCTTGCCACCAGCAGGAGCGGAGAGCCGACCGGCTACACAGCACCGCTTGTTCCCCTCACACACAGCTCCCTGTGTCCTGCCGGGAAGGAAAAGCCACTGGGAGGGTCATGTGCTCTCCATCAGCCTGGCTCCCAAAGCTTAAAGCAGAAGAGGATGAAGGCTCTGCCCTAGGAAAGGCTAATGTTAGATTAGTCTATCAAAAATAGGAAAAGCTGCAGAGGGAGGGGGGAAAAAGGGATAAGGAAAGACAATAAAAAAGTGTTGGGGATATGAAAAATGTCAACCTTCAAAGCGACAGGCTTACTGACTCAACATTGCATCATGCAACAGAGGAAACAGCTTTTGGAAAAAACTGTCTGTGCCCATCAGTAATGTCTGCTGATGACCAGGAGCACACAGAAACACTGGGGAGAGTCTCTGCCCCCGCCATCCAGACTGGGAACAGACACTGATTACAACTCAACACACTCCAGAAACACGATTTATCTTGCCACCACTGGGAATGGGAACACCTCAAGAAAGTATCTCTGAATTTCTTTCCTCCCTTTTCCACAAAATCACATCTAATGCTGAAACTGCTCTGCCAGACCTCCAGTCTCGAGGCCAGAAGAGACTTGGCAGATCAACCTGATGTTCTGGGTGCTCCCATTTTTAAGGTATGCCTTCCCCAGCACATGCTGCAACATGGCAAAAATGCCTCCAGCACATAATGAGCGTGCTCCCTCCTCCTCCAGCCCAGCAGTCTGCTTTGCTCCAGAACCAGGTACCCCACATTATCCCACCAGCCAGAGCAAAAGCATGCTGCATCGGCCAGGGCATGAACAAACAGCAGCTACAGCAGCCGACGGCAAGGCGCAGAGCCTCACCGCATACCAGGCGGCTGCTCACAGCACTGAGTCAGTCAGTCTTCACCATGAGGAGTTCTCCCCATCATTTCTGCCCTCCAGGACTTTCCAACAGTCTGATGTGGGGCTGAGCACTTACAAGTGCCAGCACTGTCCAGCTCATGGACACGCTCAAGCAAACAGCGTGTACAATGGCACTGTACAAGGCAAAGCAGATGGAGGTAGATCAGGTCCACTGTGCTCAGTAGGAGCCCCAGGGGAAAAAAAAGAGGAAAAAAAGGAATGTCTCATTTGCTACCTACTCCTTTTCCTGCACAGGCAGACGGACAGGGCAAGGCATCTTCAGCACAGATGTCTGTCCCATTACAGATCTCCCTGGGGCCTGCCAAGACTTAAGACTGTGGTTCAGCAGACAAAGAATCCCAAACCGAACATGAAGCCCCAAGTAAATCCTCACAAGCCTGGACTCCAGCCGCAGCTTCTTTATCTTCACTGCATCTCTAATGCTTTTAAACATTTTTGTCACTCTGCTGACTGTCACAAAGGTAATTTTTGGAATGTACAAATCTGCACCAAAAAAAAAAAAACCAAAACAAAAAAACCACCCAAACCTGCAGAGAGAAAACCTTAACTATAGTTCAGCTGAACACAAACTTAGTACATGGCATATTTAGATCAAGCCTTTTGACACTTCAGATCATACTGTACCAACACCTGCAAACGAGCAGCTCTTCCCCTGTAAACAGAAGTGGGACGAGAGAGAGGGAGGAGGAGAGTATGAAGTCCCTCTCAGTCTTAAATCTCTCATTCCTTTTAACAAACAGGAATTACTGCACCATTAGATTTAGCAACAGTACTTAAAAACAAATCAGATTTGGCAAGAGGAAAATTAAGCTATTGACTCCTGACATTTGCAACTTCGAGTATATTAGACCAGCTACTCCATTTATATTTAGTACACCAGCAAAGAAAGCAGCAGTCTCCAATTAAACAGACACAGCGTAATCTTTACTGAGGGATCAAACGCACCAGAAACCTTCTCCTTCCTGGTGCCACGGCTCCCTGGGAAGCCAGGCTCGCACAGGCTGCGGAAACTATCCCAGCCGAGTGAGTCACTGCTGCTATCCCAACGGGGCACGATACGGAGGGCAGTTGCAAACAGCTGCTGGGACATCAACCAAAACAGGGAGAGAAATTCAGGCAAGGTCCAGATCTTGCCTGCTCCAAAAGGCAAATGCTTCTTCTCACTTCTCTCTTGGTCTGACCACAAGCATCCTCCCCCAGGCTCTCTGGGTCTGTCTCCCCATCAAAGGGGACTATCATTTTAGCTTCACTGACACGATGATGGACTCCAGAAGCTGGAAAAAACTCATGTGATGTGCCTCTTGCTGGCCAGGGAGGGCCTCCTGTAAGAGCTCCTGTGCAGCAAGGTCTCAGGCCATTTCCTAGCACACGGGAAAAGGAAAGCAGCACAAACTGGAGGGGACAGAGGGCTGTGATTTGGGGGTGCAGGGCTCTGTCAAAAAAGCAGGTTTTGATATCCCTGAATTTTTACAGAAGCAGCAGACTTGCAGCTCTCACGTACCTTCCCCAACTCAAACCTTTCAAGGAATTTGTTTATTTCCTACAGGCTCCTCACTATAAAGTGTTCCTTGTTTTCTCTCACTTTTGCACTGGGCACAAACAGTGCTGGCACTGCTTTGGCACACGCTGTCCAAATTCAGTGAAAAAACATGAAGGATGCAATTTCCCTTCAGCTTTAAACTATGAAAACCATGAAAACAAGATATCTGCCATATGACCAACACAACACCTGCAGATACACAGGCATCTAACACAGGGGTCCGTCATAAAAGGGACCACGTCAGCCTTCTACTGACACAGCAGCACCTGAGAACCAGTGAAGCATCTTGAAACATAACCGACCTCAGTTTTCATAACCAACCCTCCTCACTCCAAGAAAACTGGAGCTATTTCATATCATGACCTTCAACCTACAGGAAACAGCCAAAAGCCGAGAAGGAATATTCAGAGAGAGGAAGCAGCTGGAAAGGGGCCAGATGAGTATCTTCAACGTGTATAAAGTTTTCCATCTCCCCGTTTCGGTTCTTGGCCCAGCTGAGAGTCACTGCGTAGTGCTGCGCTGCACCCAGCTGCAAACAAGAACCTCAACCCCAAGGCTCCCCTTGACAATCAAAGGAAGGGTGGGAATCTCTCAATGAGCGTGCCCAGAAGGTGGAAACACAGCATATTTGGCCAAACCTTATTACAGGGCATCTCCGGCCTTCCTCTCCTCTGCCGCTTGCTCACCGTGACAGACCATCTATCAGTCACACAGCTCATCAGCACGCAGTCAGCCTCCTGTCCCCCCCCGCACACCCCCTCCCCGCACGCTCCCCAGCATGCAGCAGTAATTGCCTTTCCTATTAGCCCACAGCGACAAGAGCTGCCATGGCAACCAGCAATGATTTTAATAAGTTGGGTCTGGTTTCAAGGGCACTACGCGCGTGCCGGCACACGAGGGAAGGAGGGCCCGCCGCCAGCTACAGAGCCAGGGCTGAAAACGTGGTTAATGGGAGAAAACCCACACACCAACACACACGTTTATTCCCCTCCCCTGCAGGATGGGAGGGAAACTGCTCACCTCTCAAGCAGTGCGCATGGGAGAGAAGTCAACAGCTACGTGGTGGCACTAAACATGCAAAGGGCATTCCTTGAGAGAGCTACAGTCGCTGCCCAGGTGACAGAAGTGATGTGCAGCTGCACTCTGGGTACAGTGTGCCATGTCAGTGTACACACTGCTGTAGATCTCTCAGCATGGGAGAGACAGGCATAGCAAGCACTTAACCCCACCTCCCTTCCTGAAGGGTACAGCAGAGGCAACCCAGCTTCTTCAACAGCTTTTCTTTCTACACCACTACCAGAGCCTACTCTCAGGTCATTCCTTGAGTCTCCTGGGCTCCAGAAAGGCAACAGGCAGCTACTGGTTTAAGAAATAAAAAAGGTCAGTATTAAGGAGAAAAGTTTTGCCATTGTTGCTGTGCACACAAACACAGAAAAATCCTGCTGATCTAATGGTTTACTTCAGCCCCTCAGCATCTGGGGTCACCTGTCATGGTCTCAGCTACAAATATATGGAAAAGATATGGAAAGATATGGACCTCTTCAACAGGATCCAGAGGGCCACAAAAATGATCAGAAGGATGGAGCAGCTCTCCTGTGAGGAAAAGCTGACAGAGTTGGGGTTGTTCAGCCTGGAGAAGACTCCGAGGAGACCTTATTGCAGCCTTTCAGTTCTTAAAAGGGGCCTGTAAGAAAGAAGGAGAGAGACTTTATAGCAGGGCCTGTTGCAATGGGACAAAGGGTGATGGTTTTAAATTAAAAGAGGAGAGATTCAGGCTGGATGTGAGGAAAAAATTTTTTACACTGAGAGTGGTAAAACACAGGAGGAGGTTGCCCAGAGAGGTGGTGGATGTACGTGCCAGCCCTGGGGACATTCAAGGCCAGGCTGGATGTGGTTCTGGGCAACCTGATGTAGTTGAAGATGTCCCTGCTTATTGCAGGGGGGTTGGACTAGGTCCCTTCCAACCCAAACTATTCTGTGATCCTACACAAGCACCTCTCCTCCTCCCAAGCACACCCCCAGGCAGGACCTTCCTGGCACATACACCCTTCCAGCATACCACAGCCCCCTCTGACACTCCGACGCCCCAGGCAGCTGCTGGCGCCCTGTGTCCCTTGATCCCAGCACCACAGCACTGAGGCCAGGCCTGCGATACCTCAGGCTAATCCACACATCAGCATAAACTACCCTGGAAGAGGCAGTTGCTGCACACCAAGAGCAAAATTGTGCATTACGGATGAACTACTCCAAAAAGCAGGATCCAAAAGGCACAGTCCCACTCCCTTCTCCGAACAAACAGGGGGTTCGCAAGAGATACCCTCTTTTTAAACATGACCTAGCAGGCAGACAGGCACAACATCCACCGCAGTGGAGGCGGCTGAATTTAGCGATAAACTCCTTCTCTTTGGCATTACTCATTTTCTATGAGATCACAAGAAAAAACTCAAAACCAAAAGGAGAGCGGAGGGAAAGGATCACTTCTTTCCGCAGCTGCTTACCATCAGGTCAGCTTAGCCTCGAGGTAAGGTTTCACACCATGCACCCCAAAACAGTGGCTGTGTCTCCTGTAGACGCACCATGGACACAAGCTCTTGTAGCCCAGAGCAAAGGGGTGTTATCAAATCAGACCAACCTGCACCAGGTGGCCTAACACTGTTTAACCCAGTAGTACTGGTACAACATTTGCAAAGCATAAATTTAATGCTACTTTTTTCTTTTTCTTTTTTCTTTTTCCTCCCCAAAAGCCTTTTGAAGGTTTGGTTTAATCAGCTGCTTGTCATCCACTCATCAGCTGCTACAAATAGACACTTTCTGCTATGCAAACTGCACAAATGTCTGTAAACTCCATGTAAAAAACTTGAAGCAAACAGACAAGAGAAAAGCAAGCATGGCATGGTGAAGCCCAGGTTTCCAAATGGGCTGCAAGGCTAAACCCACGGTATCACCCCAGCCTCACAAGCTACACAGACTCACGGGAGAATTCTGTACAACCTCTTCCACCATACCACCTATTTTGCACAAGCCTAAAGAAAATAAGAAACATCTCTGACAACAGGATGCAGATCCATATATGTATTTAAGTGAATTTTGGTGCTATGGGAAGATGCTGTAGTTAAAATGCTGCAGAGCCTACCTTCTGTTAACACAGCAAGCTGATGCTGTACAAGATGGTAGTGGTATGCAGATCACCATGCATTCCCAACACCCTCCAAGAACCATCCTTAGATGGAATGGGCAGCAATTAAGTGAGGAGGCCACGCAGCTGAAACTAGGGGAAGAAGGATGGCCCACTGAACCCAGTGCTCCAAGAACTCTGCTCCTCCATTGGCAGCCTAGTAGAGCCATTTCATTCCTCCGTGCATTACCTTGCACCACACTTTTCTTCCTAACCTGAGTGCTATGCAACTACATGCATTAGGATTTAAGAAGGGCTCAAACCCATGGTAACGGAGGGTAGGCTAAAGAATACAGGGATATCTAACTGCTAAAAACAACAGATTAAATCTATGAACAGGAACCAAGAGATTTGTTTTGATGCCTGTAATGCTATCCGCCTTGAACAAACTCTGTGGGTACATTAGTCTCTGGCTAGCCCATACATGAAAAAACCCTCACGCTACCTAACTCACTAGAGTGACAGAGCCACACTGGAAGCGGTGGAGGAAAAACACTGCTGGGATCCTTCTCTATTCCCTTCATTCAACACCAGAGCTGTGACTGTGAATCTCTCCCCCAAGCAATAGCACTACTTTATTTTGCTGTACATCCTCCCTTTCCAAGCGGTACGTGAAAATGATGCTCCATCCTTGCCAGATTCATTGCTGCCCAGGGAGTTAAACACAGCAGCAATGAATTGACCAGCCTTGTTAATTTAATTCAGCTAGATGGGAAATCTGTAAACAGAAGCAGAAGCCTTGACAATACTATCAGAGGACTCTAAACACAGCACTGTGTAATTTGCTCTTGGTTATTACTGCTAACCATGCAAGGAAGAAGAAATTTTCCTACCAGACATTTTATATTTTTACTGTTTAAATTCTTCCAACTAAAAAGAAAGTTTCCTAAAGGCAAATTAGGGGTTTTTTTCTACCCTTCATGCATAACATGCTGAATTAGCTTTTGACAAGACACATTTCCAGCAACTCCAACCTGGGGCAAACTTAACATTAGATGGTGGTGAAAGTCTCCCTCAAGTCACCAGGGAAGGCAGCACCACATTGAAATGGAGCAGCCTTTGGGACACGAGTGGTACCATGTCCCATCCTCCTTTCCCACTGCAGTGTCCACAGTACACTTGTTCAAATGCAGCCCATACAAAATTCATTTCTAAATTCAATTTTTTCTAGCAACTTCATGGAAATAGTGGCCTCCATGACGAGCACTATGTGGTAACCATCTATAGATAAGCAGATTGTCCGGAGAATGAAGCTAACATCCAAGTGAAGTTAACCATCCAATAGCCTCAACACCCCAGGGAAATGCATACAAGACAGAAAAATACTTACCTTAGGAATTAAAATTGAGAAGTGACCTATTAAGAAGTTCTCCACTACTTCATGTGGCTGTATTCATCATCAAAATCCTGCCCGGGAAGTCAGAGGCAGAGAAAGCCTTACAATGGTAGGAATTCACCCATGGAAGGGGAACAATGCCACATGTTTACTCCTGCCCAAAGAGCCCAGAGGTTTAGGGACTGTCTTTAAAATCATATTCTGGAAACAAAGGTAAAAATTGCTAATCCCAGAACCAACCAGACAGACCTACAAACCTCTGAACCTTAACTGCAAACTGCCAAGAATTCAGGCATCAAGAAATTGGTGACCTGGAAGAAGAAAGGGCTCAGGAGAATGGACATAAAAATCATACTTCAAACTAACCCTGAGGATCAAGTAAACCATACAAGCCAAACAAAACTCTTGATACTACTGTGTCATCAACGTTTTGTCCACTGCACACCTTTTCCAGAGCATTTGCATCATTTCTTTATCAAGCACCAAATCCAAGAGAAGCAACCCCACATAATACCTTACAATAGATAATACCTTACAATAGATACGGCAGCCCAAGCTCTTTACGCTTAGAGACAAACATAGACCACAGAGTTCATAGAGGAGCTTGCTAATGCCTTGTCAGCAACAGTGATAAAATAGCCGAGACCAGGCATCTTGGAAAACTTTAGTGAACATGAGTCAAACCCCATCTCCTGCTACACCTTCCAAGGGTTGGTCAGGGACAGGCACTACTTCAGGAAGACTGTCACCACGTTCATGCTGTATCCAGCAGGTTCCTCATTCTGAGAGGACAGGACCACTCTCCCCAACTCACCTGCACTCCCCACACTAACAAACACTAAAACCCAACAGAAATATTTTTATCATAGGATGAACAAGACTTAGTGAAGCACTATCCATTCCACATCTATATGTTAAAATACACAGACTTGGCTAGTCTTTTCCCTATATATACAGATACCTCAGATTTTCAGATGCTAACGTGATATAGAAGGAGAACCAGATCACTAAAGGTGAAAAACAGAAACTGGTACAGAAAGGATGGAACAAATACAGAAAGAATAAATTCTGTATCAAATGCTGCACTGCATAGCAAGCCAATCTCCATATCGAACTCCAAAAGAGCTGCCAAACCCTGCCCCATGAAGCTACCAAGACTGTGAGCTACTTCTATGGTAAATGCCTGCAGTAATCATGAGTTCCAAAAATGAAACAAACGCCAAGCTCAAAAAAAAAATTAAAAAAAAAAAAAACCCCAATGCAAAAACTGTCTTCCTGTTTTCACTGGAAAGGTCATGCCTATTTAAGGAAACCTTCCCAAGCAACATGGACATGCTCCATCTACATCCATCAACTAACAGCCCAGAGTTAAGCGTAATCACTCATCAAAGAATTCCTAGTCCTTAAAGGAATCGTGGTCCAAGCTGTAAATCCAACCCGTGCTCCTCCTGGTATGCAAAGCAGTCAGGAATACCTGATACCACTCAGGATGAAAACATTAACTCACTGATCAGCAGAGGAGTAATCCTTATTCACCCCTTCCAGCACTGAATAATAGGAGGAGAACACACACACAAAAAGTCTCACAGCACCTCCATCTATTATAATCAACACCTTCTCCATGGGATACACCCATCCCCAGGAGAACCTATATAATGGTCACAGCTGAAAGGGACAGGCTCAGATATGTTCCCAATCCCATAGGCAAAGAAGTTTCAGGACAGAACATGAAGCATCAAGAATTCTTAATGGCGCTAATTTGTGATTTATCAACAGGGAAAAGTTATTTTTCCGAATCTGCAGTACATGGCACTGGCTGCATGATGCTCTTGTTGAAAGAAGACAGAAGAGATCAGGCAAGATGGTAAAACACAGCAATTCTTTTCTGGAAGAGGCACACAAAAAACACCTCAGACTCGATTACAAGCATCATTTCAATTTCCTGCCATAGACGCATGCAGACATATATACATACACACATATATATATACACACACACGCATACCAGATACTTGGTCAGACAACATATACTCAAATCCTAGTCTCAGTCTCATTCACCACATTCAAGTCCATCACAACAGCCCGGTTCTTGGCCAAGACTACCTCACAGGTCAGAAGTGGGCACAGGAAGAAGGGATGGACAGATGGTATGCTGGTTTTGTCTGCGATTGAGTTCATTTTCTTCATAGTAGCTGGTATGCGGCTATGTTTGAGATTTATGCTGCAAACAGTGTTGATAGCAGAGATATTTTAGCTACTGCTTAGCAGTGCTTACACAGAATCAAGGCCTTTTCTGCTCCTCACAACACCCCACCAGTGAGCAGGCTGGGGGTGCATGGCAAGTTGGGAGGGGACGCAGCAGGGACAGCTGACCCCAACTGATCCAAGGGGTATTCCATACCATATGGCATCATGCTCAGTGTATAAAACTGGGGGAAGAAGGAAAAAGGGACATTTGGAGTGATGGCATTTGTCTTCCCAAGTAACCGTTGTGGATGATGAAGCCCTGCTGTCCTGGAGATGGCTGAGCACCTGCCTGCCAATGGGCAATAGTGATTTAACTCCTTATTTTGCTTTTCTTGCATGCATGGCTTTCACTTTACCTATTAAACTGTCTCTATCTCAACCCAAAAGTCTTTCCACTTTTACTCTTCTGAATCTCTCCCCCACCCCACTGGGGGAAGAAGAGGGTGTCTGAGTGAGCGAGCAGCTCTGTGGTGCTTCATTGTTGGCTGGGGTAAACACAACAGATGGAAACACTAGAAAGAGGTAAGTCCCAGCGTAACCCTCTTTATTTGAAAATCAAAATCCACAGGTGGTCCATTTCCTTTTAATTCCCCTTCTGTGAAGCTTTCTCCAGCCCATAGGTGACATTCAGCCACCACACAGACAGCACTGCTCACAAATGCCACTGTCACCTTCTGCTGACTCATCCCACCCTGGCAAGCCATGGCCTTGCCTCCACTGTTTGCAACTGTGACCTCTCAGCCCAGGTCTCACAACACAAGGCCTTTGGCATGCAGACCACCACTCTTAGGGAAATCTGACCAGCCCAAGAAGCCAGAAGTTTCCAAGAAGCACTTAGGTATAAAGGTCATTTAGAGAAAAAGCTTTTAGATCCCGCTGGTGACACTAGCAGATGCCAGGTCTCCACTGGATTCATGTGAGCACTTGGGAGGCCTCCAGACTCGTCTCCTCCCCTTGTTTCAAGGCAACAAGAGTTCCTAGAACACACACAGAGGCACAAAGGTGGCACTGCCAGGTTGGTGTTTATCTCCTCCTGGGAAAAAGCAGTGGAATGGATTGTTTTATCCTTCCCTACAGCTTTATACTACTTCCAATGTTGTGGTCTGACACTCCTGGCAACAAGATAGCGCATCCAGTCCAACATCATTGTCTTCTTGTCCAGGACTCTGCAGATGGCAGAGCCCCAGCCGTACAGCACATTTCTGGTCCCCCCCCTCTTCTCAGTGCTGTACTCAGCTGAGAACAGAACCAAACCAAACACGCATGCAGCAGCAATAAAAAGCAGGCAGTGATGGGATGCATCAGGGACCCATTCTTCAAAAAAAGGAATGAGATACTAAGCCCATGATCACCCAAGTACTTTTCCCCAAGAATCCCAAGTAGCGGGAATGTTTTGCAGCCCAGATGTGTCACAAACCTTCCGCAGCAAAACATGCCTTAGCTTGCCTCCCTCTCCTCCCCACTATCCCCACAAGTGCCCATGCCCTGTGTCCCGAGGAAGGAGGAGAGTGGCCCATCCCCACATCGCCAGCACAGGGAGCAAGTTGTGAACCAGGTCCTGCCTTTCCTGTCTACACAGCAGTTTTCTGCTTGCTAGCAGACAGAAACATGCTTGTAACTCAAGAGACAAGGTAGCTACCTTCTCTCCTAAAATAGCATCTCAATTGCAAAAGTCAAGACTGTGGATTAAAGACACCAGTTACAGCCACCCATGCAACTTCCACCCTGTTTCCTCATGTGCAGGGATGAGGCTTACATGCTGTACCTTCCCTGGCTCCCACTTCCTTGAAGCCTAGGAAGCGCTGCATTATGAGCAGGAAAAACAGCTGCAGAAACCAAAAGGTACATGGTTTTCTCATTAAAGACAAGCAATATCGCCTATAGTTAAAAAGTCAGATTTCAAACTTCATCTTCCAAGTGAAGTTTTGCTATGATGGTGACCAAGTTACCTAATTCAAATTTTTTCCACTGTTTTTTAAGATGAAGACAACATCACTTTACATTCACCCAGCATCACATACTTAATGATCAGCCTGTGGAAGTGGTAGGTATTCATATATACAGTAAACGTTGTAGAGAGCTGCAGATCAAGGATTTAAACATCACCAAAATCCCAGCAGCTACAATACAAAATACAAATCAATCAGGTTGCAAGTGTCAATCAGATTTTTGCAAGACTAGTCTTATTACCAGCACCTCAATTCCCCATTTCTACAGTAAGAGACAATATACCTTTTCTACCTCTCAGGAAAACAGCAAAAATAAGATCATTATTATCTGTGAAGCACTCACACTACACTGGTAAGTACTGTAGAAACGACCATTAAAAATTAATAGTTTTGTATTCAGTGCAAGGTTTAGACTATCTGCAGTAAATTCAGTTTGGGGTGACACATGAGATAAAAAGGAAGAAATGAAATATTGAATAGCACTCAGCCCAAAGCCTGACCTCACACCCATTTTACCTGATAACCAAGCTCCTGAGAGATATAATAGCACCACAGTGAGCATTATCCATTTGATGCACTTATGGAGATGAAGTCATCTCTAAAAATGTAAAATGTACAACCACATTATTAAGACCTCATACGGTGCCTTCTTGTCACATCTTCCTGCTGGGCACTCGCTGGGTCTGAGCTCCGGCCACCACCACGCTGGACGTACCACGTATTAAATCTCCCTTGGCTGCAGCCTGCTGCTGCACTGGTTCTCACTCTGGCACGTTCTCCATCTCATCACCCCTGTGCATTGAGGAGACAGCACACAGCAGCTTCAGACCACCTAGGACAAACACCAACTCCCACAGCATCACCGTAGCATAATACACCCCTTCCTAAAACTGAGGCATTAAAGGCATTCTTCATCTTCACACACTTCAACTTCCACTCCTGGACAAATCAAGACGCAGGACAGACAGAAGCTTCAGAAGTCAACTGACTTCTCCTGCAGGCTGCCCAAGATCTCAGCAAACCAGCACAAGTGATGTGTATTCTTTACTGCTTCACGTTTCCTCCACGATCCAGATCATCCCTGAGGCCAACATCACACAAACCCTTGCTTCCTGCTCTTGTACATCCCACCAGCCCCAGGACATCTGCCCATACAACACTGACAGCTTCCACCTCCTTCAGTATTGCCCCACAGTTCAATCTGCTGTGGCAACACCACAGGAAGTCTGGGTTTCCTCCCCTGAACAAGCCCTTGAATCTCCCCATGCTGCGTGCCTGGTCCTGCTCATAGGACTAGATGCAGCATCACTTAAGAAGAGTGGTCTTTAATCCTAGGAACCACCCCACGTCACCCTAAATCTGAGTTTTGAGAGGAACTGGTGCCTACAGGCAAGGAGAAGCACCTACAAAACATACTCCATCCTGGTCCAGCTTTGCTCCAAGGCTACACAGGGCTTTTAACATGAAGGATAAGGATGGATAAGGATAAGAGGCCTCTGATGAACCTCTCCAGGACAAGAGAGTACAAAGGGTAATGTAGAAGCTTTTTAATGCACACACTTCCTCTCATTTCTTCTTCCCACAAAAAGGAAGCAAAGCCACAGAACAGAATAAAAACCAAAAAGATGGGCAGAGATGGCTCAGAAGCACCATCTCACAGCAGCTGCTCAGAGCACCAGGGTCTCAGGGAGAAGGCACCCAGCCCTGCAGCAGGGCAGAGCCAGCCTCCCCCAGCTTTGCCTGCTCAGGGAGGGCAGGCTGGAGGAAAGGTGACCTTCCCATCCCTCCCCGGGTAAGGGAACGGCAACCGCAGGCAGTAAATTATAGGTCCAGGATCCCATCTACAGCCTCTCCTCAGCCCACGCAGAACTAAATCAAGGCTTTAAAGTGATGCCTTGGGGGGAATCTCTTCCCAGGCATCACCCCCAATGGTGACAACCACCCCAAGTGTCTGCAAGAATCTCCTACTGAAATAGCAGGGGGAAAGCTGTGCAGAAAGCCTCAGCTAGAAGAGCACACTCTAGTCCCTTGAAGAAACCTGAGCAGGATCCAGATCCCAGGGCCTCAAAGGCCTCTGGGGAGAATATTTTCATATTTGCCACACACAGAAATGCCACATAAGGTTGTTTCTTTAGCCTCTCTATTAAAGAAAATTTAGCTACATACAGCCAGAGGGTAAAAAGTGCTTTTTAACACGTTGGGGTTTCACCCCCCCTTAAATGGTGCAGGTTATTCCCCATGTCTATGCTAATACTTGCATTATTACCAGGGCAATTATGAGCAGATAAAACCCCAGAAAGTCATACAAAAAAAAGTAACAATTGCTTATAGACCACACTCTTTGAAGCAAAGCATCCAATCTTCCTGCACAACAAACTCTCCCAGACAAACACAAGCAACAGCCCCGGGAACACACAGCCACTTCAAAAACATGCCAGACCGAATCCAACTGACCCATCCAAGAGATGCAAGTAAAAGATCTCATGCCCTCTTTTCTAATCAGTATGAATCACAAGTACACCCTCCCCACACTCCACAGGTTAGGAGGTGGCAACGGTATAGATTGTTGGACACCAACGTCGCACCAACTGAGCTGGCAGAAACTGCCAGTTTCCATCTCTACCCAAACCGATGCTGGATCCAGCTCAAGTTCAGCTGTCGCCCCTCACTGAATAAGGGGGCTTCTGCATACAACCCTTCTGACGTCCCTCTGATCATTTAGGGCCACAAAAATGATCAGAAGGATGGAGCAGCTCTCCTATGAGGAAAGGCTGAGAGAGTCAGGGTTGTTCAGCCTGGAGAAGACTCCAGGGACATCTTATTACAGCCTTTCACTTCTTAAAAGGGACCTGTAAGAAAGAAGGAGAGAGACTTTATAGCAGGGCGTGTTGCAACAGGACGAGGGGTAATGGTTTTAAACTACAAGAGGAGAGATTCAGGCTGGATGTGAGGAAAAAATCTTCACAATGAAGGCGGTAAAACACTGGCACAGGTTGCCCAGAGGTGGTGGACGCCCCATCCCTGGGGACATTCAGGGCCAGGCTGGATGTGGTTCTGGGCAACCTGATGTAGTTGAAGATGTCCCTGTCCATTGCAGTGAGCATCCCATTTCCTTCATCCCAGCAAGAGAACTGCAAGGGGTGGTTTTGATAGATGCTGTATGTACGCATGACAAGCCAAACAAGAGGGAGACCAGAACAACTCACAAGCCTCTCCCCAGACACCCTGGAAAACCTCAAGAAATGAAAACACAGGTTAGAAACTTCAACCTACAACAGGCCCTTCTCAGCAAAGCCCAGCAAACAGCAAAGCTTTCCTGCAGGAAAGGTGCCCCGGCGCGGTTTGGTGGGACAGCTCGGCCCTGACAAGGAGCACTGCAGGTCAGGACGGTGGCACAGGTCTGGTGAAGACCGTTTCATACAGCCCCCGGCATCACTGGTCTTGGCTCCCACGAACATCTCAAATTCAACCTGGAATAAAGGAGTGCACTCAGGAAAGTGAAGCGGAGGGAGGAGGAAGCATGCTGGGGAAAATACACACCTTTCAAAGTAGCATTTTCCCAAATTTAGAGAAGATTGTTGGCAAAATTAAATTTACTAGAGAGCAAAGGGAGTTAAGGCCCAAAAAGCAGTGAAGCAGCTCTAATCCCTAAACATTGGGAGTATCTCATGACAGCTACACTCCAGCGTCCATTCAGTACCTCTGTAAAAATGTAGATCAACAGAGTGCTTCAATGAACTGGAACTCGTTACCTCTAATTGCTTCTCTCACTTCTCTTCTAGATGTTCCCCTGATGCCTCAAGCCACTGCATTTCAAAAGCAGACACACAAAAGGTCAAGTAATATCCGAGATGGGCAAATTAAATAAAGAGGTTTCCAGCTGACCAAAACACCTGCCCTCCTCTTTTGCTTCGTATGAAAACTAAGGTTTTCCCCACACCATGAGGCAAGTCAGCAGCATGGGGCAAGAGGTTTTGAAACACCTTCAACCAATGTGACCGCTAACATTTTCCAAAGGGGCAGAGGTTCCTGTGCAGCAAACCAAAGGCTGTTAGCCACAGGCTTTATTTTTCCAAGCTAACAGGGTCTGTCCTTCAGCAGCAGTCTCCAGGGCACCATGGACCACACACAGAATCCAGTTCAGGCCTGTCTCAACTTCAGTTTGGCTTCCCTACTGCTAGTGCAAGAGAAGCAGTTTATTTTACTGCTGCCCCCTTTGCATCTCCTGTGTTCTGGTACTCCTGATGCCACCAGCCTCACCGTAGCAGAGCTGCTGAAAGCCCTCAGCACAGCCACAATAAAGCATGAAGCAACACAGCTGTTAAACCTTGAGTGACCAGCTCTTCTTTGAGACAGTCTTGAAAAGAGAGGTGTGAACCCCCCGATGCAAAAGGGCAAGGTGGGAACCCTGCTTGCTAGGTCAGGGGGACAAAAAGCTGAAGAGGGTATTTCACAGGACATGCCTGGGAGAGAGGTGTGCTGCTCTGAACTCACCTAGGTGGGTAACCTTTTCAAAATGCGAGGCAGAGCGCAGGCTTTCTGCAAAATGCCAGCGCGCTCATGTTTCTAAATGGGAATTCTGAAAAGGAAAAATAAAAAGCATATGTCTGCACACACGCAGAAGGAAACGATCTCCAGTAGAGCCAGCCCTCTGTTTGGCTTCCAACCTCGCAACCTCGGCCATCACCTTCAAACACAAACCTCTGAAATCCAAAGAGAAATACCAACAGAGCCTGGAGGGGTACAAAAGCATCCAGAACACTTTACTTGGGTTTTCCGTTCCCCTGAATACGGGAAGAAAAGAGGCAACATTAAAGTGCTCTCAACATCTCTAAAATGCCAACTTTCAGTCTGTTTGCCAAATGCTTTCTTTGAACTGGAGATTTCTAAGTCTTCCCAGACTGTGTCAGGTCTAACTCAGGACACTAAAATATTTTACAAAAACCCACAAAGGATAAAAGCAAACACAGAAATAACAACAAACTTAAAGGTGATTCATTATGTCTCATCACATCAGCACAGCCTGTCCAAACAGCATCCCAGGAAACCTCATCCTGGACCCAAGGCAGGGGTCAGATTCTAAAAATTAGAACATCCTTTCTTTTCTAGAATATATTGTATCCCCTGTATTGCTCTGCATCTCTTTATAAGATGGCCATGCCATAAATAATAAGAGGGATGAAAAAGCTAACCTGATTACATGGCTTTCCTACAATTTACTGGAACTAAATGTTCTCTTCTGTAAGATTTAAAAACACAGATTTCCACTGGGTCCTCTAAAGCACAAAAGCTGTTATTCACTGTCCCCCTCTAAATTACAGTTCCAGTCAGCCTCTTACTTGTAAAACCCAAACCTGTCTTTGGAAATTATCAGCAGACTGATTTCTTGCCCTCCACAAAGGGGCCACAGTTTGAATGAGGACACTGGTTGTCACGAAGCACCAGCAACATCCCCGCTCTCCCTTTCGGTGGCACGCTGCTGTTCAAGGTTCCCAGCCTCCATGCTGCAAGGAATTAAGCTGGTAGAAGGTATTACGGAACATCTTCTGGTTTGTGGTAGGAAGAGAAGCCACAGAATTTCTTGCGGAGCAAAAACTTATTGTCTATTACATCATTATTCAGTCACAGGGGACTGATCTCAACACCACTAGTCATCTTTACAAACCCTATGCAGACATGCCTGAATCACACACGAAGTCACCACTCCTCGCCACCTGTAGAAGTTTAGGTGGACTGGGTAGGGCATAGGCCACGAGTCATTCATGCACACAAGGCATTCATGAAGGAGGAACAAGGATCAGCTCTGTTCACACCTCATATCGAATTCCAACCACATATTACCCCTAGGTATAATTTTAATTCACTAACCAGCCTAGAGCCCCATTAAAAAGTTAAATCAACATTCAGCTTGGGGCTGAATGAGGAGTTGATTAAATCATTCAACCCCATGCAAAGAAACTGGAAGATATTTTAATAACTTTCTCCAGCAGTGGAAGCTGGCTGGTAGACCTCTAGCACCTCGATGGAGAAGACAAACACGGCACCCTGGAATTACACCCTTGTCTGCAGCTCCAAAGAGAAAGAAGGGACACTTCCCATCTAGCCATAACATTTCTCGTCTTTCGTCATGCAAAGAACAGAGGAGGAGAAAGATTATTGCAAGGGTACTTTCTCTTCCACCTGTGAAGCAGTCAACCTCTTCTGACAAACAGCAAATATAGCCGCACCAACAACTGCATTTCAGTGCAGTTTCACAAGTGACTTAATCCAATATAACTTTCCTTTTTTCCTTCCCTCTGTTAGGTACTATTTTTACCCAGATCAGCAAGCTGATCCAAATGATTCAACTCATGAAAGCCAGCAAACAGAAAGCAAGCTAGTATTTATACAGTTAAAAAGCAGCAGTACCTTTGGGGCCCTTCACTTCCAAAGCTTACAAACATATCCAAATACTTCCAGGAGACATTCCTGGCCAGTGGCGTTTGATTTTTGCCACTTATGGACCAGAGGAACTAAAATGCAGCAGTTTGTGCTGGACCTTTTCCTCCCACACCACGATTAACTGAAATATGGCCCAGAAGCAGATAGCAACCATGATCCGATTTGTCCCAATCCCATCTCAAGCAGCTTTACACCACCCTCCTAACAAGATCAGCACTGGCCAAACACCATTTATCCGGCCTGATCAAAGATGGATTAGATAATGAAACCCTAACTGCATAAGCTGTCTGAGCATGCTGGCCTGAGACAGCAGAAAACAAGAAGCCCAGTAAATTTAAGGCCTATTTTAAGCTTTAGTGCACACTTTACGCCAAGTTCTTATTAACTAGTTACTATCTCATCTTCCTGTAGGCTAGTTTTTATATTTCATATTAATAGACAATAAAAAGCTATTAGTTTTACCAGTGCAATAGTAATTTCTATAGTTAAATGATTTACTTCTACATCATATTCATAAACTGAAACATTGGTAGGTAGGGGTTATGCAAGGAAGAAATTGTGACAAGCGTGGCACCCGGGATTTCTCATTATCAGCCCAGAGACACGAGGTCACCAAGTTTACACAGCAACAGCCTGTGGCTCTGGAACAGGAAGTAGAAAATTGACAGGATCTGCAGGAAAAACAAGGTACGACAGTTGCTGGTGTTATTTCCAGCTTCCAGAAAGACGCTGGTCTTTCTAGGGAGGAAAAAAAAAAAATCAAATAATAGGTTCTTTATTCCTCTTCTAAGCATTATGTACAGTTAAATAGAGTTTAATAAAAGAACCCGTTAATTCTAAAATAAGATACTTGAAAAGAACACACTATTTGAACAGAAATCTTCCTGAAAGGCAATCTTATGTTTTGACTTTTAGATAAAAAGATATCAACTTCCCAAACATTAGAGAACATTTTTCCTAGGTCTGATATGATTTGTAAGTTCAGCTTCAAATTTAGTATTTCTTGCTTACAACCACGAGAAGACTCTCCAAATAAATAAATCACACTCTTTAACAGTAAAAAAAGTCAAGGGAAACTTCTGGCCATAACAGTATGTGTGTGTGCATATATACATATATATGTTTATTTTCATTTTTTATATTGAAAAGATTGAAAAGTCTTTTCTATATAGGTAACACATGGAAAGATTAAAATGACGACAATACCAAATAACTACAATACGCAGGTCCTCATCTGAAGAATAGTAACACTGACTCTAAACACAGCCTTAAAACTAGACTCTACTAGTTGCACTCCTCCACCGTTTGCCGGTGTTTGACACAGAAACAAAACCCAACTTTCCACTAAGATCCACAATTAATCCCTGCCACAGTTACCATCAGTATTACACACTGCTGTGCACAGACACTGTTGTACTGCAATTTTAGTATCTTGTACTATTCATTGAGCAGATAACACAAGCTTTCCTCGATGCAAATATACAGGGAAGCCCTTCATGTATACAGAAATTACACTCATTTGTAATTAAAAAAAAAAAAAAAGGAAATTTTCAGACTGCTTTGTTAAACCAGTTCAAATCCCTTCCTGAGCAATTTTAAGTTGATTTACCACTGGTTTACATCAACACCAACCAGTTTAACCAACAACTGCAGGTAAACTGGTGCATCTGTAGCTACGCAGGACCTGTGTCTCAGTTCAACTCCAAAGAGCTGGAAGAATTTCATGTCACCACGTTCATGCACTCATTCACAATTCCTAGCAAGACGCAACGTATAAGCACTACTCCTTCAAGGCTGAGCATCTTTCTCTTGCAATTATACATGTTGTCTGAGTCACACTTGACACCTACGTGTGGGAGAAGATACTACTTCAAGGAATAAAAGAGCACCGTGCAGTTTCCCCTGGCCCTTGCGGGAGCACGAGCAGCAGCACTGGGGTGTGAAGCTCCAGCCTGTATACAGCTCACACCACCATACCAGGGAAAAGTGATGTTGTGAGGTGGAGGGACCACCACGGAAGGCTGAACATCAAACAGAACCACAAACAAACCCCTCCTGCTGCAAGCTATTTCAAAAATAATAACAAAAGAGAAACTTGAGCGTGCAAACTGGGGACAGCCTGGGAAATAAAAAGGGAAGATTGTTGGTCAGCATTTGGTGTCTAGATAAGAAGCATGCTGGAGAGGATGCTCCCCTTAGAAACTATCCGCAACGTTCACCAACCCAAGAGAAGGAGAAAGAGAAACAAGCTCAGGTGAACCAACCACGCTGTTTCCACAGAGCTCCAATATACTCCTCACAAGAAACACAGAAGCAAAACAGGCCAGCACAATGGCCATAACAAAACGACCCTGCACAACACCCAGACAAAGGAAAGCAGAAATCCCTCGGCAGCATCACCCCACAAACACAAAAGCGAACGCACCTGGGAAGAGCAATGTTTTGGGGACGACCAAGACGTGCTGGCAGGAGACGGCGGGAACGCAAGATCCTGCTGGCAGCCCTGGGCCGAGCGGGAAGGCGCCGGCCCGACGCCCCGCGGCCCCCTTCCCCTTCCCGAGCAGCACCTGAGATTTCTCCCCGTGGTTTACGCGACCCGAGGCGGGGCGGGTCAACCCCCGCCGACCCACAGCCCTGCCGGTGCCGGTGCCCGTGCCCAGCGGCACTACCCGCGGCCTCCCAAGGGTCCCCGGCGGTGCCCGGAGCGCCGGACCCAGCGGCGGCTCCCCGAGGGCCGCCCCACGTGCTGGGCTGCGCCCCGGGAACCGGGGACCCGCGGGGAGCAGACCCGGTGCCAGCGGCGACGGAAAGGGCCGCACGGCCGTCAGCAACGCGCGGGATCCCGCAAAGCGAAATTAAACGCGACCCAGCCTCCCGGCTCCCGCCGAGCTCCGGTGCGGGAGAGCCGGCGAGGGCCCGCCCGGCCCGGCCGTGCCCGCTACCTGCATGCCGCCGCCGTCGGCCTCCGCCTCCGTCCGCAGCCGCTTGCTGTGGCCGCCCTCGGCGCCGTCCCCACCGGGCATGGGCTGCTCCAGCTCTGGCTCCCGCTTCACGCCGCGGGCGGCCCCCGCGCCGCCGCCGGCCAGGAGCTGCGGCTGTGGCTGCTGCTGCTGCGGGGGCTGGCCGCCCTCCGCCATCCGCGCCGCCGGAGCCCCGGCCGCCCCCCGCCGCGATCGCCCCGCTCTGTCACCGCGACGCCCGGCGCTGCCGGAGGAGAAGCCGGGAGGGGAGCAGGAGGGCGAGCCCCACGCCTCGACTACACCAACGGGCGCAGCGGGCTCCGGCCCACCGGAGCGCCTCGGTCACGGGCTCGGCAGCGGCTGGGGAGGGGCCGAAGCCCCTCGGCAATCTCCGGAAACGCCGGCCGGGCCGCCGGAGCCGCACGACCCCCGCTCGGCAACCTTCGGCGGGCGGGGCGGGGGCGGGGCGGGGGCGGGGCTCGGTGAGGGGCGGGACCACCGCGGGGCAGAGGCCGCCCGTTGCCGCCGCCGCCGCCGTGAGGCGCACGGGGCGGCGGGAAATGGCCGCCTGCCCGCCCGCCCCTCCCGCCGCGCCCCGAGCCCGCCGCAGGCGGCGTCCGCCCAGCCCCGCGCCCGGGCTGAGCCGGGAGCGCGGCTCTGGGAGCGGCTGCGGGGGGAGGTGGGTGAAGGCGGCCTCGTCATCGCCTGCCCCCGACGGCGGCTGGCTGCGGCGGGGCCGGGCCGGAGGCCCCTGGGTTTGGGGCGTCTTTGTGGTGGACCGTGGCTGGGGCAGGAGTCCCCTCAGGCACGGCCTGTCCCCGCCCGCTGGAGTAGGGCTGCCTGCCAGGGGCTGCCTGTGGGGAGTGGTGCTCAGCTGGGGGCGGCCTGGAGTGAGGGGCAACGAACCGATCCCCCGCTTCGGGAGCATCCAGATTAGAATCATAGAATTGTAGAATCAACCAGGTTGGAAAAGACCTTTAAGATCGTCAAGTCCAACCTTTACCCCAGCACTGCCAAGGCCACCACTAAATGATGTCACTGAGGGCTTTGTCGACACGGTTTGTGAGCACTTCCAGGGACGGTGACTCCACCACTGCCCTGGGCAGCGTGTGCCAATGCCTGACCACCCTTTGGGTGAAGAAATGTTCCTAATATCCAACCTAAACCTCTCCTGGCGCAGCTTGAGGCCATTTCCTCTTGTCCTATCGCTTGTTACTTGGGAAGAGAGGCCAGATAGGGATGACTTCCAGGGATGTGCTGCCCAACTCAGTACCTGATGCTACTACCCCTGCTCAGCGCAGCCTCACATCACTCGTGGCACACGTGCTTTCTGGCCTTTTTCAGGCTTCCTCATGGCTGTTCTGGGCATCTCACCCCAGGGCTCATCTCACAGCCCCACTTTGCATCTGATTTCTCAAGAAAGGGGCTGGTCTGCTTTCCCATTCCTGACAGCCTCCATGGGGTTTTATATATAACTCTTCATTTATTCTGCAGATGACTTCCAACCAGATGGAGACGCTGATATTCAAAAACCTGAAGCCTGCTCATTAGCCCTTTTGTATGACTTTACATTTTTGATATTGAGAAACAAATTTGGGATCCTCAACAGAAATGTGAAGTTGATTTTACTACATGGCTGCTGTCTGGTAGCACCAGGGATGATGTCTGCTCTAGAATGACGAACGCACAGGCAGACTGTACCTTCCTGAAAGTAGTCTGGAAGCCATCACAGCTTGGTGGAGAACTAACCAGCAGATCATAATACAAATCTGCAGTTGGCTTTATTATGGGATGGGAATCACACTCTTCCTCCTCCTGCAAATCCTTTGGAGAAAAAGGAGAAAACCAGGAATAGAGGTGGCCATTGTGAGCCAGCGCACATAGGAGGAAGCCCTTGACCTCTATCACCATGTGTAATGAAGCCTGCGGACCAGTTTGGTTATCTTGGTGTGTCTATACATCTGCTGATCTTCATGAAATGATAGACACTTTGGGTTTGAGTGACAGTTACAATACACTGTTCCAGTCTTTCCTTACACCACATTTTTCCTGATCCAAAAATAGTTTTCAAGGCCACGTTAAAAGCTATTTTAAGTGGTATGTTTTGTGCTGAGGTGCCAGTTTGTCTCCTCCAGTGACGGGGAAAATCTCTTTTCTCAAAATGACTACAAATCCCCATGGAGTGGCAGGCACCCAGAGGACAATTACATGCAGCTTTTGTCTGCTCGCCCACCAAGGGTAAACACATGTCTCATTTGTCTTGACTGGGTTTGATAAAATGAGCCAGACTGTCAAACAACATTGAAGGAACATGTTCAGTCCACTCACTCTTAACTTCAAGAGAAGCTGAGATTCTTGTGACTAGGATGCTACTCATTCAGAGAAAAGCAGCGTTTCTGTATTTGTCTTCCTTCTAATTTTAATGAGGTGTTCTAGATGAAGGGTGCAGGTTACGATACTGCCCATAAGGCACTGCAGAAGGCTTCAACCTGAAGACAAGTTAGGAGTAAACACTTTGGAGACAAATCTGTGTGTGCACTTGGAAGCGCTCCTCTCCCTGTGACTTAGGCATCCGTATGATACTGCCTTTGAGGAATATCAGAAGAAGGAGTTGCTCTACAGTGCCCAGTCTCTGTTTTTCTCTCCATCTTCCTCTAATCCTATTTCCACCATCTCCTGCCTTGTAGGTGCCAAAGCTGCTGCCACTTCCCCCTTGCGTCCTGTGCTCACAGCGGTGCCCGGGAGAGCTGGTGGTGCTGTAGGCAGGTCCCTCAGCGAGACGTTTTCACTGGTTGTGGTCTGCAGCCTGCCAGTGGAGCACCGCAGGGCACCCTCCGTGATGGTGCAGGTGAACAGAGCCGAGGCAGGGCACTGCGCCCTCCCTGCCACACTGACCTCTGGGTGCCGCTGCCATGCTCCATGCTGCTGTTTGCTTTCTGTCCTCACTGCCATGGTATTTCATATTTTTATTTCTCTAGCTCTTTCCATTTCGCCTTAAAAAAAGATTAATGAATTAATCTTCACAGCATGCTTGTGGGATAGGTATTATCTCACTTAACAGATGGGATATGAAGCATTCCTTAAGTCACAAAAAAAGCTTTTGAGCTGGGACTACAATCTTAATCCATTGATTTCCTTTCACGCAACCCAGCTGCCTTTTAGGTATTTGTATGTGACATCTGAGACACACTAAACAGACAGCTGACTCCTCTATTAACCCTACCACTGCTGCACAGGGCCCTTGCCAAAGGCTCCTGCACGCCATGGTTTTATGGGCAAGTTTGCAGAGCGCTCACCAGTGCTTTGTCTTTGACAGCTCAGTGAGAGGCAACTAGAAGAAACATTATCCTTCCAGAGAGTTCTCAGAAGAATATATGAAGAATATATCTTTCTGAACAGATTCATATAATTTTAGAGTAAAACTGGGGGGGTTCGCTCTTCCTGAAGGACACCACACCCTCTGAAGGGATTCCTTGAAGGAACATGCGCTGGTGCTCCCACTGGGCTGGAGATCAGGTGGCATCAGGACACTGGCTGTGAAATGTCTATGCAAGCACAAAGAGCTGGGTCCTACAACATGCTCAGATGGAGCAGAGGCAATGACTCATGCGGGTTCTAAGGCACAGACATGAATATGAGGTACAACCTCAGCTATTAGTCTTTGACCTGAAGGCACAGAAATCATTAAAAGGCAGTTCAGAGCAAATCCCTCCTTTCCACTACCACAACTGAGAACGGTTTCTTGCTCTTGCCATCATCTACACGCAGTGTCTCATCCTGCTGACCAGCTCCCTCTTGCCCTCGCAGCCCCCTGCAGCTTTGCCCCTCTCCTTCCCGGTGGATTTGGTCTCTGCTAAGATGGGTCAGGGGAGGTTTAGTGGCTTGCCCAACCCTGCTCGTTCCTGCTGTTTCTACCCTGCCAGCCAAGCTCCTGGAGCCAGACACTTTTCCTCCCGACAGCAGTACTCCCACAGGTAATGAAGTGCCGCCAAGGTAAAGTTTCAGCCTGTACTTTGGTCCTGGTTTCGCAGGAAGTGGCGATGGAGCTTTCCGTAGCAACGAGCGTGAGTAAATGTTTCTCCTTGCTTATCTCAGGCCAGCCCTTTGCTACGAAATTTTATGAACAGGAGCTGCCTTTCCTTGTCACCGATTAGCACACAGCCAAAAATACATAACCTATGTCAACGAAATCCAAAGACTTTGTCACCTGACTTACACAGCCTGCCGGAAGGATGCCAGTCCCCAGGCGGTGGCAGGAGGCCAGTATCGACCTGTCACTGACGCAGGGGTGCTGGCAGCAGTCTGCCAGTCAGTGGGTCAACACCCACAGTGTACCCGCTCTTTTCCCAGTGCCGCCTCTTGCAATGGGAGCACTTGGCTTCAGCAAACACCACTGAGCACCTCGGTGCCCCGGCAAAGCAGCAATGTCAACAGCTGGGAATCAAACAGAGAGCTCAGACCGAAACTTTCCTGATCCATTTTCCTGCTGGCTTCAAACATCACTGCAGCGCGTTTATCATTGCCTAATGCTGCTTCGTCTGTGGTTCTGTGGGGTGTACAAAAGTTGTGCTGTTTCAGGTATACCGGTGCTGCTGAAGCAGCACAACACCTGCAGTGCAGATGCAGTTATCTGCATATATGCAGTTAGCATAAAAATGCCGTCTGCCTGCACTGCTTTATGCCTGGAAAGATGGGGAATAATATGAAATTCTAATGTGAATGGGCCTCCCACTATATCCCCAAAAGGTGTAATAAGAAACTGTGAAGAGCATGTCTGGGAAACAAAAGGACTTTTGCTTTCCTGTTCAGAGAGTGGGGCAGACCGGTTCAAGGTAATCAGTGTGAGCCTTCGAGCTACCTGCAGGGAGTGCATAGGGATGCAGACCAGAAGAAAATAAAACATTGGCTCTCTCCCTCCTTCTGGGTGCCAGAGATCAAGAAGCAGGGAAATACCTGACATTTATTCCCCTCGTCTGCCTATCGTGAGTGCATCAAAGGTTGTTGGAGGCTGGAGTCTACGTCAACAGGCCAGCAGTGACGGTTGTTGATGCAGTCGTTCGGTAGCCTTGCTGGAGCCACAGCCCGTGCATAAATGCATCCCTGGCTGTGTCTCCGAAGTTCCTCAGGGCTGTGCAACCCTCTCCTCTTCAGACACAAGTCTGCAGCATGGCCATGACATTATTATTCAGCCTACATGGGCACACAGATAAACAGACGGTACGAATCATTATTTGCAACTGCTTATTTCCAAATAGGCTGGAGGCTGCGCAGCTCGAGAAGGGCAAATGCCCTGCCGAAGGCAGCGTTCATTCCTGGTGTAATAGGCAGACAGAGGGAAGGACAAAGCAAAACACCCACTGTGGTGGCTGGGCACATCACAGGAACAGAGCGGATGTTATCATGTAACTCCTGTTCATTTCCGTGAAGCACCCTGTTTATCAGAGCCCCTTAGCTACAACTCGATTTACTCCATGGCTGATCTATGGAGTCAAGGCTGGTTCTTCCTCCCTAATCGGTTTATTGAAAAGCATCTGAATGTCATCGTTATAAACAAAATGCCAAACTAAGATGGTCCTTAGCACGACTCAACTAGCAAGAGGAGCCATCTCCCAGGGCAGAGAATAGCTTGCAGATATTTTCTACAGCAATCCCTGTATCACCTTTCAGTCCTGCGACTGATGCAGGGATAAAGAAAGGGTGTGCGGTTGAAGCCGGCCCACACCCTGATGTTTCCCAGCTGTTCAAGCCTTCCCTCGAGACGGCTGCCATCTGTGCAAATTACAACAGCATGAATTATGCCTCGGGATCCAAGCCACAGGAGTGTTTCCAGGATTGCTCCAGCTTTCTGCTATTCCAAACATTTTGCAGGTCCCTCCTCTTCTGCTGCTAAAGCTTTAGCTCTTTGTGTCCTCTGCGCTCGCGGAGTTTTCCAGTTCCATTCCTTGTATTTTCCTCAGTCTCAACTTTCAACTGAAACTTCCACGTGTCCAGTCGCACTCACTCAACTTTCCAGATCACAACACATGCATTATAGATGACTCCACCTGCTGGCTGTTCAGTAGCCCAGCATTCGTATCAGAGGGACTAATACAAATATGATCCAAAAATCGTGCCCTTAGGTTGTGAGTTTGCCACAAAACTTTGTTTTCCTTTGCACAGCAAGTGTTATGTGAGTTTATAACATTGAACCAATAGGCACTTCCAATGTGATTTTACCCTTTCACAGTGCTATTTTTTGCTGATACAGCACACATTTCAAATAAGATTTGAAAACATACTTTTTTTTTTAATGTGATTTCTCCTCTCTAGAAATAGTTACTGCCTCTTTGGCTTCAGACCCAAATTGGGAACTGGCAGTAAAGCACAATAAATACTCTACATATGAGCCAAGAGGTTATTTTCAAGTTAAGCAAACCCCAGTTTGTAAAGAATATCCCCCCGTACGTGCTACATCTGCATAAATACTTAGAGCTCACATAAAAACCTGATGCATGCACAAACATGGAGCCAGCTGGGTCAAGAGAACTGACTCTGTGAGAGTGCGAAGAAATCCTTGTCTTGTGATTCAGCGTGACATTTAAGCACTCGCTTAACTTTAAGCTTGTGAAATATCATTGCAATCAATGAAGTTATTGACATGCTTCTGGACGAGGCTGGGCTGAATCAGGGCTGTGCCTTGCGTGTGTGGCCAGAGCGCGTGTGCAAGCTGCAGGCAGGGGAAGCTGCCTGCATCTGTCTCGGAACACGTCCGTCTCTTTTATCTCCAAGAAAATGAAATTATTTCAAACGCAATTTGCGGCCCCCACTGAAAAAATAAAAAAGGCCAACCCTCTCTCCCAGGATCATCCAAAATCCAGACACACATAATCTACTGCAGGAAATATAAATGCCTAATGCAATTTTATAGGCGACCGGAGGGTGCCAAGTTTGCTAGCCCACACAATAGGTTGCAGATTTCTGTGTGGAAAGGGAAAAAAGCGGGGGGGGGGGGGGGGGGGATGGACTTCATCTCTTCTCGGTGCTCCTCAGACCTTGGGAACTTCAGCTGTGGCTGCTGGCAAGAAGGGGCCACTAATCCCGCAGTCTGTAGCAATCAGAAACACAGCCATATTTAGTCATGTTTTCCAGCCCCTTCTCCTATTCCTGCCTGTTCAACAGCTGTTTGGAAGGCGAGCAGGGCTACAAATTCAAACCAAAACAAAACAGTACCAGCCCATGCAGAATTCAGATGGGGATATCCATGGCTATGCGAAGCTGATGATAAAACCATGGTGGAAATCCCTGCCTGGGTGACACTGGAGCTGGCCGGGGACACCAGCCCTGCGCCATATGGTCTGGCTGACCCAGAAATGGGCTGTATGACTCAGGATTACCACCGCCGTGCTGGTCCCACTCCCTCCAGAGGCTTGCCTCTGACTTTATTAATACCACTTTTCTTCACACAAGTTGCACTCAGGTGGAGTTGAGGTGGTTTGAGTAACGTGGGTTAAATATGGAGCGGGGAAATTGCCATAGTCTCCCAAGTATGTGCTATAAATTCAGGCAATTTAGGGCGGAGGAGAAAGCTGGAAGCAATCTGAGCCTATTCTTCAGCAGTGGGAATGCACAGGTAGGGCACCTAAATAAATGTAATTGCGGTACCAGGCTGTAACCATGTCATTCTAGAGGAATCACTTTAGTTTTCGCTCCCAGATTCACTTACACTGATTTTTAAAGACACAGCATCTTTTTCTCCCCTCGATTCCCATTCTCCAGCCATCAGCCTGCTAGCATACCTCAGCTGCACATCCCTTATCCTAATACGCTTACCAAACAGACTTTGTATTTGACTTCAACACTGAATTTCCTCAGTTTGCAGTACATATTTAGAGGTTAATTGCAATATTCATGTGATGGACTTTACCCTGGACCCACATTCTGCTTAATGCAAACTTCCATACATGTATCTGTTTACACCTACATATAAACTTATATGTACACATCTGCATACACACAAACACCCACATGCACACATGGAAGGGTTTAAGAAAACCTCAGCACTGCTCTTTTCTACTCCTTCACGGTCTGCTTCATGCACACAGGCTGCTCACCCCTCACTGGTGCCTCTCCCAGGGCCCTGATCTCCTCCAGCTGCCCATCCCACCTGGAAGGGAATGCCCTGCCCTCCCACCCCAGGCATGGTGCCCCATGCTGGATCCCAAGGGTGCCCCTGGGCTCCTGCTCTTAGATGGTCACTGGGGATTTGGGGGCACATCCTTGACTTGCACCCTCCTGTGCAGCTCCAGCTCCCCACTGGCCTGGACTGGTGGGATCTCAAGGCTGGATGTGTGGTTGTTTTGGGGGGGGGTCTGCCCCCACAGCAATTTCTTCACCGGCATCCCTGCGTCTGCTCCAGCGGGCCGGCCCCTTGGAGGCTGCTTTCCCCCCTGCTCCCCTCAGCCCTCTGCTTTTGTCATTTTTCTTTTCTTCCCCTTTCCTGCAGCAGGAACTTTCCCTTGGGAGCCATTAGTAGGGGAAGGGAGATGAGGAGAAACAAGAGCAAGAGGTTCAGATCGCGAACAGGCACGAACTCACCCTTCCACTGCCAAATCCTCTTTGAAAGCTCCAGAGCTACTGGGAGTGTGACCTGCGTCTGCTCAGCCCTCTTCTTTCCCAGCAGCCACCAAGGTCACTGCAGCATACCCAAAATCCCCCCACAGCATACCCAAAATCCCTGCTTGTGCTGCCCATGGCCATCATGCGTCACCAAGCCCAGAGCCCTGCTAGCAGAGACATCACGCCAGGTAATCCCTTTCATAAATTGCTCGAGCTCCAACTAAAACCACTGTTAAAGCTGCTTTCAGCTCCTCTACTTCTGCAGGGCAGCTGCTTTAGCATTAGTTTATAGGAAAGCTCTCTGTTTAATATGAAGCTATTACCAAGCTGCTGCTTGGTTTTGAAGAAGATCACCTCATGCTATCAGCTCTGTGCTGTGGTGAAATACAAGCTTAGGTGTCATGGCACCGAACCAGTTCAGAAACAGGCCAAAAAAAGTTATCAGCTGAAATAGAATCATAGAATCAACCAGGTTGGAAAAGACCTTTAAGACCATCAAGTCCAACCTTTACCCCAGCACTGCCAAGGCCACCACTAAATCATGTCACTGAGGGCCTCATCTACACGGGTTGTGAACACTTCCAGGGACGGTGATTCCCCATTCCCTGGGCAGCCTGTTCCAATGCATGACCACCCTCTCTGTTAAGAAATTGTTCCTAATATTCAACCTAAACCTCCCCTGGTGCAGCTTGAGGCCGTTTCCTCTTGTTCTGTCACTTGTTACTTGGGAGAAGAGACCAACCTCACCTCACTCCATCCTCCTTTCAGGCAGTTGTAGAGACCAATAAGGTCTCCCCTGACCCTTCTCTTCTCCAGACTAAACCCCAGTTCCCTCAGCCGTTCCTCATCACACTTGTGCTCCAGACCCTTCACCAGCTCCATTTCCCTTTTCTGGACCCGCTCCAGCACCTCAATGTGTTTCTTGCAGTGAGGGGCCCAGAACTGAACACAGGATTCGAGGTGCAGCCTCACCAGTGCCCAGTACAGGGGGACGATCACTGCCCTGGCCCTGCTGCCACACTGGTGCTGATACAGGCCAGGATGCTGTTGTCCTTCTTGGCTTCCTGGGCACAAGCTGCTCATGTTCAGCTCTGTCAACCAGCACCCTGGGTCCTCTTCCATGAGCAGTTTCCAGCCACTCTTCTCCAAGCCTGTAGCATTGCGTGGGCTTATTGTGGCCCAAGTGCAGGACCCAGCACTGAGCCTTGTTGAACCTCAAAACCACTGGCCCCAGCCCATGGATCCAGCCTGTCCAGATCCCTCTGCAGAGCCTTCCTATCCTTCAACAGATCAACACTCCCTCCCAACTTGGTGTCATCTGCAAATTTACTGAGGGTGCCCTCAATCCCTTCATCCAGATCATCAATGAAGATATTAAACAACGCTGGCCCTAACACCGAGCCCTGAGGGACACCACTAGTGACTGGTTGCCAACTAGATGTGACACGATTTACCACCATTCTTTGGGCTTGGCCATCCAGTTCTTTACCCAGTGAAGAATACACTTGCCCAGGCCCTAAACTTCCCCCCTGTGCTTTCATACTCAGGCTAGCTGAGCAGTCAGGGATCCGCAACCCTCAGAAACGAGCCCCTGCTGCAGCGTGCAGCTGGCAATCACATTTTATCTCAGCTCAGACAAAATCCTTCTGCACTTCCTCCGTGCCGCCGAGCACAGCACGCCTGCCCAGGAGAGCGGGTTGTAATCAAGCTCAGCAGGGCTCATAATCAACACAGGTAAGTACACATGACGTCTTGCTGTGCCTCGGAAATAAATAAAGCAAATTCTTTTCGCTTGCCGTATCGTTGATAATTCCTCCCCTTCCTCCAGCTTTCGACCCATGAGAAGTTTCCCCAACTGAAACCATTCTTCATGAGTTTTCTGAGACACTTCGTATTTAAGCGCATCCCAGTCCATCAGTCACAGCCGGTATTCAACAGCCATAACTTCCACATCGTCCCCTAGGGCTGACATTTAGCAGTAGGACCCCACCAGATCCACATGTCCCCCCAAGTTTTACCTGGCAGCGTCTGCGTAAGCCAATGCGCAGGCGCGGACACTGGTGTGAGCATTCACTAAAGGCAGGTTTTGTATCTTCACCACTGGCCTCTCTCCCATCAATGTTTGTCTCTCTTTTTTTCTTCTGCAGAGGACAGAAGCTCCCATTGCAGAGCAGGAATTGCCATAAGCGCTCCTTATTCATGTTGTGCTGTGACTGGCTCTGGCATCAAAGCATTCGCTGGGTAGGTCAGAGGAGAGAGAAGAGGAGAAAAAAAAAAGGAAAAGATAAAGGGGGAAAAAAAAGATAAGAGAAAATACAGTAAATATTTTATCTATTCACCACTCAGCAAAATGAGAAAGCAGCAGCATCAAAACCACATGAGAGCAGTCATTATCCTGGTGCAGTAGCAGCCCAGATTAGCAAGAAGGGCCATGCTGGTTGCAGCCAAGGGGGAGAAAAGGCAGCACCAGAAAGCTAAGCAGGTAAAGGGAACAAATTATGTCAGACCAAAATGTTCCTGTCTGTGCAGCCCATCACTGCTGCTTGGTTTGCTCTCTTCTGGAGACTTAAACATGATGGGTTCGTCCTGCTCTGTGCACTGATGGGTCCCCACTTCCAGCCATGCGAGGTCTGGTAGGTCTGGGAATGGGGTGGCTGTGATCATCCCTGGTGAAGGTACTGGGGTGGATACTTTACCCCCAGCCTGAACAGAGCCTAAGCACTTCATTTTCAGTAGTGGTAGGGGGATTGATGGTAGGGGTGGTCAGGCATTGGAATAGGCTGCCCAGGGAACGGTGGAATCACCGTCCCTGAAAGTATTCACAAACCACGAAGTTGAGGCCCTCAGTGACATGGGTTAGTGTGGAGTTGGCAGTGCTCGGGTAATGGTTGGACTTGATGATCTTAAAGGTCTTTTCCAACCTGGTTGATTCTATGATTCCCTGCCCGCATAGGGGCCCCGTTGAGCAGGCAGGAAGGTTGCTGGGACCAGGTGGAGGGTTGGTGGGGAGTCTCTAACCTGTGCTGGATGAAATGGAGTGCAGGAGGGAGCAGTGGGGTATTCTGGCTGGCCCCATGGTGGGTGAACATCCTACCAACCTTCCAGAATTGACAAGAAGCGCTCTCTGCCTTGGTGGGACGGGGCTGTTGGAAGCTCAACTTGAGCCAAGACAAAGCGCATGAGCAGGGCACAAACACAGCCCATGGGGCTGTCAGTACTGGGGGGACCTGGCCAGGCACCCGGCCACGTGGCAGACCTCAGCCCCGCACTTTGCCTGCCGCAGGGAATACCGGAGAGCATGGCTGAAGCTTCATCAAACCCTTTGCAGTGCATATGCCTGACCCTGCAAGAGCCAGGCAGGAGGTCTCCCTGCCTCCGAAATACACCTGCCCCAGAGACACCGCACCTGGGAAGCTGGTCCACAGCCAAGAGGTGCCCCGTGGGCTCCTCTGCAGCACAGCCACGGCCGGGAGGAGAGCAATGGCCTTTCCAGCCCCGGCTCTTCCCACTGCCATGGTGTCTGCTGCAGGGTGTTTCCTTCCTCTGCCCCAGCGGTCAGGAAAGGCTTTGTTCCATGGGGGAAGCCAGAGTCGGCTGCCTGCAGGTTGCCAATGGAGAAACGGGTCTGGCAAGCCTCCCACCAGCATCCCCCAGCCACCTCCCAACTTCAGGGCATCCTCTCTGCCTGGAAATATGGATTATTTTTCCTAGGACATGAAGGAGCCCAGCTCACGCTTTTCATTTGGTATGAACATCCCGTGACAGTTTATTTTAGTCATCTCGCTGCTTTTAATAGTTCATGGCAGTGTCATGAGGCAGCTTCTCCTGCTGGGTGAGCTGTAGGTGCTGCAGCCCTATGGGGAGCTGGCATCCTGCAGCACTGTGCACAGACATCCTGGGGGGATGCTGAGGGAAGAGTTTGGGACACTGCTCAGTTACGTCTGAGACAGCAGAGCAGGGAATGGCTTCTTTGGCCACTCAAGGGACCAAGAACTAGAAAGGTTCCTTTGGAGAGAGGCTATTCCCAGATGATCCTGCACAATAATCCTGGATGCAGCTCCACCCGTGCTGTTCCCCATGTCCGTGCAGTGGGTACTCACCTCCTCTCGCCATCGCATACCTCTTAGTTCTCAGGTTAAGAGAGAGGAGCCACAGAGAAGCTGCAATTGGGTCTCCCTCCATGGTTTCCTTCCTAACCCTTATTCATCCACTGCCCAAAGCAAAGAAGTCAGGTCTCTTCATGGGAACATGGTGCCAGGCTGTGCTCATCCTCAGTGTCCCCACAGTGCCACACCGGGGCCGCAGGCTATGCCCTGCAAGAGGAGGACCAGCCCTGCAGGCCATGCTGCACATGGCACCACATCCTTGGCCACCAGAGCACCCTGGTGAAGGAGAGGGGCTGTGGTGCAGATAAACGCCCTTCAGCTGCACAGCGAGTAAACATGGGCAGCACAAACCCGGCACCTTTCCGCGTGTGGGATCCCACCACAGCTTCTCAGCTCTAGATCCTCGCTGGAGCATAAGCCGTGTCCTCGAAGTCGCCTCCCAGGTGAGTGAGAAATGGTGAGCCAGGCTTCAAGCAGAAGCTGACCAAGGGCTTTACCTGTGCCTTACCCACAAGGACACATTGGGGTGAGGCAGCTGGGTGCCTCGTGCTTCCGAAAACGATGAGCTGGCTTCCTGCAAGCTGTGTGACACGCAGTTCCATCCGCAGCAGGAAGGACCAAAAGCCTGCACAGCAAAATTGACGTTACCTCATTCAAACCTGCTTTGGCTGTGCCCACACCTCTGCTGCAAAGCCTGCTGCGGTTCCCAACAACATCATCAGCGCTTCTAATGCAAGCAGAGAGCCCTGCCTGGGGCTGGAGCGGGTCTCTCCTCCAGAGGCGAGCTCCTCACCCCTGCACCGGCTGCAGACGAGGCTTTGGGAGGCAGAAACAGGGTCTGACAGAGCCAGCTCCAGCCCAAGATGAATTTGGCAGCATGGGCACAGTGCACGCAGCCCCCATGCCCCTCTCAGCAGGGGGGAAGTGCTGAGAAGGAAACGAAACAAGCTTTCAACACATGCCCGCTGGCCATGGGGAGGCTGCAGCCATCCAGCAACCTGCAGGGATGGGGAGTTTTGCCAAGGGTCCTCTCAAGCCCCAGGGACAGCACGGGATTGAGAGAAGGGTTCTGGGAGGGAAGAGCCTGGGCCAGGAGGAAGGACGCTTCCCTTGTTGCTGCACTGGGAGCGCTCAGTGCCAGGAGTTTGGGGGAGGAAAAGTGAAAGGTGGGCTCAGCTCTGGTGTGATGCTGTTTCTTTATAAGGCAACACAGGGAAATGTTTCCCTGGATACAGCAGGAATGAAGAGCAGGAAGCAAATTTCCTTGATCACATCTCCAAAGGGTTGAGTTTTTTCCCTCTTTTTTTCCTCCTTTAAGCATCACTTCACCCATAGGGCTGGTGTGGGCTGCCCTGCGGCACTGGTGTTTGGTTCAGCATCTTGCTGCCACCACCAGTCCCTCCACCAGCACTTTGTCTCCAGTGAAGCTTTTTCTGGCCACAGAGTCCCACTTTAGCCTTTACATGAGGTCAGGGATTTGAGTGATGGCTCCTCTTGTAAAAACGAGCCCAAGGAAGCAATGCATTTATCCTGAGCGATACACTCTGCCATAACAGCCTCTTCCATGAGGTTCTGCACAATTTCCATCAAAAGCCAATTAAGGCTGTAGTGGCTGGAGCCACCCACAGGATCATTCCAGATTAATTAGCAGCATGCAACCACATTATGAGTAACACGGCATTGCGAGGCCAGCCACTCCATCACCATCAGTTCTCCATTTCCTCCCTCGTCCTTCCTGAGGGCCGGAATGCTGAGCAATAGTGAAACCTCTGGGGCAAACCTCTCCTGTCCCACACATTTCTGCAGCCTGCCTCCAATGCTCCTCATGCACAACCAAGTCAGACCCAGTCCAAAGCGACTGTACTTTTACCTAAGCAACTCCTGAATTCTTTCTCTGCACATTTCCCCTGAACCGAAAGCACCAGAGGCCAGTCCTCCCCGGTCAGGGTGAGGGAGCTGGCTTGAGAGGGGGCTCCAGCACCTCTCACATGCCAGACCATCATCGCTTGAGGCATTTCCTTTTCCTCTTGCTGCACTGCTGCTCAGCTGCGTGTTTTGCTCAGCCACGCCAGCTCAAACTGGTAGCGAGGATGGGAGTCACAAATTTAGGACTGGGTCTGTTGGGTTTTTTTCTCCTTTTCCTTCTGCTTTTGCTCCTATTGCTGAAGCATAAGAGGAAGGGGAAATGAGGCCCATATAGACAGTGAAATTATCTACTAGCATTAGCTGTCTGTCCTGGAACTGGGAACACCATCTCCCAGCTGTGCTTGGAGACAGGGTTCAAAGGACATGCCCCCAGCAAAGTTCAGATCCAGGCTCTTCAGGCAAGGCGAAGCAGCTGGAATCTCGCACGTAGGGCTGGGACGAAGCCTCTCTGGAACAGGCTGAGCAGCTCTCAGGAGTGCGTTTCCAGATGAACCACATCACCGGCCAGGACCGGGCACCCTCCCAGCCTCAGAGCTTCCCCCGACACCAACCTCCATGAACTAGGCTGTGCACCCACATGGATGGATGCTCCCGGACAGCACAGGCCAGCGATTAAGGCTTTAAATGCCCCAGGACCTGTTGCTTGCTGATCTCTAGTTGCGCTGCAGCAGCTGCATTTTAGTGTCAGACCACTCAAACCACTGCTCTGGGGCCTCCCTCACCCTCTAGGCAGGAAGGCTGCAGTTTGCCGCTATAGCTCCCATCCTCCCATGCCTGTCCCTGAAGCATCCCAGCTCCGCAGCCGTTTAATCTGCAGCCTCAGCTTAGGCAAAGTGATTCTCCATTTACACTAAGTGCTACTTGAGACAATTTAGGGAGGAAATGGAAGAGGGCTAAATCCTAACCCTGGCAGCTCAGTGCTGCTCTCCCCGGGCTCTAATGGCCACCACCTTCAATCTGCCCTGGGGCAGGAACAAGCAGCTTGCTGTGGAGGAAGGCTCTTTGCAGCAAGACCAGATGCTGCAGGTCCAGTGATTTACCTTCATCCCTCCGCGGCTGTGACAGGGCTGTTGGCTCTGCCCCTCAGTTCTGCTGCTACAACAACCTACAAGGGCCACGCTGGACCCTGCATCAATTACTGGGGTTTTCTAGCCAAGTTGGTTGTATTGGATGATCTAGTTTATGGATCCTTTGTGCCAGCACATCGGTCTGGGGCAGGGACAGGAATGTTTGAAGTTAACTTTGGCACTGTCACTTCCATCTTCTGAAACTATATCAATGTGTGCCCTCTCATTCAGGCCCCTCCAATGCCTGCCAGGATCAGCCCCGAGGTTGGATGGTGCAGGCCACAAATAGGACTCCAGCATCAGCTTCCAGAACAAGTCTCTTGTAAGGCCCGTGGATCAGGTCCCAGTTCAATTTCTGTTCCACTCCTAATTGTTACAGCATTTGTGACCACTCACCTGCTCAGACCATCCTCAGAACCTCAGGAAAACCCGCGTGAGGCACTGAGCAGCTCTGGAGAGCCACAGAAGGGTGACCAACCTGGAGCCGTGAGAACTTGCTAGCTCAAGGTTGCACTCTGCAAAGTGGAAAATGTGTGAGAAGCCAATTTTGGCCTTTCCTCCTGGAAGCACAAAGAGGTGGAAAGTTGAAGTACTGTGCCAGTGGAAAAAAAGATGAATCTCTTTCCACCTTGCACAGGAGAGCAGCATCCAAGCAGAACCTGGCTCATGAGCAGCAACACAAAGGACACAAAAAGCAGCCTGAGCTTAAGAGGGTCAGCATGCCACCAGCACACTGGTGTTAGGGCAGTTCTGCTCTGCACCACAGCAGTGCCCGGCCAGCTGGTGTTATTGAAGATGATCCTATGACAGGAAAGCAGCTTTATCATCATCTAAAAGGCTGTTCACAGAGATAACCCTTCGTGTTTCTGCAGAACGCCATGGACTTGCTCATGCGACTACACATGAATCCTTGTGCCTCCTCCTCCTGCGCAGCCCAACCCACCTTTTATGTTGTAACTTCTACCAACACTTGAGCTTCTTAACAAGAAGACTTTTCCCCATCCCAACATTTGTTTAGACAGAAATCTCACCCTTTGGAGCTGGAGATGTCTGCTCCCCAAGGAGGAGCCAACTGTGAGCTGAGCCCTCCCTGCCCACCATTTGCCAGCCAAAGAGATGAGGGTAGTTACCAGGTGCTGGTGCCACAGGTCCACATCCCTCCTGTGTTGGCAGCCTCGGAGCTGAATTCTAGACACATCTGTCACCTCCTCCACTGACCCAAGCTTCCAGTGACTCCAGAGAGTGGAAATCAAAGAAAAGCAGAGTTTGTTTGCTCAGTTGTTAGTCCCCATTAGTCAGAAATACCACCTTCAGGCCCAGAACAGAACTAGCTCAGCTCACAACCTCGTGTTTGAGCAGGCAACTCCCTAAAAGCACACAAACAAGGTACATTATCACCCTCCAAACCCCCTGGTGCTGCCCCGCTGATAGCCCAGGGTACCTCGACACCCCATTTCAGCGCTGCCGACAGGACAGGCTGATGCTCTGATGCTGCATTAGAACTAGATGATCCTAAGGTCCTTTCCAACCCAAACCAGTGTGTGATTCTATGGCCTTATCTGCCCCGAGGGAGGGAACAGCAACACACACGGACTGCAGCACATAGATAATCTTTATTGGTAACATCAGTGGAGCACCAGTAAACCATTACTGACTGTAGTGGTGACACGCAGCTGAGGCACATGCTAAGGCACTTTTATTATATAAAAACAAAAAAAATCTAAAATTCTTCTTGTGACAGCAAGACACGAGGCTCTTGCATTGAGAGCACTTCAGGCATACAGTATGGAATTATTCTTACTTCGCTCATAAGTAGGTCTAAACGCAGCATATACAATATGGTTAAGAATACAGGTAAATCCAGCAACCAGTGTACAGTGTAGAAAAGTAAAGACTATCTATATATAACCATGGTCCCAAGAGAAAGGCAGTGATAAAGACCTTTATTTTTTTTTTCTTAATTACTTATTACAAGAGATACAAAGGCCTTACATATATCTGTGCAGATTAAAGGGTTTTTAATATACTCTTAGTCAACGGTGTACAATAACTAATCCCACCCCCTGGTTACAGAGCAGGTGCGAGAGGCTTGGACATGTCACTAAAAGAGGGATTTTCCTCCCCTCATCCCCACCCTCTGCCCACTACCCTATTAAATTCCCCCAGATTCTGTCTATTACCATTAAATATATTTGGTCCCCCAGAGATTCTCAGACAAGCCCAAGGACATCGTTCTGCTTCCCCAGCCTGTCATTAACTACTGGTCCACGCTACCCTCGATGGAACCGCTCAGAGGCAGAGACACTAACAGGACATCATTGCACTTCAGAGATCTGTCCAGACAGTAAAAATGAGAGGAAAAAAGAGAAAAAAAAGACAACTTTGGCAAGTCCTCCAAATAACTGGTCCCGAGAGGAGCTTCCCTCTTCACCCCTCCCTGGAAACGTGTGAAAGAAGAAAGGGCAAGTTGCCATGGCCAAAGCACACCGTTTTTCCTGAAACTGCTCCCAAACCACGTGGGTGGGCAGAACAAAAGAGGCAGAAGTCTGAGGTCACTGAACATGATTGCCGAAAGCAAACAAAGAGGGAGGGGAAAGAATACAGGAAGGAGCTTCCCTGCAGCTAGAATTGAAGACAAAAGGAGATTTACAGCAAAAATAATCTTTCCCTAATCCCACTCCCTCCAAACTGTGTACGGATTCACCAGCAGACATGGCACGGACAGTTCTACAGGCCTTTGTGGTGGCCAAACTGCTGGTCAGATTTCAGAGACCCAACTCTTTGGCATTAAATACAAGAGGATTAGGAAACTGGAAAGAGGAGGGAATGAGGAACACAGATACCTCAAGGCTCCTTATACACAGAGCTGGGCTTGCTTTGCAGATCCCCAGCCAATTTAGGAGGACAGGGTTTGCTGAAAGTCCAATGGAAGAGGGGAGGGTGGATGGGTCACCCCATCACGTGTAACCTGGGTCAAATGGGAAGACTTATTCAGTAGCTTTGGCATCACCAGCCTCTGCCTTGCCGTCCACTTCCTCATCGGAGCACTCTCCTGTACCCTTCCTGACAATTCGACGTGTCACGACAAACGGCAGGTCCCCGCGCCTAGGGAAGCACAGACAGCACATCAGCAAGGTGAGGTTCCACTGAGCTCACCACACAGGGCAGGCTCCGCAAAGCCACGCTGTTTGCAGTGAGCAGTTACAGCTCACCTGAGTTTGCTCTTCAGGGAGCTCACTTCTCTATTCATTGCATCAGCTGTTTCAGTGGCATCCTCCAGCTCACGCTGGAGCTTCCTACGGGATGCATTGGCTCGCTGGGCCTCCTCTTCTGCTTCCTCAAGCTGGCGTTTCAGCTGCTTCAAGCGCATGTTTGCCTTGTCCGCCTGGGCGTGTGTGGGGAAAGAAGAAATACAAATCAGTGTTTCCCCAGAGCTGCGGCACAGTAGCGAGAGCAGCAAAAAGCAGTTTCCAAAGCCCCCTCTTTCCTTTCTGAAAGGAGCTGCTTAAGACTTGACAGCTCCGAGCTTTTCCTTAAAAGTGTTTTCATCTGTGTCATCTTGTAATTACCACAGTGAGGAAAAAGAAGAGAAATCCATAGGAAAGTTAATGCTAGAGCCCTCTTAATGCAGATGATGCCTTGGCCATAGGAGGGGAATCCTCCCACCAAAGGACACACCAGTGCTGCAGGTAACTGTACACACCTGATCTTTGAACTGCTCAGCATTGCGCCTCTCATCATCCACCTGCAGCAAGATGTCTTTCAACTTCTTCTCGGCACGGCGCACTTGCTTGCTGGCAGCCTGGCGCTCCCTACACAGAAACACAGTGATACTCAGATATAAAACTCATCTCCCCTTGTCCCCAACGAGATGGCATGACTCCAGCAAGTTAGAAACAAGGAAGATGGTAAAAGTCCTCATAACTTAGAGGAAAAGGGGATGGGAGGCTGTGTTTCCCAGAAATAACAAAAAGGCACTGATGCCACACAGATGTGATGCTTTGTGAAGCTACAGAGGGGCAGCAAGTGTATCACCGGTGCAGTTTTAGGAGTGGTTAAATCTGGAAGAAGCTAGAAGTCTCTATAGTGAAAAACAAGGAAAGTTTGCCAAGATCTTACTTCTGTACTACCCAGTATACCTGGAATAAAGCCTTCACTCAGACAAATCAGAATTTAAAACAGAGTTTCTACTAGGACATACTTTGTCTCCATGTCCAACTGCTCTTCCAGCTGTGCTATCTTTGCTTCCAAGGCCGTGATGGAAGCCTTGTACTTGGACTTGACCGCACTCTCCATCTCCTGCAGTTTAAGCTTAAGCTCCTTGTTCTGGCGCTCCATCTGCTGGCGAGCGTTCTCATTCTTCTGTGCGTTGCTACGCTCAGCATTCAGGTCGGCGTTCATCTGATCGATCTGCAGAGAGAAGCAGCACTGAGCACATCGAGCGCTCCAGCCTGAAAGGCTGATTTACTTCCCAGACACATGCTGACATGCAAAGAAAAAGGACCCTCAGGGTGAGCTGAATACCTGGAATAACTACGATGGAGAGGGAGGTGGCTGTAGGCAGGGCACTTCTCCAAATATCTTAGTTTACCCAGATTTTCAAAGCAATTCCTTGAATAACAGGTTTATCAGCCTCCTCTTAGGGCTAAATTTGCCAATCACATGCAATGGTCTCAGTAGCAAAGGCCATGGTTTGGCACTTAACACAGCAATTATCAGTTGTAGTGAATTACAAATATCCTGAGGCAAGTAGATCCAATACATGTGCTTTACTAGTTTATCATTTATTTGCTGTCTGTCTACTCCCACTACAAAGCAGCAGCTTAAAAATACTGACTTTCAAAGGGGAAAGGGCAAGAACTCAGTCCACTTCCAAGCCAGGGAGGGTTCTGGCTGGCAGTCAACCAACTAGAGAACTATGCTCTCATCCACCAGAGCGAACAAGCCGTTTGGGAAACCATCAGCCTAGCTCCTTGGCTCTGGAACGCTGAGAAAACAACAAGCTCAACTCTCAAAGTTGGGCAGACAAAATATGGCAGAGAACAGGCAGATTATGATCATGGTTTCTATAGCAGCCTAACAAATTCCATATGGTTAGTCCATCAGAAGCAGCATAGAACTGGCAGAAAAGTCATCTCCCAAGCACATTGTGGCATTGTTCAGCGTGCCAAGTTGGAGCAGCAGAATGTTACAGATCATCTTGCTCTTAATCCCTTAATACAGAAAAAGGGACTAGGAGGTTTGGGGTATTTTTGTGGGGGTTGTTTTGGGGGTTTTTGGTTGGTTAATGGGGTTTTGTTGGTGGTGGTTTTGCTTAGGGTTGTTTTTAAATAAACTTGAGAGATATTGTTCCAGCTACCCAGTGATTTAAGTGTTCAAAACAAGTGAACTAACATCAGCTCTGACTGCCCCCCCTATCTTCTGTACTGTTGGTATTCAGGTGTTTCATCTTGCTCACATCCAGGGACTTCTGTAGGCCTGTACTGTACACAGAGCGGCAGCTGGCATTACTCAGAGTGCAGTGTGACAATTTACACAGACTAGAGAATCCCTATTGGCACACACAGCCTGGATAGGTACCTGAAGATTTGCCTTCTTGAGCCGGTCATTGATTATCTCTGTGTTGCCCTGTTCTTCTTCCAACTCCTCCTCCAGCTGAGCTATCCGGGCTTCCAAGCGCCTCTTTTCCTCCATGGCCAGTGCTCTATAGGACACAGAATCATTAAAGCAGTGTTAGTGGCATTAATGCCTTGGAGAAAATCACCATTTCTCATTTCTTTAAATAAGCTCAGTCTTTTGAGAGCAGAGGGGATACAGTGCATGCTGCAGACTATATAAAAATAGCAGCCTGCAAAGTATTCTCCCAAACCAGCTCCTCCACCCTTAAAACAGGGAACATTACTCACCCTTTACCACTGTTGTTGGCAATCTCATCAGCCAGCTCATCCCTTTCTTGCTGGGCCTGGCGCTTGGCACGCTCAGCAGCTGCAAGCTCCTGGAATGAAAACGAGACGGTCAGTGATCCAATGGGAAGCTACCAATTAATGCAGCATAGGAAAAAGTAGTTATTGGTAATGGGTGGTATGGTCTCTAGCTAGATCCAGACTTAATTATAAGACATGGTCCGCTCCACACCCACCCCACAGCTTCCTTTGTTTTGCACACTCCTATCACAGCTGTCACGAGAGGGCCAAATTCTGCATTTTGAAGCAGACCTCATATTTGAGCAGAGCAAAAAGCACAGAAGAAAGGAAATAACCACTCAAGCTTAGACTGCTACGCTTAGTTCTTGGCCAAAGAAAACGAACAAACCCTTGACTTGCATGCATTATTCCATTACCTCCTGCAATTGGATCATCTCTGCCTCCATGCTCTTCAACTTCTTCTCATTTTCTTTGGCCTGGGCCAAGATCTCTTCTCTGGAAGTACGTGTGTCCTCCAGTTCCCGCATGTAATCCTTCATTTGTGCCTGAAAAAGGGAGAGCAAAAAAGGACGAATTTCAGGGCATCCACATTAACAAAATGGGTTTGTTTGTCTTACGGGAAACACGGAAGGAAAACGGAAACAGGGATTCATTAATCTTCAGCTACCAAGAGGTTGCTGTAAAAACAAAAGGAATGATCCTTTTCCCATTTCACAAGTAACAAGGAGAAGTAGTAATGGAAGCAAACAACTGCTTAAATTGCAAGGGAAAAAAATATAATTGTCAGATATAGAGAGAGGGAAAGGGAGGGTACGGGAAGCTTTCTAGTGAAGCAATAGAATGGATGGTCTAGGGCAGATGTGTAATTTTTCCTAAGAACAGATCAGACAAATGTCTGCAGGAATTACAAAAGCATAAAAGAGAACTGTGGTGGGGCAGGAAAAGGTCTAAGTGATATTTAGGTCCCTCTAGCTTTGCAGCTCCATAATCCTTTCCAAAAACACTGACACGAGGCAAGCACTAGAGTGGACTTTCCCAATAGCTTGTCTCCCAGGGAATTAAACAGGCAGATCAGGGTTAGAAGGATATTTGAAACGCCAATAAATCTTTCACTGTAAATTGCTACAAGGTTCTGCTGCTCTGTGCCACTGATGCATGGTTCTCATGAGTGAAATCTTGTATCCCATTTCCCTGGCTAAGTGTTCTACGCTGACAGCTAAGACAGTTGCAGCATCTCACCTGCAGTTTGCGGAGCTGCTTGATGGCTTCTTCACGATTCTTGTTAGCAGTGTCTATATGGCTTTCCAAATCCTTCAGGTCCATCTCTAGCTTCTTCCTGGCAGCCACAGCAATGGAGCGCTGTTTCCGTTCATCTTCCAATTCCACCTCCATCTCCCGCACCTGCAGAAAGAAATACAGGCATCAGCATTTCAGCTCCTTGATTTCCCAACAGCCACTTTTCATATCCCCCTTTCAAACTGTACATAAGTGCAAGCATGGGACTCATTTTCATTCTTCCTGGCAGGGGGATGGGGCTCACATTCCTCACTAATAAAGCCACACGGGTTCCTTTGATAGACAAAGGCTGTTTGAACAATCATGCACGCAAGGGGTGAAGTGTCTCACAGCTCTGCAGTGCTGCCTGGACAGTTACCATTAACAAGAATCTGATGTTTGACACTGTCTCACCATCTTTGGTCACAAGTGTCTTTGCGTATGGAACACTTTCAGGATTTACAGAGCAATTCTTACTTGTCTAATCAGCTGTTTCTTCTTCTCTTCATTCTGTTCATCACGTCCCTGGAGGTCCCGGTCAAACTGTGCCTTCATGGCCTGTTGGTTCACTTCTAGCCGCAGTTTGGCATCCTCTGTGGCCTGCAGTTCATCTTCCAGCTCTTCCAGCTGTGTCTTCATCTCCTCCACCTGCTGCTCCAGGGCTCGCTTTGCCTTCTCCAGCTCATGGACCTACAGCACAGTATCACACATGAGGTTTCCTCAAAGAGTCAGACAATTTCACCTATCCTAAGAGCAAAAAAGGCTAAGAACAGCCATTCAGGTAAGACAGGATATAGGTACGCTGCATCTGTCCCCTGTAGTAGGGCAAAGATACCCATCAAAGCCATCTGCTTGCCTACCTGCAAGCTGCCAGTCTGAACCACAATTACCTATTAGTTCTGGTCATGTATGTGTGGTGGGGAGAAAAAGAAAAGCATTTGTTAGCCCAGTCCTGACCTACTGCAGACTTACATCTACTGCAGTCTCCTACTGCTGGAGACTTCTGGTTCTGACAGAATTCAAGAAAATACCTTTTAGCCTCTGATTCTTGTGTTTGTTTGTTTGTTTTCCTTCCTGCTTATCAGAACATTTTTTTTGTTTCGAAATACTGGGTTTACTGTCTTCCATTACCTGGCTAATCTCTGTATTTTACATATCAGACTCTTATCATATCTTCATCTCTGCCACAACAATTAATTAACAGCTGTTAATTTTCAGTTTCCCACTACCTCAGTTTTCCACTACTTTGGGTCATTTCCAGGTTCTCGCAATCCATCTTTCACACTTACTAATGCAATACAAACATAGCATTCACAAACTCACAATATGTCCAGTATTCTCTACTACATTCATCTGTGTTAACACTAACATAAGCTTTTTGCAGTACTAAACCAACAGTATCACCTGTGTGATATTTCCTGGCCAGACATTTTAACTTCATACTTACACTTTTCCCAACATCATCCTTTGAACTCATCAGGTCTTCCATCTCTACACGGAACTGCTTATTGATTCTTTCCAGCTCAGCTTTCTGCTCTATGGCCTCTTCCAGGGCTCTGGCCAGGGAGAGGGCCTTAGTCTCCTTCTCACGGGCTTCTGCCTCAGCACGGTCCCGTTCTTCTGCATACTTGGCAGAGATGCTCTTCTCCTCTGCCAATAGCTACAAGAGCACAGTATCAGTATTCTGAGAAATTACTGACAATTTTCTAACAAGGTAAACATGCATCTTTTTGTTAGTGTCTTAACAGTGCTCTGCCACAGAAAGTAGGAACCAGCTTCCAAGAATGAAGCATGCCATCCCACCTTTTGTAACTGTGCTGAACCCAAATGAACAAACTTCTGATTCCCTAGGCCTCGAACCTGTTATTTCCAATTTCCTTTCAATGATCTGCAAACAATGCTTTAAACTTGATCTTGGTCTTGATATAAATGTTATGCCTTTAGGAAAAAAAGCATCACTAAGCTTCCTATGCATGCAACAGAATTAATTTACTTCTATGAAAGTTTATTTCTCTGCTCTATATGCTATGCCTGAGTTTAGAAATAAATACACATTCTCCAAGCAGCATTGCTAGGTATTCTTAAAGCAGAGCTGTCAATAAGATGCACCTACTGAAGCGACTGAAGTTATACCTGATCAAACTTCTTCTGCTTCTTCTCTAGGTTGGAAACGATCTGCCGCTGATGATCCAGGTCCACAGCGAGGTCATCCAGCTCTTGCTGCAGGCGGGTCTTTGTTTTTTCCAGCTTGTCATACGCAGCTGTCTTCTCCTCATAACGCTGGCTCAAGCCCTCCAAGTCCTTCTGAAGCTTCTTCCTGGCTTCCTCTGCTGACTCAAGGCAGCCCAGACCATCATCCATCTTCTTCTTTGCATCTATTGCCTAAAAGCCAGAAAGGATTGCACGTGAAGCCACACCACAGACAACACTGTATGTAGTTTACTGGCACCAGAAGTTGAGCCTGCTCAATTCTGAAGGTCCTACTCCTCCCTCAAATAATACATGACTGAATTCCTAAAGGAATTCCTGGATACAAATCTACAAGCAGTTCATATGATTATCATCAGAGACCTCTTCATTTCCTCTCTTGCCCAAATCAGAAGGATCACCTTTTCCCAGGAAAGGTTCTGTTACTTAAAGTTGATTCTCCATTTAGATTTTACTTCCCTAAAGACAGACTTGCACCTATGCTTTCTCTTAAAAGTAACTGGTTTATGGGATGCAGGCTCTGTACCTGTTGCTGAAGCACAGTGATCTGTTTCTCCAGGTTTCTCTTTGCTTCCTCTTCTTCTTCCAGTTGCTCTTTGAAACTGTTCTTCTCATCCTCCATTTGCTTCAGCTTAGTGCTGAGGCTCAGTTTTAGGCGAGTCTCCTCTTGCAGCAGCTCCTATAAAGCAAACACCCCAGTGGATTTAGCACCGCTCCTTGGCCTTAAAGGCTCAGAATACTCATCCACTCTCTCCAGTACTTTTGAAGTTAAGTATGCAACTTATTTCACAGATAGCACAACCTAACAGAGAATTTAAATAATTGTCTTCCAGTGATTCCATGCAGAAACAAAATATTCAGAAGGGTCCTACTCTCTCGTACACTCTAATGATTATAGTATATTACTTCACCTCGCAAGCCACCCACAGTCCTTTCTTTCAAGCACACAAAGCGTTCAAACCCTTCCCAACAGTAGCATGACTGTATTCTGCTACATGACTTTCTCATATTCAGGTATCAAAGAAACGGACAACAGGCTAAAGTGATTTAGCATGGTTAAAACCAACCTTAGTAGGTTTGTAAGACAGTGGTCATTTACCTACTTCGGGCACCAACATCATCTTACTTTCAGGATTTGTAACAGACACTTGGCTGTACCACACAGAGATGCCTTGGTTTCCAAAGCTCTCACCTGTGTATCCTGAAGTTGTGATTCCAAAGCAGAGAAGTCCTTTGCTAATTTGGCTGATTTGCTGTCAGACTGGTTCAAGAGACCTGTGACATTGTCCAACTCGACCTGAAGGAGAGATCAGAGTATCAGTTAGTGAATACGTCTGCAAAAACAAAGCCAGGAACAAGTGAGCAGCTACAGGACCCAGAATTGAAAACTCAGGCACCTCATAACAGTAAGGCATGCATATAATCTCTCAGGGAAATGAACGCATCATTTCCAAACTCCCAGGGCTGAAGTATGAGAAGCTGAAATGAGATTTTTATGTGGGATCCCCTCTGTTGCGAAAGCCTTCTGGTTCTGGTTGGTTTGGGTTTTTTAAGGCCTATATGAGATTTTAGACAGCCTGGCAGGAATTCTAAAAGCTTTTATTAAACTAACTCTCTTCTATTTTATACTATCTGCTTCAGGACTATATCTAGAGTCTCAAAATTACATTTGCACATTCTAAAAGATAGCACACACACCGGCAACGCTCAACTTTTAATGACAACCCTCCAAAAACGAAAAGGCAGAAGACAATGCTCCGTGTGACTCAAAGCAATTTGTTGTTCGCTTGAAGAAAGGAGGAGAAACCCTAAATTTCCACATCACCCTTTAGCCACACCTCATCACCATCAACTGCGTTACAAAGCTTCAAGAAGCTGTCTTCCAAATGAGTTACACAATTGCCTGCCTGTTTATGCCACCCTAGGTCCACAAGCAGCCGAATGTTTGCACAGCTGTACTGTACGAACCGCTGCATGCTGAAGGGGAGCAGACATGCTGACACTTTACGGCTTACAAAACTCAAATGGCAACTAGTTACTTCAGCTTCTCAGGGCTGGTAAGGAACATCAATTCAAAAGTCCTGCCCTGGCAATAAGTTCAGTAGCTTGCATAGCACTTTGGAAGCAAACTATGGATTTGCTTTTTTGTAGGAACTTTATCCTCAGGAGGAAACAAGATTTTTGAACTAGCTACGGGGATGTTTTCACTCTAGCCCTGGGCTCAATCAGAAGCTAAGGAAAACCCATGCCACTCACCTGCAATTTGTTAACCCTCTCCACCAGTTCAGTCTTCACTCTTTCACCTTCTGTGAATTTCACCTGCAGCTCTTGGAACTGAGCATCTACTTTTTTCCGCTTGTGCTCAGCATCCCCTTTGCCCTGCAGAAGGGCCTTCACCTCATTGGCCAGTTCAGTCCTCTCGCTTTCCAGGGCCTGTTTTGCTTTTTCAAGATTTGCTTTCACCTGAAGAGGTAAAAAAACCACAGTGAAACCCCTCAGACTTTAGACATGGCAGGATCCTTCCACCAAGTACCTTTCCCCCGCAACAAGCAAGCTAATGTTGCATGTTTAGCAGCTAAGTTGTACACTGCTTACTCAGAAAAAACAGTTCGAGCAGCCTGTCTCTGATAAGCAGGAGACAATCTAACAAGCAGAGAAGATAACACAGGAGATACTCTTGCACCATCAGATTCCAAATTAAAGGTTGTACAAGTCAACAAGCGCACGCTGTGAAAAGAACGTCTTGGCTATGCAGTATAACGTGCCTGATGGGAACAAAGAATGAATGCAACTATTCAAAACAGCTTCATAGTGAAAAATGATCTACCAAGGGAAGAAGAGCACATGTATCAGATGCCTAGTATCACAAACACTTCATGTTCTTCTGCAGCTTTAAGACATGGTCATAGAGCAGCTGTCCTTTAGGGAGACTCACTGCTTTGGGTTCCACATACCCGTCTGGTTTGTTCTAACTGCTCTGCCAGCTCTTCAACAGCTTGTGAATGTTTCTGCCTCATCTCTTGGATTTGAGCCTCATGTGTCTTTGCCTCATCTTCAAGGGTCTTCTTCAAAACCGTTACTTCTTGTTCTCTCTTTGACCTACAAAATTCACAGATTCCATTTGTGAGAGAACCAAACAGATGTGTATATCCACCAAAAGCATGTCTAATACAGAAAAATGCCAACATCTGTTTAGCCCTACAAGCTACAAAGACACTTTTCAAATTGGAGCTTAGCACTGCACTGCTCTTAAGCAGAAGCTGGCAGCATTACTTTCAGCCTAAGTAGTAATAGCCTGAAAGAATGAAAGTTTCAGGGCTATCGCTAACACTGTGGTTAGGGAGCAAATTAACATTCTTACATCAGGTGAGGTAAATGCAGTCTTGAGTACAGTTTGCACACTACCTCCTTCTATAGCCACTGAGCCTGCTAACCAGACTACTCCAATAAAGGCAAAGACTTGCTTTGGTAAGAGACTGGATGATCCAGCATTTATTAAAAAAGTAAAAAATAAAGACAACAGCTACATCTTGGAGTTACCTGAGCTCTTGCTGAGCAGCTGTAGAATCTAGCGTGTCTTCTAGCTCTGTTTTCAATGCTTCCAGCTCTTCTCCCAGATCCCGCTTCTGTTTTTCAGCTTTATTCCTGAATGCTCTCTCTGACTCCAGATCTTCCTGCAGCTCAGTGATCTGGGATTCAAGTTCCCTGATCTTTTTCAGGGCCATGTTCTTCTGAGCCGCCTCTTCTTCCACCCTGTGTTCAACATAGGGTTCTGGTCAGAGCCAGATTTAAACTGTACGTAGATTAGAGTCACCTGTCCTACCAAGAATAATCAATAAAAAAAGCTGCCACGGGCCACCTCTACAGTATTACATTCAAACTTTGATCCATGTATCACTACAGATTCTAAGTTCTATTTCCCAATACCTGAGAGAGCACAATTACTTACCTTAAAGAAGGGGACACAGAGAGACTAACAACAGAAGAAAGCAGAAGAGAAAGCACCGTTTTACATTGGAAACCGGACACTTTACTGAATATAGCAACTACCAGTGAGACAGTCTGTTGCCACTACTTTTTAACGCCCTCTGAAATCTTACAGCTCCAATGAAACATTGAATTCATAGCCTTGCTCTGTACAGAGAACGTGGCAGTGAGCAGCAGCCAAAGAACTCTGATGCTGAGAACATGGATCCTAACAATCCACAGGCTGAAATACAACCACCACACGTTCCGTTTAGTCCCTATTCCAAAGGGAGACAAGACAAGAAATACTTCCCAACATGGTGGTCCCTGAACCCTGCAGGTCAGGTTCTCACCTAGCTAAGGCTGCCTGCAGCTCCTCTTCCTTCTTGGCCAGCTGCATTTTGAGTTCTGCAATCTGAGCCTGCAGCTCAGCAATCTGGTCATGCAGATCACTGGAGTCCCCTTCAAGCTTTCGACGAGTCTTTTCCAATTCTTGCCTCTGCTTTTCTTCACGTCGCAGACGTTCTGAGGAAGATGGGGACACATTAAGTTACACGGACAATACATACTCAAAGAACGTTGTATGAGCAGAGAAAATAAAGCTATTTAAGCAACAGTTTCTTTCCTAATAATACAACTGCCCCAACTGCAGCCAGAGTGCATTATTCTGTCAGGACCTACACATGCAACTGCCCCCATATTTTGCCCTCAAAACATATCAGCATGATTTCCCTTCCCCTCATCTTACAGCCAAACCCTCTTCCCCCCTTTCTCTATACTAAACAATGCCAGCACAATGCCAGTCTCTCCCAACACCCACACCACACAGGCATAAGCACTCATTAAGTGACACTGAACACAAGGTCTGCTCTCCCTTTACAGAAACTAAACAGGCTGGCTCCTGCTGCGTTAACCTGGGCAGTCTCCAGATGAAGTACCTCTAGCTTCAACTCTGAAGAACTTGTGCAAACTGGGTATCAGAAACAGCACTAACCCTGACAGATTGATGCTGCTGCTGGAAGTAGAAAAGTGGTTACACTTCCACAGCAGGAAAAGAAAGAGAACCAGCCTCTCTTCTCCATTGGCCTGCTGCTTTAGAGAGGATTTTTATTTAGATCAAGGGCTCAGCTGACAAGGCACATAACCTTCAGCCATTCACTGAACGGCTCTACCAAACCAATCAATACCATACATACTACAGAGCAACTTTTAACCCCTCAGAAACTGGGGAGGACTAAAACTCTAGAAATCAAAATCAAGTTCAACAAATTTTAACAAGAAACCACCTAAAGCTAAGAAGTAAACAGGCAAGTCCTTTGCAGAATCTGCCTTAAAAACCCACCCAAACAAAAAACATCCCCCCCCAAAAAACCCTAAACAAAACCAAAGCCACCTTCAAGGTCTGTGATCATGGCCTCATGCTTATTCTTGAGCTTGGCTAAACTCTTAGATTTCTCCTCTTCCTCTGTCAGGTTCGTTGTAAATTCAGACATCCTGTCTTCCAACAGTTTCTTTTCCTGCAGAATTGAGAAGGCAGTGTCAAAGCACTTGCTGGAATTAGAGGACATTTTTCCAGAATTGACTGTGCTTAAAGATGTCAATGTCATGAGTGCCTGCTACTGCTGTAAGGAACTTGGAACAAAAGAAATCCTTTCAGGATTACAAATAGTATTTAAATAAATGGCTACTTAAAGATTGTATTTGATAGCCTTTTCAAATCTGAAAGGGAAGTCCGTTTATGTAATAACTTCATACTGTTTGGCATAACAACGTATCAGAAAACGTTTGCTCATGGACCATTATTTAGTCAAGGCTATTTAAATATCATACAGTACTGACTTGTAAAGAATACAGGCAGGCAGCTAATTTCAGGTCAGAGTTGTCAGGCAAGATTGAACTAATTTGAAAGTTCCCCCACAACATGGGAAAGGTCAGCCTTTGGTGGATGGCTCCACGGGAAACACCCGTGCGTCTTCAGCCTGTGTAAGAGGCTGCAGGAATCTTACCTTAGCCAATTTGACATTATGATCTTCCAGAACCATCACATCTTCTTCCAGTTTCTTCAATTTGGCCTCTGTGGTCACTTTTTCTAGCTGCAACTTCTGCCTTGCACTTTCCTCTTCTTCAAGCTGTTCCTCTAGTTCCTTCACAACACCCACAGAAAAGCAAGGCATCTGTCAGTGCTGCTCACCAGCCAGTATAACAGCACAGCAGCAATACTAGAACTTTGAAGGTTTCTCGACCCTTCCTCAAGGTATTATTAGTACTTTCCAGAAGTAACATCTGTCGTGACTTGATGCAACATACTGCATCCTAGCAAACTTTTCTAGCAGAACAACAATATTTTGCAAAGAAGAACGCACCATTCTAAACCACCTTGTTTAAGCTTACTTGTCTAATTATTTGACAAGCGGCCACCAGCTTCATCTTCAAGAATGGAACAGCTCATTCCAATGAGCTGCAGTACAGCCTGACTGAACGCCTCAGGCTCAGCACCAGAATCACTACATTCTATATCTATTTCCACAGATAGATTTTTCTATGCTTTACTTTTTGTTCTCTCTCTCCTGTTTCCCTCCAAGCTGAGTCAACAGAACAGCTCTGACCTTTACTAGACTCTTTACTGACAAGTGTCAGCATTCCTAAGGCATTACCTGGATATTCTGTTGCATTTTCTTTTTTTCAGCCTGCAGATGTTGACACCGTTCTTCCTCTTCCTCCACTCTTGCTTCCAGGTCATGACATATCTCCTCCAGTTCTTGTTTCTTGGCTGTCAGGCGGGCTCTTATCTCCTCAGCTTCGGCACAGAGTTCAGTTTCTGCTTGCAACTGTTCCTGCAGCTGCATCTTCTCTGCCATTAGCTACATCAGACACAAAGCCAGAAATAAGACAAGCTCCAATTTACCAAAGCACTTAGCAATCTGTGTTATGTGCTCCTGCGTTCCACAGTTGGTCTTAATCATTGCAGCAGTCTCCTGCTGCTAATCAAAAACTAAATAGCAAAACACAGCTTTTAAGTGTTTGTTCTCCTTCACAAACCATGCACTGCAACCATGTATTACATTAGCCTTAATAAATTTCTCAAGACCATAACTATTTGAGAAAAGGAGATTGTCTAGTCTTCCCCTGCAAAAGTAACACAATTAATTACCAGCCCTACAGAAAAACAATCCTGCTGCCACCTTCTGTGTTCCAAACAAAAAGGATTCCATTAACGGTGAGATTGAATTCAACCAGCTTGCTATAATACCCAGCCAAAGGAGACTTCACACAATGGCCACAGAAGAGCAGATAATGGTCACTGTACAAAATGACCTGCTAGAGGAACTGAGCTGGGAAGAAGGGCAAAGGAAGTTGAACAAGATGGCAGCCAAGTCACACATTTCAACAAGCAGGAATCCTGCAGCTTGTCCATCAGACCAATAAAGCAAGAGGTGCTCTCAAGCAGTTGGCCAGGTAGAGAGAATGACTTTTACACATGAGATTTGCAAACTCACCTGGGCCTGGAAGGTCTCCATCTCACTCAGTCTATTTTCTGCAGCCAGCTGCTTCTCCTTGACCTTTATTAGTTCTTCTTCCTTGGCCATCATCTCCTCTTCCTGTCTGCTTACTTGCAGAAGGGGCTTCACCTGAAAGGGAAACCAAAGGAATGAGACATGTACAAGGAACAAGAAAAACATGAAGAAACACTCTTGTACTTGATAAGCACCAAATAAAACAAGTTATGTAAAAAGTGTCATATATTCTGCCAACAACACACTTTCTGCCTGCCCAACTTTTCCTCCAGGATGGGATGCATCAGGAAAGGGATAGGCAAATTCCAGCCCCTCAGGAGCTAAGCAGTAATTGCAGGAGAATAAAAAAGTTGCCATAGAGTGGGGAAATTCACAGGTACGTCAATGTCACCTATCTAGACTTCTCTAAGGCCTTTGATACAGTCCTCCACAACATCCTTCTCTCTAAATCGGAGAGATATGGATTTAATGGATGGACTGTTCAGTGGATGAGGAATTGGCTGGATGGTTGCATCCAGAGGGCAGTGGTCAACAAATCAATGTCCAGATAGAAATGGGTGCAAGTGGTGTTCCCTTAGAAGTCATTTCATAGGAAATAGAAGAAAAGTTTAAACTCTGCTCTCAACTCTCACTTAGCTGCAAAGTCTTATGGCTAAAAAGCAAGAAATCCCATACATTTAGAAAAGAGACCATGTCTTCATGTATTCATTGTCTTTATAAAGGTAAATCATATATAAGTCTAACAGCAAGATCAGACCTCAGTGCTTTTATTTTGCTCTTACGACAGAGAAACAGATGGCAAGCCATCCCTGTATTATCAGGTTTTGTCTAGCTAAATTGACTAGCCATGTAGAAAGTGACTTTTTGAAGTGCTAAACCACCAAAGCAAGTGATCCTCTTACTCTTTTTAGGCATAAAGCATCAAAAGGTGACTTCTGCTTTTCCTCAGTGTTATTTGGATATAGCCTTGCACTTGGTTTATGCAGGCATACTGCAGAGATATAAAATATGCTACGATATTCTCTGCCTAAATGAATTAAGGTGTAGTTGCAAGCCAGCCCAACTGTAGAAAAGTGTTTTCTGGTGCTCTGGTTCAACCCGAGAAGCTGAAATTGAAACCAAACTCTCAAAATCGCAAAGGGAAAAATATTACCTTGGTGAATAACCTCCACCATTGCCAGTTCCGCAGCTTCAAATAGGCAGCACAGTTTCTCTGAAGCACTTTCATGGCTGTCAATTGCTGCTGGCGCTTGGCAAAGGCTCTGCAAAGTAAGTGGAGGTCAGACAAAGGAACCCATAGCAGCACGCAACATTCTCCACCAAGCCCTTTCTTAGATGCCTCTACATTTTTACTTTAGAAGGCTCCCTCCTACAAAAAAGGAGCAAAATCTCCAGTGAACTTCCTCTATCAACTTTTTTCTGCTCTATTAAGAGTGGTTATCCTTTCCTTTATCCAATTTCCTCTTTAATAAAGTTTTTCCCCAATGTCTAATCTGAAAAGCCTCACTATTTTCACTTCAAAAAAGGGAGATTTGAAACAGAGGTGCATTCTGCCAATCTGACAGATACTATTTTTGCTTTTAGAACCATACCATTTGCAGTCCTACCTAATATCTTAAGAGAAATCCTACACCTCCTGGATCAGTAATGTACTAAGACCTTTTAATTTTCACATTTGCAGTTTGCAGCACTTCTGTCAAAACCTTTGCCTGCTGTATAGTATTCCTGTAGAAAGGAATAGACTTTACTGTGCTGGTAGTATGGGGGATAGCAGCACATGGAGTTTCCTGCAGGTGCCAGAAGTCCAGCATTGGAGAGATCAGAAAGCCCTAAAACACCATCATCTCTTATACACAAGAAATAAATCATGGCTTTTCTGACAAATAAAAATATAATTTCTAGACAGATTCTTTTGAAGAAAAACTTGTACCTGAGTGGGAGAAATATATACGTTTATATGTGTACTTTATGTACATATGTTTATATACATTTATGTATGTTCTTTACAAAATATGGTCCTTACTTTCTGGCCAAGTAGCCTCGGCAGCATGCTTGGAAGCCAATAATGACATCTGTGATCTTCAGGTCTCTCTCTTCTTCAAGATGAGCAAGGACTCCAGCTCTGAAGAACACTTTACTCTGTCCAATTCGGTAGAGGTTGGAATCCAGCTCCAATGCTTTGATCTAAAGTTACAGAGAGAAGAATTCATGTCCTGCAAAGACTGCTTCATACGAAACATGACAAAACATATTTGTGTCTCATGGCTTTAAGATACCCCTTCCCTACAATGAACACCCAGGCCAACCAAAGTTAGTAGTTTCCAATACAGTTCTGTCCCAGTTAGAGGAGTTGGAGCTCAGCCAAGCACAGCATGAAATGGAGATAGCCAGAGAGAAAATATGATAGAAAGCATTGTTTAATATAACACCACATCGAGTACCCAGAACTATAAGGATGCTGTGAGAAACATATGCCTAGTCCCAAGAGCCCTCTTCCTTTCCGAAAGGAAACACGTAAGTTGATCCTTCCTATTTATTTCTTCCCACTCCTAATCTGTATCAGAAAAAGGCACTCCAACTGACTTCCTCATGCTTTAAAGTATTTGCTGTCAACACTTACACTAGTTAAGGGGAATAAGGTATACCCCTTTAAGACAGAGAAAAGGCAAGCCCTTACAGCCAAATTCAATTCAATCTCCCCTAGTCTTCAAGCTACAGAGCCAAAGCTTTCCCTCTGAAGCAGGCAATTCTGAATAAATTAATTGGAACCTTCACCGAAAGCATTTGTCATCAGCAGACCATTACAAAAAGTTTGCTGAAGCTCATACTTTAACCATATGCTAAAGATAACATTAATGCTTCTATGCATTTTGAATACTGCTGGCAACTTTAATGCTTCTATGCATTTTGAATACTGCTGGCAACTCAAAAGTGTATGCATCTGTGGAAACAGAAAGATTCTCTTTGCCTAGGACTATTGAACTCCATGCTAGTCAAAAGCCTCTATTTGTGAAGCCAAGAGAAAGCTTTTTGCACCCTCCCTCTCTCAGGCCAAACATTTAGCTTTGGAATTTTGGTCTGCAAGTACAAGATGTATTTTTAACATGCACAGCTCTGATTTCCAAACCATGCCCACAAAATTTATTCTATTCAAGTAGAGTTTCTGGGGTGTCTTACCATCAGCACACAAGCCTGCTTTCCATCCATGAATCCTTTCGGAATTGCATTTGGAGTTAGGATTTCATATCTGAAAAGGAGAAAATATTAGACTAGTCACACAAGTATATTTGAAACCAACAACAAAAATAAGAATCAGTAAAGCATTCCTCAGCCACTATGAATTTGACAACTTATAGTCTTGTTAGAAGAAAAAAATTGTGTCTCTAGATAACAGGGTATGAAGCAGCAGTCTTGGATGGGCTCCCTCTATGCCTCACCTTAACTACATGCTTACTAGAGAAGTCAAAGGTGGTTTTGGAAGTATTTGTGCCAGGAAATACCAAGGGACAGATGTGTTGCCTTTGAAAACAGTGGCAATCTAGCTGCAGTAAAATACTTCCATTTTTGCAGTCTGCAAAGGTAAAGACTGCTTCAGATTCTTTTCTAGGCCTTACCTTTGTCTGAATTCCTGGAACACAATTCTGTTGGGGAAACCTTGACGACAAATACGGATTCCCTCCAGCACTCCATTACAGCGAAGCTGGTCGAGGACCAAGTGGGGATCTAGTTTTCCAGCCTAGTAACAAAAAGGTATATTTCATTAATACCACAAAGCTTCTACAAAAGGGGTTTACCCTTTACCTCTTCCTCTTTTTCGTAAAGCAGCCAGTTCTCTCTTTTCCAGTTAGAAGCGATTGAAAACTTCTATGCCAGTTTAAAAAGAACCAAAAGATCAGTCTCCAAAATTTGGGGAAGTATACAGTTATTTAGGATGACCTTAAAGAGAGATACTGAGGAAACAAGACCTTTTTAAGATCTCTTTCAAAACCAGGCAAAAGATAGCAAAACCCAGCCACATACCCCAGGAAGTTACTGTTGAAAATGTCTTTACCTTTTTTTCATGGTTGGGGATAATGCAACGGACGAAGTTAGGGTTGGTGTTCCTCAAGGTAGCCATCAGTTTAGCAAGCTGCTCCTTATAGAGCTGTCCCACTGTTCGGAACATACCCTTCCTGGTTTTAAAGGCCCCTGGCAGTGCTGTATCTGACATACCAGCTACCTGATCCAGCCCAACGATACGGTCAACTAGAGAGAGCACAAGAGGGAGCATTAAAATTCTGCCACAAACAAAAGCAGCATTGGAACATACATAGAACATCTGGGTAGAACAGGATAAATGAGAGGAGCTGCAGGATCCTTTTTGCTTCATCTCTACACAGATGTTGACTCCTGTACAGAATTTGTGCAGGGATAGGAGCAGGAAGGGGAAAAAAGCAACAGCTCACTACAGGAAGTATGAGTGATGGAGTCAGACTTACTCCCAAACGTATTCTACTGATGCTCTGGATGGCAGCTCTGGAAGAGCAGTCTAGGAATGAATTTCAAATGCTTCTTCTTGCTCAGGTTACAATGAAAAACAACAAACCAAGAGTTCTAGCTGTTAGCCCAGCAGAGTCTGTTAACTAGAGTCTATAGCTAGTTAACTCTGACCCAGAAGAGGCCACAGGTAGAGAAAAAGCCCAGCTTCACTCTTGCATTATAGGCAGAGCTGCCATCACCGGTGATCAGAAAAAGCGAATCTACTTGTAAACTGAGCAAACATGGTAAAAGGCATGACACAAACCAAACCTCAAGATAACACTGTTTGAGTTATTTTCAGAGTACAAGTAGTCTATGACAGAGACATAAACACCACCACTAGGAGAAAGTCAGAACTCCCTGCCCAACAGTTTCTCCATTATGCCACAGTGACATCCAAGCACTGATGAAGCTATCACCTTGACGGATGGACTCCTCAGATCTTTTTTTCAATAGAAGCCAGTTAGATCTGAGAGTAGCAGAAGCAAGAAGAAACTAAATCATTACTTTTTCACATTGCTCTTCTACACAGAGATAAAAATACATCCAACCAACCAAAACCAGCTGTAGCACTGTAAGTTTTCACACTCCCAGTACATTTTTATTAAGGGTCTTCAAGCTACTACTTCACTTTATCTTTACTGGTTGGCTGATGCCTACACTCATGCTCCCAATCTTGACTTCAGAAAATATATCAACTTGTGCTCAACTGGCTTCTGATTAAAAAAAAACTGCTAAGAGAAACCCCTACGAAAGAAGAAACAAGAAAGGATGCTCTGATTTATAGCTAGTATTAGTTTAGAACTGCTCAATTCTAGAGCAGCTGTTAGAATAGGGTCAAGGTTGTCCTACCAGAAAAAGAAAGTTATGTTACTAGGTGACATCACAGGGAAATCCACAGAAGAGTGTCCCAGATTACAGCTGGAACAATCCTCTTAAAAATCTTGAGCCCTGCAATGTACATCAAGATAGCAAAGAGGACAGTCACTTGCAACAGAAGATTCAGCTAAGAACAATAAATAAGAATTTATAAGCTGTGGTTCAGCTGACATTTCAAGTCCAAAAAGAGCCTCACACAGCAAAGGCCTTATTAGACACAACTTGCTGACAGCCATTTTTCATGCAGTACAAGTTCCTTTGCCAAACTTTCTTTTAAATGATCAGCAGCTGAAGTCAAATCCCAATACTAGAATAAAAGTTAAACTGGATTTCAGTTTAAACCCAGTCACAGAAATCCTCCTTCCAAATCTTTCAAGAAATACAGCCTTACTAGCTCTATGTTCAAACAGCTGACAGGGATTTGCTTTTAGCTGTCAGAGCAACCTTTAGCATGTATGTCCATAGTTTATTTGTATCCACTTGCAAGGTGAGTTTTGCTTTTGTTTTAAAGTCCATGAGGAGCTACTAGCACAAAGCAGAGGAAATGAACAAGAAAGACAAGCAGGTATGACAGAGGGACAAAGAGAAGTTAACGGAAGCATTTCTTGCATGGCTCTAGGATGCATTACACACATGACATGACAGCTGGGTTTCTCAGTCACCTGGTTCTAGATGAAGAATAGGAAAGTGTTGATAGAAATAGGCTCTCTGAACGTTCTGCATCTCTGCAACAGACAGAGACGTCAAAGAAAACCTACCACAGAAAGTGACAGCAACAGTAAGGCTCAAAAGCAGATAAACTCAGAGAAGATAAGAGTAAAATACTGAACAGCACTGCGGAAAGAACACACTAGCTGCAGGACTGAAAACATAGGTTCAACCTCAGATCTTGAGTTTGACTGTTGCAGCTATGCAAGCTGCTGGGACATAATGGTATATTCATATTTTATCCTGGCATTCTTGGTTTCGAGAAATAATTGCTATATATGCAGCAAGCTTAGCATAAGTTGATGCAAGTGAACCTTTCTCCTGAGTTACAGAGAACCTTTAATGAAATACCATGATCTAAGCAAAGGATGCTCCAGATGATGCTCATCTTGGTGGCTTAGTCTTCAGGGAAAAAAGCAACACAGCTCTTCACAGACTTTTGATGATCAAACAAACTCTTCCACATAAAACAAGAGAAAAACCCCAATGAGATTAAGTTTAATTACATACCATCTTTCCACAGCTCAGACACAAACTTATCCGATGACTGGTGGAGAAGAGTAGCAATGTTATCATTCAGTGGATCCATGTTCTTCATCAGCCATTCATCTGCTTTATAATCCACCTGGAGAAGACAAACATGTCAAGAAACTGGGGGGTGGAAGGGATTTTCTGCAGCACAAGATGCAACGAGGTCCTGCAAAGTCTATGAAAACAGCACTGAGGTTGCACAATCAACAACAGGTCACTAATCATTCTTGGATTTGCTATCTAAGCAAGCGTACCTACAAATTTCAAACCCTAACGAACAGCTGCATGTTCTGTTTTGTCAGTAAAGAGAATGGATTTGTAATGCTAGTTTGCACCACCCAGAGTGACACAAGAAGCCAACCACATCATCATTTTCGGTGATGAAGTCTCATGCAAGGTTTCTGAAAAGCACCTCCAATCTCACCAAGCCATAGAGAACAAATTTAAATTGGTGTCCATTTGATGTCTTCAACTATTCATATATAACTTGCACACAAACCCCCTTAGGCACTTTAAGGTCCACAACAAATGGAATAACTTTGTTAAATCTGCCACTGGTTTCCCATAGGCAGATGTTTTGGTAAGCAGTCATTTCTAAAAAGCGGTGGTTACGCATTAGGAAATACAGCAGATATTTCAATGTTCACATTTTAGCTCTGAATTCTTTACCTTGCCAGCATAATGTATGATACAGAAGTCAGCTTTGTCTTTCAACTGTTTTGGTTTCTGAAATTTAGGGTGGGTGCCTTGTTCTTGTACAACTTTTTCCACGAAGCTTTTGTCTGTTGCTTTTGGGAACCAGCACTCTTCATCCAGCAGGGCCAGGATACCAGGAGGCCCAGCCTTAAAGAAGGGAAACATCAAAACATTATTAAATACACAATTACACCAATAATTAAGACCTTTAGATGACTAGAGGGAGAAGAAAAGGATACCTAAGCCTGATCCCCATTACATTCACCTGTTTGGTATCGGCTCTACTAGCTCTATACTAATAAATTGTTAATAATTTTTCAAAATCCTCATCTGAATTCTGCACATTTTTATGAGGTGGTCTCTTCCATGACATTTGTCTAGGTTGGTTTACATGGAAAAAAAATCTTTTTAATAGAAGGAACACTATCACACTGTTTGCCAGACATTCAGGTGTCTAAATACAGAAGACTGTCACAGAACATTTCCCAAACTAGTACTTACAATGTCTACTATGAAATTCATAATTTTTCAAGTTTCATTAGGCCAGAATGAAAGCAAGAGATATTCACAGCTTCCCATCACACTTCTAGTTAAGGAAGATCTACACAAATGAAGACAATTTTGTGAGAGGAAAAAGTGGCTCACTAGATGTATTTTCATGCAGTATTTCCTACAGAACTGATACTAACAGATTTATTGGTGACATACTTTCAGATAAAGAGGAAACTGTTCACTTCTGCTTCTAAGTGTACCACAGCTTCAGGAGAGGATTACAAAAGCTAGAAAGCTAGTTTCCAGTCTACAAGTAGAGGTTATGTCTTCAATGGCAAAATTAGTGCAGCTATTTCCTGCTGCTCAATGGCAGAGCAACAAGCTTACCGGCTTCTCTATGAGGTCAATGCAGGGCTGCAGATCCAGGCCAAAGTCAATGAAATTCCACTCTATGCCCTCCCTCTGGTACTCCTCTTGCTCCAGAATGAACATGGTGTGGTTAAAGAGCTGCTGCAACTTTTCATTTGTGTAGTTAATGCACAACTGCTCAAAGGAGTTCAGCTGATGAAGAAAAAGGTAGAAAGATGTTTGAACAGTTGCTTTTGAAGACACACCTACAATTCCCTTAGCAGGAAAAATCACACCTACAGTTCAGGAATTTAAGCCAGTGTACTCTGTGGGGTGGACAGCCCTTTGTCAATAACCCCATTTGCTTATGAACTGCCTTTCCAGTCACATGCCACTACATCACTGCTGCAATCCCTAGGGAAATTCATGCGCACTGTTCCTTAGACTTTGCAAAAGAATGTTTAGTTGTAAACAGCAGAAGAATTACTGCGGCTACTTCACTCGGGAACAGAGAAGACTCCAGCTTTCTCACAAACTCAGAGCTGGCAAGTCCTCTTCATAGGAAGAGGAAGCAACAGAAGCCTGAAGACAAATTCCTAAAAGCATGTGGACTGGAAAGTCCCTTTTTAATCCTCATATATAAAATCAGATGAAGGAAAGTGAGGGGAATTTCTTCATATCCAGATTTCTTCAAACTGTAAGGACAAGGCTAATAAATGACAGCACATCTTCATGTTAGACCACACTAAATATAATGCAGCTGCTAAAGAGAATGGCCCACCTTCTCCATATTTCAGTAATTCCTAGCAATGTATTTCCATTCGCCTCCTTTTTATAAGATCCAACAACCATGAAACCAACTGATCAGAGTTGGGGGAATGAAAAAACATACAAAATAAAGTTATTAATGAAATTGAAAACTATGGCACAGAAAAGTCGATTTTCTTTTTTAAATTGGTCCAATTCATTCTGCAGCTGCACATGAGCTAGATCCGGCACGACACAGGTTGATAGGAGCTGCCTAGCTGGGATAATGACAGGATAGTTCTTTTCTGATGACAGCTTGTTGGTGCTTCAGACTAAGTGTAATGCAAAGCCATATTCTAGAACCGTTTCATAGATATGATTTTGCCTAACAGTTCACTACCACCTACAGGGGGAGCTCCCACTTCCCCTCTTTTCTATCTCTCCCTCAACTTTCCCTTTAGCTCTTCCTCTCCTCCATTTATCTTGCATCAGTTTTTCTGCTTAGAGTCCCCTTTGCAGACTGATTCAATTATAAAACACCCTAATAAAATAAGAAGATATTTTCCACAGGGGTAGAGAGGTGAACAGTACAAGCAATTGCAGCCAGGAGCAGAAGAGAGGAGAAGGAGCAAGTTCACCCCTTTTCTGCATCAGGGAGCTGCTGTTAACTCCATTTAGCTGTACGTGAAACCACACTCTGATCCTCAATTTTCAGGCCTCTTGCAGAAAGGAGAATACATAGGTCAGAATTTATGCTGGGTCTGATTTGGTCTTTTCCCAAAACTCATCAGTAGGAAGAAGAAACCGTTTCTAACAACATTTAATGATGTTAATAGGTTTCAGTGGGTCATCCCTTAAATGTTTTGGGACAGACTAATGTGACATAAAAGATTAAATTCAGTGATGATCCAGCGATGACATTTTCAAAGACTTTTTTTGTAGGTTAGCAAACTTTTATGCTGTGAGCTATAAAGAATCAAGAACACCTGGAACTGTGCAACTAAAACAGTTCTAATACACATACCAAAAAGGATGTAGACATCAGAATACACAGCAATGAGAGAATTTTTTTGCAGCACACACAAAATACTATAGAATGAACCATTGAAGTTATTAACTTATCTGACAGTTCACATCAGCAGAGATTTCTATGAACAGAAATGGAATATACAGCCTATCTAAAACTAAACTGTTCTTTTCCAGTTTTAAAGCCATTTCCTTCAGCAGTCTTTGCTCCATGGTCCATTGTACCAAGTGAGAAGACCCGACAGCTCCTTACCTCGAAGATCTCAAAGCCAGCAATGTCAAGGATTCCAATGAAGGATGCACCCTGGCGCTTGGTCTTATCCAATGCCTTGTTGATCCGCATAACCAGCCACCGGAACATACGTTCGTAAGTGGCTTTAGCCAGTGCTTCAATGGCAAAGTCAGCCTAAACAGAAAAAAGACAAAAATCAGGAGTTATATTATGTATCCAAAGGCAGGCACAGGTTACACTGTTTTGGCATCTAATGGCCCAACAGGAAGCTGATATTTTCTCTCCACCAAACTCCCTTAAAAAGCCTAACTTTAGATGTTATTCCCAATGAAAAGTTGATGGCACAGTGACACATCATAAATAAGAGCAAAGAATCTGTCTTACTAAATTAGTGTCTGAAAGCCAAATTTCAGGATCCTGCCTGTTGGAGAAACCAACGCCTGGTATTCAACACCATCACCTCCAAAGACCGTATTAACACAGCATGTTTCACAGGCCCAAAGAAAAGCATTTAAATGCTTTTGTAATTTGGGATTTCTGAAGCCAAATCCCCCCCCCCATGCCACTACCGTTCCTGTGATGACACAGAAACATTATGTGTAGTAAGAAATTAAGTATCAAAATTGAAATGCAGCATGGAAAGGCAGCCTGTGATTATTTCCAGACTTTGTGCTCTTCCTAAACCCTTCCATGTTATATGGACGTGTTTGTTTACACTGAGAATAAGAACGTGCTCATAAAGAAGCCATGCAGTGAGTAAGCACAGGGGCTTTCCTTTGCTCAGGAGGCCACGAGCTCCTAGGTCAGGTTTCATTTTGAGCACAACCTGACTCCAGAGCGCTACAAAACTTACAGTCAATTTGAAGGGTGAGCAGCAAATTCTTCCACCCTAGTAGCTGACCTGCTCAGAAGTGTCATACAGAACATAGAATACAGAAGCGGTGCCTTCTGCACTACAGCAATTTGAAAATGTCACCTTTGCATACAGCTCTGAAGGAACTTACTCCCTTGGGACAGCCAGATTTCTATCTTCATACAAAGTGAGCAAATACTAGAAACAATAGGTTTGCTACATTATTCAAGTGTGGTAGCCATACCTTGCGGTCATAAAGATGGTTATTAAAAGCTACAGAAACCTCTAATATATTTGTAGCTTTATGGTGGCAAGATTAAAGTACATGTTCACTTTTAGAGAATGCATACCTGCTCTTTGGTCTGAGCTTTCTGGACATAATCTCGCCCGACTTTGATGCGAGGAGTCAGGATACCTCTAGTGAAATCCGTCACATTGATACCCAAAAGGTGAGACACTTTCTGAGCAGCTAAAGATGGTCAAAGATAACAACAAAAAGATGAATGTTTGTTTGTTTTTCTCACAGAAAGCAAGAGAAAAACACCCCTTCCCAAAAAAAGTTAAATGAAGAACAGGTTGATGAGACAAAGAAAGGTATTTTCAAAACCAAAACATCCAAAAAAACCCTCTTGCAACCCATGCTACAAGTTACTGAGTTTCTGCTGAAGCCATGAGAGTAAATTTGAAATAATACTCTCATACCATTAGGTCATAACACGGAAGCTTTATAAAGTTCATAGCCTGTAATCAATTTAAAGCTATGCCAAGTAATAGATTTCTTAAGCTAACTGTTCTGTCTTCATGTACTGATTAGTCTTTGAGGTAACTCTGTATTTCATATTCATGATCCAAAACCAAAATGGTTTACTCTCCTCCCCAAAATGCCACTTACAGCATATTTTCCATAACAATAGCCAAAAATATAAAAAAGATAAATTAGCAACCTCTTATATTTCTGCAGCACATCTATAATGAAGGTCTAAGAGTTAAGTCTTCCTTCTGTCATGTGAAACATGGTACTATTTACACATGCAACAACAGGCAGTGCAATGAAAATATGTACACATACTTTACACCCACCACAAAACTATCCATCTTACTCTCACAGCTACAAGTCTAACTACCAAGTCAGCAAAGAACATTCCTTAAAGTCTGATAATATATGTTTGTAGGAGCAATCACTCCTAAAATGGTTACACACACACAAACACACTACATATTCCAGTAGAGTAATCCTTTTCATCTGGTCATCACGAGTACTTCCTGCCTAGCCCTGTCACAAGAACAGTGCCACATTCCTGCCCATGGGTGGCTGCAAGCACACACTGGCGAAACACTGTGCACTTGGGTGAAGGAGCATGGCAGCTCCTTTGACAAATAATTCACCTTACAGAAAAACAGGACTCCAGCATTCCCTACATACTGTAATACATTCTTCTCCTTGCAAGAACTTCCTGTAGGGTTTTTTCTGTATTTTTCTCTGCAGGATTGGAGAAGAGATTCGTTACCTGTGTTATCTGGCATAGAGGCTTGGTCTGTATTACGCTCCTTCTTGAAGACTATGTTGCCAAGTTGAAGAACACCTGAGATGACCTTCAGCAGACCTTTTAAAATAGTAATAGCTTAGTGGAAGACATCACCAAAGGCCCTGATATTACCCATTTATTTTTCCTAACATGGTTAAGAAGCCCTTCTCAACATCCCAAAGATCGTTCTGGAATCTGGGAAAAAACACCAGAGGTAGTTCCTCTATATGACTCCCATTCAGAACACTCCCCATCCACTCTCTGCAAGACTACACAGCCTGGAGATTTACCTATTCTCAACATCACTACAGCAAAGTGAGACACAAGACTGAGGGTAATACGCCATCTTCCAACATCTATATTTTTTGATAAAACATTTGTTCCCTGATGAAGGGCCAAAATTCACCCAATGAATTCAATACTCGATTTTCCTCAGTGACTACTGTTAAACACAGGAAAGAGACGGTTAAGAGTACAACCAGTTAAGAGGAGGAAGATTTTGTTCCTTTAACCCTGTATCACTTTCAGCTCCCTGATCAAGGTCCGTAGTCCATACACACATACATTACAACGGATGAAGGGCAGCAGGATGTGGGCAAAAGTGCCTGTACCGTAACTATAACTAATTCCATGCTGAATCACCCCACCTATTGCTAATGATATATTCATAGTTTTCAAATGGTGCATATTACAAAAGCAGCATCAGATGCTAGGACAGGAAAGGCATTTTTCAATACCATAGCATCAATTCAGTTTTCACCATGCATTAATCAAAGCTTATTGTATAACGGCTTCTAGTTGCTTTGAGCAAAGCGAACTGCCAGTCACTTGCAAAGGGGGTCTTATACCACAGATGTTTTCTCAGCCCATAATTTCTACCTGTTTGTGCTGGCTTTGGTTGGGATAGAGTTAATTTTCTTCACAGTAGCTACTATGGGGCTATGTTTGGGATTTGTGCTGAAAACAGTGTTGGGAATAGAGATGTTTTAGTAACTGCTGAGCAGTGCTCACATAGAGTCAAGGCCTTTTCTGCTCCTCACAACACTCCAACAGTGAGTAGGCTGGGGGTGCACAAGAAACTGGGAGGGGACACAGCAGGGACAGCTGACCCCAACTGACCAAAGGAATATTCCATGTCTTCCTACTCAGCATATAAATATGGGGGAAGAAGTAGGAAAGGGAGACGTTCGGAGTGATGGCATTTGTCTTTCCAAGTAACTGTTATGTGTGATGAAGCCCTGCTGTCCTGGAGATGACTGAACACTTGCCTGCCCATGGGCAGTAGTGACGGAATTCCTTGTGTGCACAGCTTTTGCTTTATTTATTAAATTGTCTCCATCTCAAGGCAGGAGGTTTTTCTCTTTCACTCTTCTGATTCTCTCCCCCACCCCACCAGGACGGAGTGAGCGAGTAGCTGTGCGGTGCTTAGTTGCTGCCTGGGGTTAAACCAGGACCTTGTTAGAGAAATATTTGCTCTAAAAGAATATCCTTTTGACAGCAGAGCAAACAAAGGCTCCATATGTGCTACCACAGGACTACCACAAAAGAAACATGTAAGTTCCTAGTTGCATGTTATGAAAGTCGGTGGTTTGACAGCTGAATCTGGAGTCCTGGCACTTATTTTCAAGTTGACTCATAAATGAGGATAGTTAGTGCTTAGACTTTACATCAAAACTAAGTAAGCCTACCATCCAGCCAGCTACTGTACATATTATTCTTCTAAGCCTATAAAGAACATTAGAGCACTTTAGGCTTTGAACAGCAAGTGCAAAACACTAAAGCTCTCTTTGCTGCAGTGGCTGGAACCAATAGATCATCTACATGACAGCAAAAACATGCCCTAGAGCATATGTTAAAAACCCAACTCAAAAAACCTGAGCATAGCAGGACATCCTGACAATAAATTAGGCTGCCAATTCTTTTATTTGGCCTAGGCAAATTTCTCTTCACCTCCATACAGCAGTTTCAGTCTCAGAGGATTCAAGATATCAGGAAGTGTATTAAAATGTGGGTAATGACAGTATGGATTTATAGCAGGTTGGACTGTGAAAAGCAATAGTTAAGGCACAGGCACATATTCCCTACAGCAAGAAGAGCTGCAGCCTCCAGCAGAGGAGGTGGTGACCTCAAACCACCACAAATGCCTGCTTCAGTGTAGAGAAAAACACAATCCTAGTTTTAAAAGATTTTATATATATAGATAGAAACTGAAATTTTGCAGAACACTGGTTCCCAACCAATGAAGCAGATCATGAATGAGATGGCACAGAGCTCTGGTGAATACATATCACTGCACTTTGTGCTGGCTGCATTCAATTCTAGCTTCACTGCCATGGTACTGTGCTCCCAGAATCAGACAATATTAATTTCTGGTCAGCAGTTCAGTGTTAAGCTGGAAAGAAAGGCACTATGACCAGGCCATTCTCAAAGTACTAATCCAGCAGTGGTTGGATTAGATACTTTAGAGCCACTGCTTAGGGATAGGGGGAGCACACAAGCTGTGCATTGCACAAGAGAATGAGGGGATTCTTTTATCTCGGATGTATTATTCTTAAACTGTTACACAGCCCTCAAACTGGGAACAAAAACAGCAAGCAGAAGCATGTTTTCACTAGCTGCTTGACTTCTAATGTTAACTGTATAAACTGAAACTGTGCTGGCAGATCCAGAGGTGGGTCACTACAAAGTCACTAAGTTTATTACTTGCACATTGTTCACTGGGGGGTGGGGTGTGTGGAAACAGACATCAGACAAAACAAAAGCAACAAAAACCCCCAAACAAAGAGCTCCAGAATAAAAAAGGTCCAGAGATATGATCTGTTTGCTCCTTCACTTCCTTGCATTTTCAAGCCCTTCAGAGATTTCATACCTATCTGCTCCTCATCTGGGATGCCCATGATCTTCATTGCCTCCATGGTCTCCTGAAACATGTCTTTGTCTTGCTGACCCGGGATCGTAACATGCCCATTGGAAAGGAAGCGGTATTTGTTGTAAGGCTCCAGCAGCAGATCAGCTTAGGAAAGAATTGAGAAAGAAGTTACTATGGTATTTGGTTTTTTATTTTTCCTTTTTTCTTTTTTTAATTGACAACAAGCCACCACTGAGATCAAATTTCTGACTTGCATACGCTAGCAGGTGCCAGATGAATGCGGGATCAAGCCCAGTTTAACTGTATGTGGCACATTTAATGTATATTAGACAAAACTAAAGGTTTTCTGCCTTATTTCTTTCTAGTTCCTCCTCTGGACTACTTCTCCAAAGCAGTGTCAATCATCATTATGCCCTAATTCTATAAGAAGCAGGGATTAACTTGAAAGTAAATTTGCCTTTCATTTCAGACACCTCATTTGTTTCAAGTCAGGTGGAAATTTATATATAGCTTAAACAGTAGCAAATATGAGAAAAGTCCTCTCCTATCCTTCCTCCAGATCAATTTGCATGTCTTGCACAACATGAACCCTGATTACTCAGCCGAGGTATTAAAGCTAGATGTGCTAGGATCCTAGATTTCCAGAGCAGCTTAGGTGCTGGCAGCTTTGCTCCGTTCAGTTAAACGCTGAGCGCATTGCAGTAGGACCATTCCTGCACTAGAAGGTTTACATCATGCAAGATGAGACTAAACATGGGACAGTGATTTAGATAAGGAAGGGTGTAGAGTCATTGCTGGCAAGGAGACAAGTGCAGGAAGGAACCAGAGAAGCAAGTTTTCAGGAACTGGGAAGTGCAGGGGGAGGGCAGCGGGATGTATGAGTGTATGGAAGAAGTGGAGGAGGGGTGACCGTGTCTCAAAAGTAGAGCCACTAAACTATGAAGGAACAGATCCTAGCCTACAGGAGTTTTGGATCTTGCCATTGTGATGAGGGAACCCCATAGCTACAACAAAATTATACTTACTCTTCAAATGTTCCCCTGCCCCAGACAGCAGGTAGTAAAAGATGTGGAAGGTTCTCTCCTCTTTGGCTTGACGAATTGCACGTGACTTCTCCAGCAGATCTTCAAAGAGTTAAGGCATATGGTAGGACATACAGTTCACTTCCTATTCTATGGCAGGAGAAAAAAAACTTGTACTACCTGATGTTCTCCTCATGCCAATTAACAGGGGTATTGATTTAGCAATCATTATCCGTCAACAACCTACTGAGCTCCTGGTCTCAGTTCTGCCAGCCTCTGAACAATGGCTATGATAAAAGACTTAACTGATTAACAACCAGAAAGACAGTGGCCATCCACCCCTTCTTGCCTTGGACAGAAGTAAGAATGCCTTATTAAATTAAAAGTTATTAATCTTACAACAGTTTATGCTTCCATTTCAGCTTCCTAAGATTAGAATTCATTCATTCAGATTTCCACCATGCTCATAAAGGTCACAAAGAAACAAGAGACTAAAACAGTAATCTTGCTAGCATAAATTCAAGTGCTTCCAGCAACTTTCTCGACCTGACTACACAAAGCCAGTTGTGAAGAGATTGCTAGGTACCATTACTGCCACCTCTACAGCCGTTAACTTTCCCTTTTAAGTGGTTTCAGAAAGGATACAGGTCTCAATATTGGCTCCAACAATGTAACCGTTGACATCAAAGTTGATTCTGATGAACTTGCCCTAAGAGGAAGACAACAGCATTAAAAATAGTATTCATTCTATCTGGTAACAGCAGAAAACAGCAAAGGTAAACCTTCTCTTTTTAACCCAGGAAAGGAAACACAGAACTGGTCAGACAGGTTTTAGGCAAATCATCAGATGAGCCAATAGGCAATGCCTGCTGATCACAACAGCAATTTAACAAACAAGACACCGAACACTTTCAGACATACCTGACGTTCAGACACCCTACAGTTTTAATTCATTATGCTTCAGCATAACCAGGGTCCATTCAGTTTCATGTTCTAGACAGTTCTATCTCCCTCAATCTTAGCTTCAACCATTTTCATTAGGTTCCAGCTCTAGCTCACACATCTGCCTCTCAGATGCTGTCCACTGCTCTCCAGAGAAAAATATATAAGGACCAGTATTTGTTCTCCATGATAAAACTGACTGCAATAAACTTATAAAAATCAGCATACATGGTCCTGGCCCAGGGTCTGGTTCCTTCATTCCAGAGACTTATAAGGACTATTCTGGATAATTCACTGAATGAAATTCACATCCCAGATTAATTTGAAGGAAGTCACTCACAGGCAGTTGTCCTATCCCTGACAGCAATTCACCCAAAAGCAAACCAAGTCTTCCCTCCAGAAAGCGTAGAATACCAGTATAGTAATACTCACAAATCTTGAGGAGTTGTCATTCTTTACTGTCTTGGCATTTCCAAAGGCCTCCAGGATGGGATTAGCCTGGAGCAACTGTCTCTCCAGTTCTCCCTAGAGAGAAATCAGAAATTAATAAAGTAGGTAGCAGTTCACTGCATTACCTTGGGTCAAACCAGCGCTGAAGTTTCAATTCACACTAGCTTGGCATCTGTTGTAGAGAAGCCATATTAAACCTTAGGAGATGATCACTTAAACCTTCAAACGAGACTCATTAGTTATCTGGGTGGAACAGAAACATTCACAAATATGCCTTATTTCCTTCCTCAACACAAGGGCATTCCGGTGCTTACTTTGTGTTAACAAGAAGCCCTTCAAAGCCACTTGGTCATAACATCCCACAGATTCCCAGGATCAAAGTGAAACACTGTACCATCCAAGATCAGGCCCCTCATCCCAGAAGTGTCTTGCCATCTAGGCTCAAAGAGAGAGGAAAAACCTATCTTGCTACTGCAAGAGAATCCTGAACTCTGCTAGCAATATGCCAAGAAGTTCAGTCTGAAAAGGTCTAATATTTAAACCAAACCAAAATGCTTGCACTAAGAGTCTACATCTTCCAAAATACAATCAAAAAACTCCTTTGTAAGGAGACACACAAAAACCAGAATTAGTGGTATCCCACAAACTGCGCGATCACTTGCATTCTGCTGCCATATTCGCACACTCCTCCCCTCAAGGAACACAAAATGCTGGAGCTGTAGGAAAAGAAAATTCAGAACTTCTATCCCTGCCAAATACTAGACCACTGGAGCATATACACCTTTCCCTGCGGCTCTAGATATAATCCTGGCTGGTTCAGAAATTACTTGTCCTCTGTGCTAAAAGCATGGAGTTCTATATATTTCAGGATTACCTAAAAAGCTTCTACAGACACAAAAGGACGGTTTAATGTTTCTCTTTTTAGCAGTTATCAGTAAGTACTCAAGACTTCCTGTGCGTAACGGATGGAAATGAAGTTTGATTTGTGAGAACTGGAATTTATGGGCAAATTATATAAGGGTATTTATAAAGGAAAATTGTTCCTATTCATTCTCAAAGTGCATTATAAAAAAGATTAGTCCTTACACAGTCTCTCTAAAAATACACGCAATTAAAAAAAAAAAAGAGGTAGATACATGAGAAACTGTACAAAGAACTACAAGTCTTTATTTCTTACTTCCACAATCACCTCGTTTCATGCTTGCAAAGTGCAAGGCCAAACAAGACCCTCAGTCCCTGTAGAACTGCACATATACAGAAAGGGCAGCTGCTGCAAACACTTCCATTCACTGTCAAGTATATATAACAAGGGGATAAGCCCTGAGAAGGGAACCTGAGCTGGGACATCTGCTCTCTAACAACAGAGCAGATATGTCGCTTTTATAAGGAGAAAGCCTTGAAACTAGGGTTCAGTCTTTAAAACTGCATGGCAGTCACATTTCCTCTCCTATTCTGGCAAAGGTACTGAAGTTGGAACTCTCTTCCCTCACCTCATTCCTACTCTCCATCCTGCAGTGAAGTCCTAGGACTTTGTGACTGCAATCTGTTACTATGCAAGTGAGAGATGCCAGCAACATAGCATTTCAACCCAATTATGGAACAAGGAGGGGAAATATTAAAAACAACAATGACAACAAAAAAAAAGCCAATTATTTTCCTTCTAAACAGAAGTCAGGCTTTGACATCAAATCTATTTTATTTAGCTAAAAATAAAACTAAGGTCATGCTTAGCTACACAAAGATCTAAAGTGTATAGAAGTCCATACTATAGACCCTCCTGTTATTTAGTACCTAGAGTCAAGTAGGGGTTGCTAAACTGTAGTTTAGAGGTGATTAGGTCTCTTGAAACCACCAAACTAGCAATATGCATATAGAACACCAGCTCAGGCTCACAGCAATATAAAGCTGTAGGGAAAGGTCAAGTCAGTGAGTCCTCATGACTTGCCTCAGCACCATGATACAGTGGAAAGATAAGTTCCCAGCAGTAAGTGGCTGTGATTACTGCGATGTATCAATTCCTCACTGTACATAGTCTTTTTTTAAATAGACAATCCCATTACCTTCAAAATTTTAAAAGAAGTTTTTGGGTGGAGTTTGTTGTTTGGGATTTTTTCACCTTTTGATGGTCACCTTTCCTTGAAGGAGAATACTTCATTTCTATTATACAATGGGCAATTCTGAAAAGCAAAACCTGTACAACACAGAGCTGTCCTTCACAAGCTTTCTAGAAATCCTAAGGTTCCTATCATTAAGATGCTGCCAATTTTCTGACACCTGTAATTGCTATTCCTTGACCCAAAACAAATTTGTTTTATACTTGGCATGCATTTGAAGTATGTATAATATTCCTCATGAAAACAGAAGCAAGAACAGCCACTGGATCTGTTAGCCAGTGGTTGGGCAGTGCGCACTTCAGTACACTCTCTTTCTACAGCTCTGAAATTACAACATCAATTTAAAGCAACTAAAATCCTTGACAACTATCTTGTACTCTGAATTTTTTTTTTGTATCTCACACACTTTTTGGAATTATTTCTGTGCAAGGTAGAAGTTTTCCCAGCCATTTATTCTTCAAGTATGGAGAAAATCACAGATAACAGCATACAATTTAAAACACTAAAAGATGGGGAGGGTGTTTGGGGATTTTGTTGTTTTGGTGGGGGGTTTTGTCGTTTTGGATTTTACACCTCAGAAATTTGCTTTTGTATTCTTCTCTGCGGTCATGTGAGAGATTCTTGGATAACTGAATCCCAATAAGACTTGGTTGGATGGGGAGGGGAGAAATATCATCAGTAACCTCACCTTCACTGCAAATTCTTCAGCATTAGTAACTATTACCTATGAATTTCAGATTGGCTGCAAACATTCTCATCTTGAAAAAAATATTACATGATTTATGATGTCAGTAGAGAAGCAGAGACTAAACATGGGAAAACATCAATCAACTTCCAGAAATAAGTTTCATCAAATAAAAAAAGAAGTGTTTATATCATTAGATTCAATAGGCCCCAAAAGCAGCCTTAATGTGCTTAGTAGTCACACCATGCAGCTAGAAGCTATTTAGCTGAATACACTAATGCACTGGGATCGGTGGAAGCTGCCACTACCTCCAAACCAAGAGAGCTGGAGCTGAGAATGCACTTTACAAATCTGATTTTGCTCTGACACTTGGAAAAACAGAGGTTTACACGCAAAACTTCTAACAGGTGACAGTCAAGAAACCTTCCTGGTAGATAAAGCACACTACTTTCTATACTATCACTGTGTCTAGTCTTGCAGCATAAAGGTTTGACACTATCATATTTTACCTAAAGAAAAAAAATCCAGCATGAGTAGTATACCCAAGATCCTCAAGAAATATAACTTATTCAATCTTCATTAAACCCTCACACTTTGGTTCCAAGTTTAAGGTTTGTAAAGAATTGTTGCATAGAACACTCATTACCAGTTAACATTCAAAGACTCCAGTTCTAAATCTTCTCTGTTAAGGCCAGTGGCTATTGTTTAGTCACAAAACTGAAGGAGATGTGATCTGCAGGACTTTTTGGAATAATCAAAACTCAGGGGGAACGAAAAAATATAAATATCAAACTTGGGCAAATCACCAACCAGTCCAACTTAGGACTGTTCTATTCTCCTAAGCAGCTTGCCTCAGTGGTTGAAGTTTTGCTCAAGGATAAGCAGTGGAAGAATACTTAACTCAACCCCATGATTCTATTTTCCACACTTAAAATAAGAAAAAAAGGAGAATGTTTCTAAATACAGCTACTGACAGACCATGGAAAAAGTCTTCATATGTCTGAAAGTTTGGCACATAGGAAGTTTTTTTTTTGTTGGATTCCAGAAGTGACTTATTACTATGTGCACACACACATAGCATGCCTGCGTGCAGAGATGCCTTCTAATTCATATACTCTACACACATAAGACATGCCTACACATTAAGCTACTACAGGAAAACTCTTATGTAGGGATACCGCTGACACACTTGGCATCTGGCTTTCATTACACAGCTCATCAGTGAACGTTTCCAACGTGTTCAGCTCTGGCTAACAAGCTCCCAGTCCTGGAACACCCTGTCTGCAGGGCAGCCTTCCCCCCTGCCTTTCTTCGCAACCTGCAGCCGCATCTCACTGCAGGGAATAGAAATCCAAACACCTAACTACATTTGTCTTACTAGGAACACCACACACACTAGACAAGAAAGCCTGGTCCGGTCCTATTGCCCTGGAGGTTTACTTCTGGAATGGTGTATCTGGGAAAATCCTGCGAAGAAAAAACTTAAATGCAAACTAGTATTGAGCACAGAACACAAGTATTCTTGATATTACTTTAGTCTCCAATTGAACATCCTCACAAAAAATTACTGTGCACCACACACAAAAAAAAAAAAAAAAAAAAATTGTGAATTGTCTATGGATTTGTTTTAGCTGCAGAAAGTGATATTGGTGTGGAGTGAAAAGCTGCTCAAAAAAATCACACAATGGGACAGAAAACGCATTCCTGGTGCAGAACGTGCATTAAACGTGCAGCTCACCTACGAGGACACAACTGACGAATTCGGCAATAGTCCATCGGGGGAGAGGGAGGGGAAAAAAATATAAGTGAGACATCTTTTAAGTCCTCCCACCATCACCACCACCCTCCTTTCATGTGCTAACACTTGGCTGTTTTCCACCCCTTTCACGTTTTCCTACAATTTCAAAGTTTTCAGATGATGTCCACTAGTCTATCACTGTATTCTCCAGTTTTGAGACTCTGTGTGTATATATATATGTATATATAGAATAGCCAGACCTAATCTATAAATGTACAGAAGAAAGGAGACAACTCCTCCACAAAAGGATCAGTTTTAAACTGCCTAGATTGGCTATAAGCAATACAACCGTGTGAGAAGATCAGTATGGGTGATGCTTCATTTACAGTATTTTGCCTATGCACTCACCCACAAATCCAAGAGGTTGTGGATGAGTTTATCCCCACTGTAGCTCCACTGAACTCAAAGGAGTTATGACTTAGAACAATGTTCCCTGGCTTGCAATTTTGGCATACTTTTATTACTTCATAGTTCACTGTCCTCCTCAGTCCCCTGACAGATGTTAGTATCTAGTCTTTTATTGAGCAATATGGCTTTTACCACCACCAGCCAATATATCTTTCTTGTCCAAAGTCAGCACAGCAACAAAGCATCATTAAACTTAGGTCTTACCTGGTCTTTTTTAGACTTGTGCGAGGAAGCAACGTAAGCCAGATACTGAATGACCTTCTTGGTGTTCTCTGTTTTACCAGCTCCCGATTCACCTCTGTAAAGAAAATCTGCAATTCATTCACAAACAAGACGTAGGGAGACATATTCATATTTCTAACCCCAAAAGGGCTACAGAGCTGTGTTCTAGCCATTGCAGCACTTCCCTCAAACCCAAGGAAAACCAAGTTGTATTGGTAAGCAGCAGCAGCGTAGCTGGACTGCAGGCTACCCCTTAGCCAGTTTGCTGCTGGCTGCGGGTTCCATATGCATGCATGGAGGAGGGAAGGCAATAAAGAACTGTGCTTCCTAGTCGCTTGATTTGACAATCACAAAGATTGCCAAATGCCTGAGGAATAATTCCAAGGCTGTTGTAGAGGTAGCAGTGAAAGGTAATGAAGTGAATCTTTCTAAAGGAAGCCTCCTGACTGCAAGAAGAAATATACCAATTCCTTAAGCAGAACTGAGGGCAAAGCAATTTTGCTGTGTCTAGAAGAGAAACTGCTGTATCAAGAGTATCTGTCACTCTACCAGCCTCATCAGTATGTAGGTACTTAAACATAACAGCTGCATCAAATCTGAAGAACTTGTCCAAGCCTTTTCCATTTAAAAGCTCTATTTCCTTAGGAATTTGAGCAACAGGGCTGTTTCAAAACTCCCCTTCTTCCTCCCCTTCTTACAAACACTATTAAATATCTATTGGAGAAATTGTAGCAGGACCTTCCTTGGCTCTCAATTATTACCTGATTTACTAAGCCTACCCTCAGCACTTACAATTAAGGGAGTCCTCCACCCAAGAATTTAAAACCACAAACTTTGACATCTAGTCAAGCTGACAACCGGAAATACTCACGTGCAAAGGATGGACTGATCCTCTCGATCTAGAATAAAATTAAAAAGTAGTCAGACTAAGACTGTAAAATTAGACTTCTCTGACAGAATGAAATCACCACCAAAGGACAAGTATTATCAGAAATATGGCCAGGTAACCCCTTTTCCAGCAACCAACCTCTCACTATATGCCAACATATAATGGTACTATGGCAATTTTCTTCATCCAGAAAGAATACTGTTTACATTTACAACTTTTCTACAAGCAATACATAAGTCTCCCGCTGAACATTTCTTTATCACAGAACTACAGTTTGATGCACATCTACTTGTTCTTCAGCCCCCTCCCCCCATTATACTGGGCCCATATTGACTTAAGAGGAAACGCAAGAGGGAGGAAGCGGGACAGCAACCATCGCAAATCCCAAAGTGCCAAAACCTTACATCAAACAGAGGCTCTCAACCCCAAAACAAACATTGGAAACAATGAGACATTTTTGTTACTTATTTTGTACAGAATGGACTTGAAAACTACCATTCTGAGGACCAGCCCAAGTCCTATACAGCTGATCTGTTTGTAGCACCATCCCCTATTGTATTAACACAGCAGCTGGTAACAGCAGAAACCTTTTCTTTTTCATGTTGACATACCAGTAGGCACACTAATCCCTGTGTTCAATTCCAAGCTGTGGATGATAATATCTTTCCAGTTACAGAACTTACTTCACCCAGCCACTCTGTCACTATCTTCTCCCACATCTTTAACCTCCTTCCAGTTTTCACCTATGATGCCACTTCCTCATACGCAGCCCTGACTAGTCCTTCCACCATGCCTTCATCCCACTGCTCCTTCACCACTTCTGTGTGAACATACTCCCATGCTTCTGCCTTGGTCCACCCTGTGTCATCCCCTCCTCTCCGCCCCCAGTGTGCATCCTATTCTTCCCCCATGCCACCAGGAACCAGCTGGGATCACTGAGCAGACTGGAGAGTGCCTGTTCCTACACCAGAACAGCCTTAGAAGCTTGTACTCATCACAAGGACAGCAAGACCTCCTCACACATGGAACAGACGTGGGCACAAGCCATTAACAGACAGTCCACAAGAGCTAATGGGGCACTCACAGAACAGACTGGCACTGAACTCAAAATCCCCACTAGCTTTTAAGTTAACCATCTGGGGTTTGGTTTGGATTTGTGGGGGGGTTTGTCTGGTTGGGATTTTTGTGTGTGTATATTATTTTTTGTTTTGGTGGGTCTGGGTTTTTTTTTGCTTAAGATCAAGACTAAAGGACAATCGGCTCGACCAGTCCAAGAACCTCAGTAACACACCACTTAGATTCCATCAAGTTATTGTCATTCTTTCCTTTTTCCACACTGAGCCCCAATTTTGTGTGGGACCGAAGCCTAACTTCTAAAAGAAAAAGCAAGACTCAAGCATTCAACTCATTGGATTGCTCCAAAATATTATCTCAGCAATTAATAACCACCATCAGTATGTTTGTGGATGTTGACTGCCCTCATATGTAGCTACTGGTTCTTTCTATTCTTTTCTCCAGTGTGTTAAAGAACCCAAGTGTACCCAGTACTCTCCCCACTAGAGTACTAGATGATATAACTGTGTCACCATCCAAGTTGTTTTGTGCAAGATAAGCACAAAACTTAGTTTTGAACTGTAATGAGGCTTTATAGTCAGATAGAGATCAAGTACCTGGAACTACTTTCTATACTCTTACACACTGCTGCAACTGAATTTAGCGTTTCGGTCTTAACACCATCACTAACATACACTAACATACTCTGATGTTAGTGATGATGTTAATGTATGTTACTACATAACATTCTGAAACCAACAATGGAAACATTAGGTTCACCATTCACACCAGACAGGCAACTCATGCTCTTAAGCTCCTTTACTGAAAACTGACTGTATGCAGATAAGCACAAAAAATTAGAGGAAAATAATCTGCTTTATCCCTGTTAATACTGTTCTCAGAAAGAGCTGATTAGCCCTAAGTCTGGAAGAAAGCAAGCAGAAGAAAATCATCACTCAAGTGGTTTTGCCCTGGCAAATTATTAAGCATTCAGAAGCAGACACTGCAGCTTTACTGGCATTGCATATTCATTTTTCAAGTGCTGAATTTTATTCGTTGCCTTTCAGATACGCACCCCTGTTGCTGAGGGCCAGGCTAAGAGTAGATGTTAGCCATCTTCCTTGAACCCACTCAAGGTTCCCAGTGGGTCAAGGGCTCAGGAGACGCATGCCAGACCTCTTCGTGACTGGGCACTTGGAGGGTGGATGAGGGGAATAACTAATGACTCATTTATGGATTGCCTGAGGTAACATATTCTTTGGTAGTGTGACCGCCTGGGTGCCATTCTCCACCACAAAGCAGCTGCATGAAAGGACAAGATTGTGCCTACTTCTGAAAGTTTGGCTATAAAAAAGCAGCCCACTTGTCCTGGAAAAGGTTATATTCACATTCAGGTACTAGAGGCTCTTTAAACAGCCAACTTGAGAGAAAAACAAAAAAAGAGGAAGGAAAAAAGACAACCCTAAGGAAGGTGCTCCTTATTCCTGGTAAGCAGCTCTGGTCTTGGAATTATGAGCTGGGGCTTCAAAGACAGGCAATGAAGCTCCAAGCACTTGAATTCCTTCCCATTCCCCCTTCTCCAGGGAGAAGATTCTTATTCCAGAAGAATAAGAAGCTGGTAAGCAAAGAGTTAAACCCCAACAGAAAAAGAGACGAGCAACGTCAGATAATACCAAGAAGCTCTTTGGCACCGAACACTTTTTGATCCTGATGAGTTTTGTCATACTTGGTTGAGCAGCTCTTTTCGAGCCTCATTCCAGTGAGGCAAGTTAGTAACTGCACCCTGGAGTGACCCGAGGAAGTCCCAAAGGGGTAAGCACAGGATTTTTCCACACCTTAAACACAGAGCAAGGTGTTGAAAGGTGCTCAGGCAGGAAAAGTCACAGACAGCATTCAAAATCCTCTCGGCACTACGTTTTCCTCCCCCAACATACTTTCGTGGTGGCCTGCTGCAGCTGTGTTAGTCACCTCTGCTTTAAGCCAGCAGGAACGTACCTGCGAGTGCGGGCAAGTTACCGGCAGCGTGCAGACAGGGCCATAAAAGGCAACATTCCTGTTTGCAATCCGGGGGAAATTCTTTCCCAGGACTGCAAAGCAGCAGTCATTGGGATAGCTGGAATTCTTCTAATTGTGTACAGACAGACAACTCCAATAATGTGTTGAGCAACAGGAAACTGGAGCCGACCAAAGGGGCAAAGAGCTAAGGCATACAAAAGCATAACTCTTAGATACGCTTCCAGTTAAAAACTGCTTTAAATGCCAATATTCATCTGCATACAACAGTGACTGGTGCCATCACGAATCAGAATCCAGTTGTCCAGACAAAAGGCCACCTCCACACCCCTCTTTTTTTTGTTTTTTAAGGATCATTCAACATGGGCGTAACTGCACTACTTCAGTCAGCACTTGCCTTTACTCCATTGTCAGTTGTGCAAGCAACCTACTCAGCAAAAGAGAATGTGCTGGGTACCATCAACTCAGCGGCTTATAATAACACCATCAAGAAATGCCTGATTAAAAGAAATCTGCATCTGCTTTTCAATCCTAAACAGAGTCACTTATTAAAGACAATCCAGAATAACAACTCATTAGCTAATTATAGCAACAGTTCTGTATTTCAGACCAGCTGGCCAAGGAAAGCTTTTTATCTAGCCTCTTCTTTAGGTCTCATCACCATAGTATTCAAGTGATCATAAGAAGCAGCAACCTCAAGCATCCAGAAATTCAGGAAGTGAAACATCCCTCAAATTTAAGCTATACAGCAGTATGGTATATTAAGATCAGTAGATTAATTTTACCATATAAAACCCCCCATAATATTCTTGACTTTCTTCAGTCCAAAAATAAAAGACTGCGTTTCAGACTGCTTCCAGGACATTGAAAACATAATTAAACCAAATTTTGTTTTCACAAGAGAGACATCTTGTACATAAGAAGTCCTCAGCCAAATATTCTAGTGCAAAACAACAAATCTGAATGAATGCTGAACTGCTGTGGTTGAATTTATTGGCATAATTGATAAATTAATAGAGCTCCAGACTCCTGAATTTTGTTTTTAGATGTCTGGGGAGGGGAGAAGAAAAAGGTTGGGAGGCTAGAGGAGAATGTGCAATTTGAGCTCCACATCTCGGTCACAGAACATCCGAGCAGGCCTTTATCACCCACTTCCTCTGCATGAGTGACTCCAGTTTCAAGGCTGTTCATCTCCATAAAAGGAGAAGTACTATAGCATTCACACACCGGTGACATCATCTCTGCAGCTAAGAGGAAGTGTAGCTGAAAGGCAGAGGCTTGGCTCGCAGTCCCCTGCCTATAGCTGACTCATTAAGGCTAACAGCTTAACCATAGCTGGCTGGTACCACCCACCTCCTAACCACCGCTGGCTGGCGGAACCAAGCAGCCTGGCCCGCCAGGTTTCCGTTACTGCGCTGCTCCCCTAGCACCGCAGTGGATGCCTCTACCCCAACTTGGGCAACTGGCTGCCTCAACAAGTTAGAGAGATGACCTAAAGCAAGCATTAGTCTTAAATGCACACAAGTGCTTCAGCCATGCAGTAGTTTCGGTTCCTCAGTCCCTCCTCAAGCTTCTCTTCTGACCTCAACATCATCTTACAACCCACGTTCTTCCTTCAGGGCTCTAACACTGGAGGAGCCCCAGGCACTTGACACTTGTGCTACTTGGAACAATCCCACTGGCATCGAATCTAATCAAGCATGTTCACGGTGGTGCTTTAACCTACATGCTGGTGTGAGTAGGATCAAAAACACTCCAGGGGAGCACCAGAACAGAGCCAGAGAGCCTGTTTTTGCATTATCATTTAAGGAATACATTATGGAGAAGTTTCAAAATGCTGATAACCTGTCATCAGATACAAGAAAGAAAGAAAGAAAGAAATCAAATGAAGGACAAACATAGCACATCCAAGACAGCTCTCAACAACAGAACTTCAAGGTAAAACCAACCGACCAACCAACCAACAAACCACAGACACACACACAAAAAAAGCCCCAACCAAACAACAACAACAACAACAAACCCCAACACCCGAATTAGGAACACTGCAGTGCCAGGATTCAGCTTTACATTATCTGAAGTTTGAGGACAGTCACGAGGAGAAAATTAAGTCTCATTTCACCAAATGAAGTATGTCCTACTGGGTCAAATGCAAATATTTATTTCCCCAAGCCATTTTTGGACTAGAGCCCATACCCCTTTCTCTAGCATTCCTTAACTGAATCTGGGGAGAGCAAAACAGGAAAACAAGTTAGGCTGTAATTTAAAGTTACACAAATGTTTATGAAATCCTGACAGGAAAGAAAAAGTGGTATACAGCCTGCAAAAGCTCAGGCAGCTCGGGATACTGCAACAGTGAACGGCAGGGAGACTGACAGCAAGGGCTGAACCATTACAAAAGGGACTGCCAGATTGCTCCTGCTCTGGTTTACAGGAATGAAGCAAAAAGGGTGTGGTAGCTACTAAAAAACAAGTGGGCAACGGACTTTTTTAGCTCCTTGTTCTACTGAAAACCACATTTTGAGGCACGGATTTTGAGAGCTGCACTTAGCAATCTGAAGTAATTCAAAGCACGTAAAACATTTCTTAAGAAAGTCCGAAGCTACATACATCTTTTCTTGCCATTTGTATGCAAACGCCATCAAAACGAACATCCTCCATAATTAGTATCCCAACTTAGCATTGCCTTTTGCATCAGAAATCCGGACAAATCTTGGAAACTAGTGAAACCGCAGGCTATATTCTTTTGGGTTTAGTGGAAACAGAACTTGACCTTTACAGGCAACTTGAAAGAGACATCTGTGCCTCTACAAAATCTGAACAGCTCTGTCAGTCAAGTATCCCTGAAATCAGTAAACACACAGAGACTGTTGTATAGAAAATAAAGATGCACTTTGGGACAGTGCAGTACATAGTGCACTCTAGCAGGCCAATGCTAAGCAGCAAGAGAAAGACTACTTGAGACCAAGGAAGTTAAACCAGAAGTGTTCTACTGGTTCGGAAATTTATGAAATATGTAAACATCCAGCAGTTGAAAATAAAATACTTCAAGGTCATGTTCTCTAGAAGCAGATCTAGAGGACTGTTTCTTGTGAAAATGACAAATGGGCCTGAGGTGCATGTGAAGATCAACAACAGCAAGTGATTTGTCTTGAAGAGCAAACACTGTTTCCTCTCTTAATGTAACAAGGCCAAGAAAAATCATTAAGTTACTATCCTTCAGATTTTTTTTCCTTTAAACACCAAACCCAGAGACTGTCTAACTCCCAAGTGAATACCAGCAAGGCGCAAGCTGCACAGGCTCCTTTGCAAACTAAGGCATGAATGTCAAGGAAGGTTTAACTACTGCACAATGATTTCAAGAGTTTTGTTTAGTGAACCGTTAGGAGCCCTTCACTAGTACGTGGAGAAACTCGATAAGAAAGGAGATGGAGCACATTCATTAGCAACGTGCTGTCTATTCTCTCTCCTACCTGTCTCTTAGTTGAGCAGGTTGAAGTTTGGAAAATAACCATATTCCAGCAGTTTCAGACAATAGCATTAAAACAGCCATCGTGCTCCAAACACCAATGACATTTCTAGGTTCTATCCGAATTTGACATAGAAAATGCCCTGTATGCAATCCAAATAGAAAACCAGGTGCTGTTTAACAGCTTTAAATGTATTTTTCTAAATAGATCCCCTGGAGACTATGAATTGAGGTAAAGAATGTATCCCTTCAGTGTACACCTGCGGCATTAGAATAATGATTTGACGCCACTCCACTTGCAGGCACTGTGCTCTGGTCATCAGCACCAGAAGAATAATTCTTCTGAAAGCAGTCAGACCTGAGGCTTCTGGCATCCAGGTTAGCCAAGGAAGAGAAGCATTAAGACAAATGGTTGTTTTTTTCTCTGAAAACAAAAATGCTACACTTTTTTCAGAGTTCTCATCTTGAAGTACATGAAGTTATTCCAACTACCACATAGCAAAATAATGTTTTCACCTCAATTCTGAGTCTTAATGTGTTGGGTCAAAGAAAGGAGGGAAAAAAAGAGGAAAAATAATCACTTTGAACGTGTTCTCCATCATGTTATCTCCATCATGTTATTGCTTCAAGGAAGTACTTCTAGCAAAATTTAACAAAAACCAATATAACTTCTTCAATATACAAATGCCACATGACATTTTTGTAAATGAAGCAACCATGGCAGACACTGAAAGAGGAACAAGCTACCCATAGTGCATCAGCATAGATGCCTGAAAAGGGTTAAACAGTTTCTAGGTTAACAAGAGGTTGGAATAAAGCTCTCATCTTCCTCTCCCTTCCCAACTCCTTTCCTGATAAATGTCCCTTTGAAAGGCCTCCTTATTAAAATACCATAAATTGACTGGGAAAAAAAAAAAAGATAATCAGAGTCCAAATCGATTGACATGCAAGGCTTTTCCACTCTGTCATGTCAGCTTAAGAGATAACTATACCCCATGCTGACAGAAGTCAGAGTCAACAGCTTGACATCCTTCTCCAGACCACGAAGGATTCCCAGCCTTCAGGGCTCTGAAAGTAACCTGGGGAAGGCAGCCTAATCCTAAATGCCTCCAGCTCATGCGGAGCACCAGATGCTTTCATCTTCTATTCTCTGTACAGATTCCTGCCATACCACTGCCTGCTCACCAAGCCTCCCCCACTGCTAAGCAAAACTGAGAAAGTGGAATAGGAATGTTGCTTTCCATTGCCCTAGAGGCCAGCCAGGACCAGAGACACTGCAACAACATACTCACCTTTACTTCACTCCCAGCAGCAGATGTCAGCGCTACTTGTTACCCTTTGCAATAGGGAAATAAGGCAGCAAATAACCTTAAAATGATCTCTAGGGTTCTTGCTAGCACACATATGCACATGTGAAGCGACATAAAGACATACGCACACATCTTTTCAAACCTAGGAGTGGTCAAAGCAAGCTAGTTCAAAAGTTGACTGGGAATGATATTCATATCCAACAGGCATTCAGAAAAAAAAGTCAGTGACATGATATCTCAAATGAGGCAAAGAGGAGCTGGGCTAAACCTTTAGACTGTCAATACTGATGAGAGTACTGCATAGCTAGAATTGTTCTGGGAAAGGCAAACGCTCCAGTAGAGCTCACAGCAACTTTCCCATGCTAGGAAAACAGAGGCAGGGCTGCCATTCTTTAGCTTTGTGATTCAAGCCTGGGATTTCCAAGTTTTACACATCATTCAAGCAGTGGTCTAAGAAAGACACCTTCTCTTTTCAAAAGGAAAAGAAATATCCGTGTAGATGAATCACTAGCTCTGAACCACTGTCAGACCAGGGAAAGTCACCTGTCCTTTGTTGCAGAATTGCTACTGTCTGGATATCCACTGCCACATACCAATATATCTGGCAGGGATGAAGGACAAGATGCATGCACGTGCAGTTCCAAATGGTTTAACTGTTGTCGGTAGAGCTACAAGGACTTCAGTCTCCTTACAATAATGACAGAGAAACTGCTTCTGACTCTACGTAGGAAAGATTTTTCTTAGGTGTGCTGGTTTTGGCTGGGGTAGTTAATTTTCTTCCCCGTAGCTGGTACCATGTTGGGGTTTTTTATTTAGTCTGAGAACGATGCTGATAACACACCAATGCTTTAGTTGTTGCTAAGTAGTGCTTATTCTAAGTCCAGGACTTTTCAGTTTCCCATGCTCTGCCAATGAAGAAAGGGAGGCCGAGAAGCAGCATAGTCAGGATAGCTGAACTGAACTAGCCAAAGGGATATTCCCTACCACAGCACATCATGCTCGGTATGTAAACAGGGGGGAGTTGGCCAGGAGGTACTGATCACTGCTCAGTGACAGGCTGGGCATTGGCCAGTGGGTGGTGAGCAACTGTACTGTGCATCACTTGTGTTTCTTGGGGTTTATTTCTCTCCCTCTTGTTGTTGTCACCCTTTTCACTGCAATTATTACTATTTTATTTTATTTCAAGTATTAAACTTCTTATCTCAACCCACAGGTTTTGCCTTCTCCTCGCTGCCCCCCCCCCCCAGTTCTCCTCCCCATCCCACCAGGGCCAGGGGTTTGAGTGAAGAGCTGCATGTTTCTCAGTTGCCAGCTGGGGTTAAACCACGACATTAAGGAACAGTAACCCTGGTAGGGTTAAGTCAATCGCTTGTTTAAGAAAAATATATGTTGGTAATTGAGCTGACAAGGAGTGGGCAAGGGAGAGAAGGAAATAACAAATGAAGTGAAACAGTGATAAGAAGTTTATGGACAACCACACTGCCACATACAGTACTGGCAGTGGATCTATCCTTGTCCTTCATGGCAGATCCAGCCTTTGTCTGAGGGAAGTGAGGTCTTACATAAATGAAGTCCAGGTTCACAGGCTTTTTTCCTCTGGATACAGCATTCCTTTCACACTAACACATCAGTAGTATAGCTGTATTTCTTAGAGTTGCCACATCTTCAACAAATTGCCATCAGTACTTGGCCACCAGTTCCCAGCAGCACGTCTGTATGGCTCACCCCTCCCCACCCAAAGCTGTTAAAACATAGCTTAATCCATCCACCGTGTTAGCACTTCCATGTGCTCCACTCTGCATGGCACCACACTTCAGCAACTTTTTCCAACATTCTTCACACCTCAAATTTGTTTAAAGCCACAAACACAGGTAGATGGAAGGAGTTTTTCTTGCACCTTTTCCAGTCTGGGCAACGATATTGTTATAGTCCCCCATAGTTATGCTTGGAGGTGCAAGTGGTAGTGAGGGCAGGGGAAAAGTAGAACTCTAAAACTGAGTCTAATTAGAATTTTAAAGCATAATTTTACTATATCTGGCCTTCGTTCAAAAAAGTGAGGCTAATGACAAGACCTGAGAGAGACAAACACCTTCATCATTGCTAGTCATCATAAAATAAAGGAGTAATCAAATTCACAGAAGCCATGCCAAACCAAAGCATCCATTATATCCACCAAACCTTACAAAGCATGCCTCTTCATATAGCCCAGCTACAAATAGGAAGAAAAGCCCAAAATACTTCCACACCTGAAACTCTCCAAGCATCCTAAACACAAGCACTGGCTGTGTGTAAGAAAGACCTCCTCTCAGATGCAGGGAGATACAGTGGAGAGATGCACAAGACATTCAGAGCTCCATATTTAAAAGTCCTCAAGCGACAAACAAGCAGCAGGTTCATCACGGTTCTTCTCATTTGTATACACGGGGAGGGGACTAAGTCAAGCAGCTTGCTTTCATTTATTCTATGAAAAGCCAACAGATGTATCTAGTATTTCCTGATAAGTTTTATTCTTAACTGAATAAAAATGTAACCAAACAACTCCTGATGAGTTAAACTACCACTGATCATCACACTTCGGTAAACTTGTTTCACCCAACCAGGCTGTATGACTGGATTTTAAATACTTTTGTTAAAAGCCTGTATCAACCAATACACATATTTGCTCACCTACAGCTATTGTTCCATAGGCTCGCCACTGAGAGGGAAAGTCCGCTACCTCTGTTTGTCTGTTCTTTATGTCAAGTTTATCTCTTGCCAGACTTTTTGTAAGGTTCTTCAATCCAATAGAGCAGGAGAAAGCTATTCACCTCAACACAAAGCTGGCACTAAGTAGGTGTCAGGTGTCTGCAAGCAAGGGCAGAGGGGGCAACAATGCCTTTTGATAGCAGTGAGTTGTCCTCCTACAGTGTTTTGACTGCAACCTTGATTTGTGATTTCAACAAGAGTCATTATTTCAGTCAGCACTCACCTTGCATCATACTCCTGTAGGCTGTGTCTGTGATGGCATAGATATGAGGCGGCATCTCATGTCTCTTTTTGCCTTTGTACATCTCCACTATTTCTTCTGAGTATATGGGCAGGTTCTTGTAAGGATTGATTACCACACAGAACAGGCCTGAATAGGTCTGGAAAGAAAACACGCCAGCAAATAAAGACAGGAATTAAAAACGTTGTATACTTGCACATTTTAGCAGTATATTACTTGGAAAAAACAAACAAACCAGTCCTTTTTTAAGTGCTTCTTCCAGAGATGCCACTAAGCAATATTAGAATCTTAGCAACAGCTAAAGTCCTATCAACTTGACTAGTACTCAACCTTTCCAAGTATGCACAGAGCATCAACTGACACATTAGTCACACTGATATCAAACTAGCCTGTTCCCTGGCTAATTAAGTCCACTAGGAGTGGCTTTTCTTCCTTCCAAAGTTCCTATATAATGAAATGGACACTTGACTTGAATATAAGGTAGGTGCTCAGCTCCTAGAAACATGCATTTTATTATGTTCTGCCTCATACCTGCTATGGATTTATCCAGTAATAGATCAACTACAACACAATAAAATTTCAAGCCAAAATAGTTACTAAAAGAAAAATAAGACCACTGTACTCCTTAGCCCTTTTCAAGACCACCTGAAAAACTGAACTAGGCTAAAGTTCAGTGTTGACCCTGGACATTGGATTAGGCGGCCTCCTACAGACCCTTCCAGCCTAAAGACTTTCATGATTTATAACGTAAAGAACATAACTACATTCAAAATGGTAAGGTCATTAACGTTGTATAGTTCTGAACTGTTTAATATAGAAAACAATTCTTAAGTATTCCATGCTCAAAGAGTCAGCAGCATTTGCCAACGTCGATTTCTCAATTGGTTTCTGCTGGCTTAAATTCCACAGTTCTGATGGAAGACAACTGTCAAAATGCTTCTAGTTTAAAATATTAAGCTTCTTAAAAGAGAAAAACAACCCTCTGAGATACAAATATCTAAAAAAAAAAAAAAAAACAAACCAAACAAACAAAAAAAACACCCCCAAAAAAAGAAACACCCCTAACAAACATTTTATTTGCAAAGGGAATAGGAGGAGCAGAAGCTTCTTAGATATTTCCTCGATATTCTAAGAATAGCATTCGAAGCCTTGCTCCTGGGGTTTAGAGCTACCCTACACTTCCCTGTCAATTTTAGAGGCAGCTGTTTGAAACATCTGGAGAGGAATAGCTTTCTACAGCAACTTGCAGTGCCACGAGAAGACAGTATATTTGGCACTTTTCTATTGCTACCACCTCTTCTACTGTTTGCTCAAAGAAGAGTGCTTCAGAGTGGTAAAGAGTTCTCCACAACAAGCACAGAGAGTACTTAATCAGATTTAGCCTCCTTATCTAGATAAAGGTAAGGATTAGATCACAGTGATCAGAAGGGTGAAAATAGCATCTACTACACAGTTTATTGTCTTATATTCAAATTTTCTGCATGCTGGCTTAATATCACTTAATTAGCCCACTCTTACATGCAGGAGATTCTGATACAGCTTTCACTCTATGTCCCCCAGAAAGCAAAATTCTTATAAGTATTTAAGGTTCCTTTTCCATACACCAGTATAAACTATCAGGATATGTTTCCAGATCTACCTGTTACGTATTTGAGGAATATTTGAAAATACTAAACCTCTTTCCAAAGTGGGAAACTATGAAACTAGGCTAAAAACCTTTTAGCATAGGACTTCGAAAGCTCCAGGAAGCTAAGCTTCAGTGAGATGTTCTAGTGATTTTAAGTCTGAGGTAGTGCTTGAAAGGAACAGTTTCAGGAGTTTGCAGAAACCAACCTGGCAATGCTAGTTCCTTTTGCCTCAGCCTTAGTCCTCCATCATGTCAGACAATACTTGTACAGCACAGAGTAACCGCTGAAAGTCTGGATCATGCTTTCCTGACCTTTGACTAGTGAATGACAGAGTAGGACCAAGAGGTAGGAAGGGGTCAACTCAAGAGTAACATGTTCACAATACATGCAATACACCTTTTTCCTTACACTGCCATGGAAATAATTGACATTGGAGTCAACTGAACTGCTAGAAGAAAAGCTGCAATTTTATCAAAGTTCTGGAAAACAAGTAAGCGAAAACCTTCTAGGTTGCCAGTTTCAGCTGCCTGAATTAGCAGCCATCCATCGTGCCTCAAATCCCATGGCAGCAGCAACAGGCACATAATAATCAAAAGAAGATGCCCTATACAGTCCCCCTTCCTTCCAACCCCAACAAAACTGTAACTCACGGCACAGACCAAACTTACCTCTTCTTTCAAGATGTTAATAAAGCTGAAGGCCTGTTTGCTGCTTTTGGGGGATTAGAAGTGAGAGCAAAAGAAAAGTGGTAGCAACTAATGTGTAATATTGCAAAAGGGATGTAAAGCTTTCTTGTCTGCATCTGTGTAACTTTTTATGGCTATGTCTGCTGACACATTAGAACTGCTGCTTTTCAAGTAAGAATAAAGGTCTGAAGCTGAACTGAAGCAGTTTCACAGGTGAAAGCAGCAGTTTAGAAAACAGAAAACATTAATTTCAATTACAGTAATGAAGCCATGAAGCAGGTATGCAGGAAGAAGCCATCACCTTCTTCCAGCATTCTGGTTGCCAGGAGAAATACCTGCGGGAAGTTTCCTCAGTATAATGATCTCGGACAGATATGTGAGGTGATATTTTTGTCTAATAAAGAAAGGCAACTAATCATGGCTGGGATAGGCAACCAAGTGAGAACACTACATCGTGACTGCTGTTCGAGCACAGGCAGAGTTTTATATAGGAGGCAAGTTGAACTGAGCAGAAGCTGCCAGCCCTACAAAGAGAAGACAAGAGTCATCTTCATCTTATTAAAGAACAAGTAAAGACTTATATTCATAAATCCCCGAACTGAACCCAAGGCTCCAATTGAAAGGCTATTCTATTCTAAGCATAGCTGGCTTGGAAATCTGTACTTTGTTTCAGACATTACTATCTCAAAATAGAATCCTGGCATTACCTTTTGCTAACTATTTCAAGTGACACGGGCCAAACTGGAGCTAGTTTCATTTTTCTAACTGCTAACCTAGCTCTGGAGAGCTCAAAGGACCATCTACAGCATGGCACAAAGCTGACAGCATCAGACAGTTTATTTTCCAGCAACTGTTAGCTTCAGCGAAGTAACTGGAACGTGTAAGGCAGTTCAGGTAAGCAACACAGAAGCTGAAAATGATCTTCAGATAAAACATTCATAAGAGAAAGGGTTAATATGAAAGCCAGTCTATTAGCAAGTCACCTCAGTGCAGAACCAATCAGCACACAGAAACAGCAAATTGGTGTCACACTCAGGCTCTTAGTTCTTGAAATGTTTGACACACTTCCTGCTCAAAATTTGTGTGCACCAGCCATAAGATTTCCCCCTTCCTTTTATAGGATGGGTAGACAGAAAAAGTTAAAAAGTTAAGAAAGCCACAAAACCACACATCCCAGCTGGCAAAGAAGATAGAAAGGACAAGAGCAGAACTAAATAATGCCTATGATCTTTCCGGAGACATTTATGCTAGAGATACATTGCGTGTATTCTCTTTCTTCAAGAGGATTAATGACCAACCAGCAGCCACTCCAATGAAAGTATTTTAAGCCTCCGCATTAATCTCCTGACTTGCTGAGAACTGCTGACAGGTGAGATCAGTCCATTTCACAAGTGCACAGAAACACAGTTTTGGCAAGACTTAGGATTCTGTAATAGACAATTACTATGCTAGGATTACTTTGGTGAAGGGTGTGGAGGTATTTTAATACTTCTTACAATCCAATTAGAAGAACTCAATTTATTAGAGTCACAGACTATGCCTGAAATTTCCGAGGATATCTTGCAAGATATGTGAAACAGCCCATTGCACAGTGTGCAACAGACTTTGAGATGCTGCTGAATAATTTTCAACAACTTATTACATAACCCAGCAGTTTCCTGTTCTAAAAATGTTACACATGATCTTGCACATCCTATTTCATCTCACTACCAAGATTCTTCCCTCCAAGAATAGATTTTGACCAATAGTCAAAGGAGTTATTAAATACAAAGAATAACTTATTGCATCAACCTCCAACCACATCAGCTCTCCAAACTTTGACATCAGTTGGTAGGAGTCAGACTAAGTTTTTATCAGCTTTGCACCGTTCAGATGTTCAGGTGATTTAGGAGGTGATCTTGCCCATTTACTCTGCTCTCATGAGACGCCACCTCGAGTACTGCGTGCAGTTCTGGTGTCCCCAACATAAGAAGGACATGGAGCTGTTGGAGCAAGATGAGAGGAGGGTCACGAGGATGATAAGGGGGCTGGAGCACCTCCCATATGAAGACAGGCTGAGAAAATTGGGGCTGTTCAGCCTGAAGAAGAGAAGCTGCGTGGAGACCTCAGAGCAGCCTTCCAGTATCTGAAGGAGCCTACAAGGATTCTAGAGAGGGACTCTTCATCAGGGACTGTAGCAATAGGACAAGGGGTGATGGGTTCAAACTAAAACAGGGGAAGTTCAGGTTAGATATAAGGAAGAAGTTCTTTACTGTGAGGGTGGTGAGGCACTGGAACAGGCTGCCCAAGGGAGTTGTAAATGCTCCATCCTTGGCAGTGTTCAAGGCCAGGCTGGACTGAGCCTTGGGTGACATGGTCAACAGTGAGGCATCCCTGCCCATGGCAGGGGGGTTGGAACTAGATGATCTTAAGGTCCCTTCCAAACTAAACCATTCTGTGATTCTATGCCTTCGTGCCACTCCAGAGTGGTCACAGCATTAGCAGAGTCAAAGTTTCCAGCCTGTGTTCATGCTCCTTAACTTAGAAAGCAACAGTTCACAAAGGTTTCTACCCAAGATTGATAACAAGGGTGAATTCCTGCTGTGTGATGTCTTAGATACCACCAGTTCCTCTTAGGGCAGAAGAGATGATCTACAGCTTGCCACATAAGATGACTACACAAAAGACTTATCATTACAGGTCTGATGAAGTAGCAAGCATTCAAAAACCCCCAAAACATACATAAAACATACATACAGATATTGCAGAGAGTTTTTACTCATGCTGCCTTCTCCATATGACAAGAGGGGCAGCTTTTGGGTTTTAGCAGCACAAAAAGGTGAAGGGAGAGGGAAATCTAGACAGACATCTTCAAGGATGTCTACATATGAAATTTATTGTTTAATAATTTTGATAGATCTTTTAATCTACTGTGAAGAATATTTCATAATGCCTAAAAATATGAACATCCACTGTTTCTGCATCCCTCAGGATTCCATCTCAGGCAGTCCCATTTTAATACTATTAGCAGAGGCTAGTCTGAGGATAAATAAACCACAACACCCTAGTTCCTGTTTTAACCAGTCACTGCACCCAAATTTTACATTAATCATTCTTTCTATGCCTGCAGAGTATTAATAAAGTAAATGCTGTCATGACCAACATCTGCTGGCTAAACAGAGGCCACATGAAGAGGAAAAGGGAACTTCAGAAGGGAACTGAAGAACTAGGTTGAGGTTCCAAATTCTCCTTCCCCATCTTTCCCTATTTATTGCTTTTGGTATTCAGTGAAGTAGTTGCTGCATGCTTCAATTGGGTAGGACCATTGGTTCCATAAATGGTATCTTTGTCTTTTCCACAGCAAAAAGAAGCAGGAATCTCTGCTCTAGTCCATTTTGGGGTGCAAAGAAAAAGAAATGTTTCCTGTCTGTAAGCACATGCAGGCCCACATGTGCCTTCTCTAGTAAGACACTCTGAAATCCTGAATTTTTGTAACACAAAAAGCTTGGCATCAGCATTCTTTCCCACTGAAGCTCCAGACATGGGAAAATGCAATTCAGATGTTAGGTATATTAGGACTGCATTTTTATTATTACTTGGTTCAGTTCAGATCAGACTCTCTGTTTACTACTTTGCAACTGCTCTCATGACTTACTAAAAGAAAGTTAAATGGCATTCAAAACATCCTGCAAACCAAGACATTAAAATGTTAAAGACAGATTTACCACAGCATTCCTTGAAAGCTTCAACTAGAGGGGGACTGGCATAGCTTAGTGAAAAAATGTTAAGCAGAGGGAAGAAGCTAAGTCACATGAGAGTTGTCTATAGGGGCAATGAAAGGTTAACATACACATTTTTAGAAGCAAAGCAATTACATTAAGTTCACATACTATGCAATCAAAAACTCCTACCCCAACAGATAAGATTACTTACATAGATCAGTCCTGAGTAGTATCTCTCCTTTAAGTTGTGAAGAACAGAAGCCTCATTCAGGCATGTCAGCTCTGCCATATCTTCCACTTTAGAGAATTTGGGAGGGTTCATCTTCTGGATGTCATCCTTATTTACTTTCACTCTCTTCCCATTCTCTGCCAGTTCCACCACAGCCTCATCTCCTACTTCTTCCTTCAGGCTAGCTGCCTCAAACCCATTCTTCTCAGAGGGAACCCATACCAGCTTCTTAGCTGCCCAGTCAGCCTGAGACAGAGGGTTATTAATGATGTTTTTGTCCACATAAAGGTACTTGTCTGCATCTCGTTGCGACATTGTGGTTTAGAATTCAGGACCTGTGAAAAGGGGAAAAAAGAACCAAAAACATACTTTTAAAGCCTCAAGTTGCCTTGCAAATTCCTAGAGGCAGACAGGCACGTGCTAAGTACTCCAAGTCCCTGATCATCATGCCTCCCCCTCCTTTAGTTTCATGTTAGTAAGCACTGGTAAGTTGTCAAACTTCAAATAAGGTCAAGGTTTTGCTTGCCAAGAGGATGCAAAAAAATCTATAAACTAGCAAGCAGCTAAAAAACCCCAACAAAATACTGACCCTTAAGCATTTGAAAGCCATTATTAGGCAGAAAAGAGAATGCACCTTAAAGTGGCAAGCATCAAACAACTTATAAGACGTGCCAATACTCACAGCATGAGATACTATGTCAGTAGTGTTCAGTTCAAGATTAGCCCTTCACTGCTCTACTTGGTAGAGATACTAGAAATATGTTTAAACAGCTTTGCTTCCTATCTCCTGGTTCTGATAAGTTACCAATCAGATACCACTTCTTAGAAATGCCATAAACCAGTCTAGACAATACACGAGATGCACTTTGCTTCTAGAAGACATCATCGATAGTTTGAGGACAACACTTAAGACCAACATCAAATACTTTCTGTCACCAGCTTAGTAGCAACACCCAGCCCACCAGTTTGCATCACTTTTCTAGATCATGTTCAGTAGCAGAATACCTCCAAGACAGTAACAGAATAAATCTGTGGTCAGGAAATTTTACAGCCCCAAAATCCTTCTATGCAGCTACAGTCAGGTAAAGGAGAAAGTACCACCCCTACCAAAGGGAGACTTAGGCGGCATGCTCCAAAAATGGCACCCTAGATTTAGTGTTTCATCAAACCCAGAACATTACCACCACGAATTTTCCAGTTTATAAGGCAGCAATTTTATTGGTGCCATTCAGAAATCCTTTCAATCAGAAGAAAGGACTGCATGTGTCAAGGCTCATTGACCATGTAACAGCAGCCTCTTTACAAGGTCCCATAAATATTACTTCTTGGATCCTTGCTCACGAAGATACCAGTGTCCTCAATATATGTTTTTCATAAGTTGCATAGAAGCTAGACCTCTTTATCACCAAGAGCAGGAAGTGAAAATATCAATATTCATGTCACTGGAGGCTGTCAGGAGCTCCAGGGATAACTTCTACAGAGCATACCCATATTTACAAATCAGCCTGCAAATTAAATAGGTGAAATCTGACTATAGATACTGCAGACAAAAAGGTATTGAGAGCAGGGCAGAAGCAGTTGAACTCCCAAAATATGCATGAGAGCAACAATAGATGTTGAGTCCCAGCATTAACAAGCTGTGAATGAAGCCAGAAAAACATCAGCTATAATAATGATGGGCACAAATGCCCACACCAGTCATTTGTAAGCATGTAGGGAAATTCCTTTCAACAAATGTATCACTGTAGGTGGTATGCAACTTTGTGCCAGAGACTGTAAGGCTAGCTGTATGTTCAGTCAAAAATTCTTTAGCAAACAAAGAGAAAATTACTCTACAAATAGTTGTTTCCTTTAGCTTGAGTTTCAAATCTTTGTCTCAAGCCTTACAGGATATGCCAAGCAGCTAACCCACACTTTACCTCATCTTCCCTTCCTCACAGGGTCACTCTGACACTTCCACCTCAATCACCACAATGGTGATTCTCAGAGCAACTCCTCCACCCTGGCTTTTCACATTTTTTGTTGAAAACCCAGATTTTAATGGGTACACGATGAAGTGATTTGTTGCAGATATGAGATGCAGCAATGAAGAGGCTGCAATGAAAAACGTGAGCTCTCAAGAGAGCTGCAAGACCACCCTACAACAGCCAGCCTGGCAGAGTATTTAGGAAATGGAGAAGACTAAGAATTCAAGAAAAGATATTGGGACTCCATGATATTGCAGAGTATCACCTGCAGGTTGTGGTCAAAGGGTTAAAAAAAGGGAGGGGAGAGAAGAAAGGGAGAAAAAGAAAAACAAGAAATAAATATTCAATTGTGTTCAGAGTCGTATCAGGTTTGGCAAGGCAACAGCTCTGCTCTACCCTCCATTACACAGTTTCCTGCCTATGCAACTCCCAGAATCTAACCAGTTGCCTTTTTTGGCTATAATCAGGCAGGACACAGAAGCAGTATGCTTCAGCTAAATTCAGTTTCATCATTTCCTGAGGAATCCTAACTAACCAGCCATCTGAAGAGCCCTACATTACACTGAAACATATTCCTCACTTCCCTACTGTCGAAGTACATGCATTCAATACGCCTTGGAGATTTCTTCTGGGATAAAGGCTAATTCTTTTTTTGGTAAGAAATACATAAAACCACAAGAAATCTTTCAAGGGGTATCTTGAAAGCCAGTTCTAGATCTGAAGAGAACTAAGGAAAGAAGATAGCTACAGAGAGGTTAATCAAATTCCTCACAGGAGGAGAAAGCTGAATTATCTTGCATACAGCAAGGCTACATTCTTCAGCCAGTACGGGATCATTCTATATCATCTATCTCTTTTTATTCCCAGAACTGAAACCAAAATCTTTCACAGCAAGAAGATAAATAGCCTAACACAGCTATTCTAAAAAATCTCACCAAACACTAAGGTTTTTTTTATGCCGGTACTACCAAATAGTGAGGAGATTCAGAGATGGTCTGCACCTCAAACTTTAAACAGACTTGAAAATTACCCTATTGCATGGCAGCAGCAAACAGTCTTGTTATCACCATTTCATATGTTCCAGAACAGAATCATCAGGTACCAGAACTAAAAAAAATGGAGGCTCATGCTAAGATAACATGGTATTAGTGCTATTCTCGAGGCTGACTTCTAACCCACAGGGCCTCTAAACTAGCAGGACCACAAACCAACCATTAATTTGCCTTCTCCATAAGAACAGTACCAGAGGAATCAGATGCAGCAAGTTCCATCTCATGGGCTGCAAAATTTATCTTCCTAGCTTATGCTGCACTTCACTGGGCATTTCTAAAATGCCCTGAAGTGCTGAAGGAATTGAGCCCAGTAAGCTCTTGCAGCCTCACAGCAACTCCCAACGAATGCAAGTCATTGCCATTTTAGGAACAAATTAGGAAGCTATTTGTTCGCCTAGTAGCTTGCATTTTGGGTGTAGATAATTATGTGGGGCAAGGACATTTATCTTTACATGGCTATTGTGCAACTGTCAGAGGAGAATACCGTTAACAATATTCTTTTTGATGCAACAACAGCCTATGGGTTAGAAGACCGAAAAATACAGAAGGAAGACAGACCATCCTTGTTTTGAGTTTAAATGCCTCCTTCCTAGTATTGTTTCCAAATATGAAATACTACAGTCACTTCCCTGTTAACCCAGGATGCTTCCTTATTGTGGTTCATAGCAGTCTGAGGAACAGGCTGGTCAAACATTGCTTGTTTTCCATTATTTCATGTGCCAAAAGACATCTTTTGCCATTTAACTAACTACATAATTGCCACAAAGATGCCATACAGTTACAGATGGAGGCAAAGCAATCTCTACAGTCATGAACAGGATGGGACCAAGACATTAATAATATGTAGTCCAACCTTTAAAAAAAAACCTCTTTATTCAAAACCCCTTTGCATACATATTTCCCTGCAGATTCTTTTCAGATGAACAAATTAAACACTGGCTTTAAGTTAAGATGCCATGCATTCTCTTGGAACTAGGCAGAATTAACCAAAACCCTCATTTGAATACAATCATATGGACAGAAGTTTGCCTTAACCTCCTACAGTTCCATAGCCTTAAGGCTATGAGACACTCCACACACTCCTCTCCCTGTTTAAAGCATCAAGTGCTTCCGAAAAAGCTGGAAATAAACACCTGGCTGGAAAGGTCTAAAAGATGCCTCTGCTATAAGGTCTCTTCCTTTTGATCACAGTGTTGTACAACTGCTAGAAGCATAGAACATTATCTGTTTGCAATTTAATTTTCCAGAACTATTTGTATTATTCCCTCCTCTCCCCCCAGTGTTTACTCTGTCAGCAGCCACAGAATTGTTTCTGGGACTGAGCCATTGCCCAATGAGAGCAGCTTGGCCTATGGTAAACTATCGAGGTACTGGCTGAAGTAGCAATAGAATTAGTAGATTCAGAAGAGCATTCATAGCAACAGCTAAAGCATCCCACTCAGTTACAAGTATTAGAGCACTAAGTAGTCAAGGAAAGCACTTCTAGTTAGACCCATATGAACTGCCATTAACGTAGGGATCTCCACACCATAATTTTTAGTCTTCAGCCTCCTTAATGCAAAGATGCATTACTACATTGGAATAGCCAGTTTTAATCACATGCCATTTCTCTACTTTAATGAATTATTAGAAGTTTGTGAAATACTGGGCTACATAAAATAGACAGATACATGCACTGTATACTTGCTGATTCAGATCACCATTTCAGAACCTTGGTGTAAGACTGAGCGTGCATCAAAAGGGACATACATTACTAAAAGTTTTCTTTTGCTTCACATCCAACAGTAAGGCACTGCTATAAAAACTTTATGATTTCACATTAAATGATCCCCCCACATGGTTTGTCTAATGGCCTTTATACTAGCAGTGGAAGAGGACCTACCCTAAAGATAAGGGTGACAAATAGCAAACACATGTAGACTAAAACAAGTTAACTTCCCTTTGTTTATACATTTACATTTCATAAGTATTTCAGGAACACAATTCTCATGCTATCTACCTTTAGCAGGTTGTGAGAGAAGGCAATACAAAAGGCTCTTTCACAGAGCAAAGGGAATGTACACGATTTCTACAGGCAAGACTTTTACACTAGAAAACTACACCACTATGCTTACAGACCCATTTCAGTTACAACTAAGTTGTCCTCAGTGAAGAAACTTGATTCTTTGCTAACACACAGCATTTTAAAAATAACCTGATTCTGAGAAGCAGCTAATGATTCAAACTAAGTTTGCTCAGTAACATTTATATGATGGGAATCCTCACTAAGCATACAATCTGAACAGCCAATACTTGCATTATTTTTGCAGACTCAACTATTTCACTTTCCCAGCCAGCTGAATACAGTTCATCAAATCAACACAGTTGCATGAAGTGCAGCTAGAAAGCACAGTAAGTAGACTTCTGTGGCCAGACTGCCTACAGTGACCATGAACTGACAACATCAAAAACCAAAACCTCATCCACCAAATACCCCTCCCTATAATTCCCTTGGATTCACTTAGAAACTGTTCAGATCTGTTCAGTTAGGACATACTAGGCTGACACTTCACAGCTCCATGTGCCAGGATGTTTATGGGAAAGAAAACTGTGAAGTTACTTAGCACAAACTGCTCCAATGTGTAAGTAACACCTATATATATAAAAAAATAAGCCTGAATCATTAGTGAAATGTGAGAAATGAATCCCACGGGGGGGTAGGGGTAAGGGGAAAAGCCGGCAGAAAGCTAAACTGATGGGCTGATGATACCTGCTTGTTTCTCAAGTTCAATATATTGTGACACACCAGTGCTTGATGCTTCAGACTGAACTCAAAGAATCATGAGTTTCAGTTATCCCACAAGGGAATACAGCACCAGACAAGTACATGAGTTTGCACTTAATACTCCCTCATAGACAGCCCCCCAAGCTGAAGGCTTTCAGCTCCACTCCCCCTTTGTGTTCAGAATGCCGTGCTGCCACACAGACTCATTTCTTCTAGTGAAGCTTTATTTGGGATTCATAATGATTGCTATTAGGCTCACTGCAGTTCACTGCTTTCCTCTCTAGTCACAGTCTGACGCACACAATACATTGTTGAAAGATTTATTTCACAACTGGAATGCAGATTGCTGGCAATTATTCTTGCATATTCAGTTTGACTGTAGTGCTGCCCAGACTTGCCAGATACCATGTTTATTACTGTAAGTTAAACTCAAGGTAGAGCACTAAAGTGCCCTCTCTGCATGTGCAGGGCTCCAAGAATAAAGAATCTAATTATCTAATGTATAAATGATACCTACATTACATAAAAGTGATGTGCCGACCAGACTACACGTAAGACAGAAGAATTAAGTTAAAGGGAATTCCTTATCTTCCAGGTGGCCTAAAGGAACCCAGCACACATCCTCAGACAAACATGGAATAAGTGTTTCTCACTTTCTCTGTGTCCAGCCCTCTTCATCAGCTATCAAGTACCACTTTCTGGTATGTGTGAAGCAGCTCTTGCATATTCTACTGTAACAGCTGACACAGGAGGTTTGCTCTGTGAAGCTGGGACTTCCCATGGCAAATTGCAAAGGCCACAAAGCCACACAATGAAGACACTGTCCTTACATGCCACTTAGTAGTCACCTTCTCTCTTCGCTGGGTTCAAATGAAAGGCAAGACTGGGAGAACAGAAGCTACAAGCACAGCACATGTAGGTGTAACATAAGTCAATGCTAATCTGAAGAGGCTAGTTTTGGGTACCAAAGAGTGAAAGCAGCATAGTGCAGGCTTAGCCACAGGGTATACAAGCACAGAAATTATCTTGGCCAACCGCACTGCATACCATAAAAAAACTAACCACTGAAGGTTATGGACAAATAAAGCCAGGCATAGCTTCCCTAAGTAAATGCTAGGGAGGGGATGCTTGCCTCTATTTTACTTGCAACTTCTCAGTTCAGTGAGACACAAAGACATATTACCATGTACATGGCACCAATAAAGTTAATCAGTTCTGTGAAGCCTGTGCACATTGTCTAAACACACCAAGCACTGGTTGAGGGAGGGGGAGGGTAGCCTTCTGTTGATTTCAAATCCAAGTCTTTAGCATGACAAAGCTAGGCTGGCTGCCACCCAATCCCATTCACTTGAAATAAATATTCAAAGTTTACAATCCCGCATAATACACTTTCTGCAACTGTTGTTTCTCATTAGTCCATGTACAGTACATGCCTTCTCAGCAGAGGAGAGAATTCCTTTTCCAGAGACAGTGTGCCCACAAGGAAAACATTCCAGGGGGAGAACACATTCTTCGTGACCACTCAGCAAAGTAATCCCACTTAAGGAGACAGTTGTAGTTCAGAAAACTGCAGCCCATCCTGGCTGTTCAAGCTGTTTTGCTGCAAGACTTGTTTTCAGGAGACAGACTGGACTGTAAAAGTTCTGATCAGGCATGCAGAATTCCCTAGGGACATTGCATGAGAGGGGAAGGAAGAGCTTGGAAAGTTTCAGCCTGTCCTTGTTACCTCAGGGTCACTTTTCATCCCTTCCCTAATATTCTGATTTAAGACTAAAGAGATATCTGCCAAGAACTCTGTGACACTGAAGTGGAAGGGAGCTCTTCCAATACACAGTTCTATATCAATTAGGTCTCCTTATCATCTTTGTCCACTCCAGATTTCATTTCATCACAAGAGGAAACAAGGACAATTACACCCAAATACAGAGAACAAAACTACAGTTCTCATTCACTCTTTTAGAAACAAATATTTAGCATGTATGTGGCTTCTCTAGACACTTCCAGCTCAACCTCCTGTGCCAAACTATGACTGGGTACAAACTGCCTTCTGCTATATCTCATCTTTTTATTCTTGTTTCAAATAGTTCTGCTCTGCCATTAACAACAGCTATTAGGGATGGTAGGCAAAAACCCCAGCACAGAGAAATCTACCACTTTTACAGGTCCACGTTCAATTCTGAACTCTTCTAGCCATACATAAGGATTAATTAAGAAGATTTACCTCTGATTATGAAGGTGATCTTGGAGGTAGGGGGCAGGAGGAGAGGAGGAGAGTTACTCTTTCCGGACGTGAGAACAGCAACTCCTCCACTGAAGGAAAAGCTACATAGCATTAATCTCCAGGATGTATGAGGAGGCTAGGTTGGAAACAACCTCGCAGAGCATAAATATCAAGTTTAAGATGATCTGAAAAACTTTGAAACATTCAGACTGCAACATTTCCCTATTGCATCCAATGTCTTTCACAGCACAGTGGCTCCTTATTTAGGTATCCATCATAAGGAATGTTTTAGAGAAAGCCCCCGGTGCAGCAGAGCGCACAGGAACACTTGCCCGGTCTGTACATCTCAGCCTCATGCTTGTTCTCTGGTTACATTGTTCCTTTCCTTACCTGAGCTTTCTTCCCTGAATGTCAAATACATCAGTGTCTAAAAAGGAACAGCAGTAGGCACCTCTTATTTTAGAATTCACCCAACCATGCCCTCCAGACTGGATGTCCTGAAGCGTTGATTTGTGTTTTTAAAGAGAAGAAAGGACTCATCTTTCAGTCTGAAAAGAGTAGAAGCAAGGGCACTTGAAGTACAATCATGACTATATGGCATATAAAATTTTCTCTATTCTGGTATTACAAGAAAAAAAGAAAAAGAAAAAAAAAAAGGGAAAATTATCCCCTACTGACACACTATGACATTCCACAGTCCCAGTAAGAGAAAGCAAATGTAACTTGCACAATTCCAACAAAGTTTTGCTTTCTGGCATAACAGAATAAAAGTCAACATGAGGAAACACTGACCACAGAGTAGCAGAAATGTTTCAAGTGTTTCCACCATAGTTAACAACGTTCTCCAAAACCATATACACTATAGTGCTGTGGTGGTGAGGCACCGGCTGGCACAGGGTGCCCAGAGAAGCTGTGGCTGCCCCATCCCTGGCAGTGTTCAAGGTCAGGTTGGACAGGGCTTGGAGCAACCTGCTCTAGTGGAAGGTGTCCCTGCCCGTGGCAGGGGGTTGGAACTGGATGAGCTTTAAGGTCCCTTCGAACCCAAACCATTCTATTATATTCTTCTCCTTATCTCCACAAGTAAGAGCTGAACCATTACTGCAGCTGTACTTTTTCCTGATAGAATTGGTATAATACAGCATGGCAATATTTATCAGTTAAATCTACACTAAGATTTTAGAGCAATAAAGACCTAAAATCTACCTTGATCATTCTGCTCATTAGGAAAAAGCTTTAAATTTGCCATGTCAAAAGATTAACTCCCATTACATGAAGGAAGAAGATAAACTGTCTGTCTACATGTATATGCCAGTGCTGTGCAGACAACATGTAGACAATTTTCGGAAGTTACAGCACTTTTTCTAATAAACTGACAATCCTTTTTTTAAAGAAAAAGTGACTAATATATCTTCCTCACCACATTTGTGTGCTCTCATTTTACACTTCCCATCATATACTGCATTAAACTGCAAGCTCAAATTCAGCCACACAAAACTTTGACTCGGGAAAGGCCGTTAAAACAATACAGAACAATTTACTGCTTAACAAAAGGTCAAAGACTTTAGTATCTGCTATAAACATTCATACTGCAGAACAGCCTTGATGATAATACCTAAGTGAACTGGTTTAAGCTACAAATTTAAAATTACAGTTTAAAGAACTTTTGTGGAGAAATCTTTCTTTATATTTATGCTCTTTTAAGAAAGGAAATTCCCTTTTTCTGTAAGGAGACATGCCCATTTGAAATATGACACTGTCGAGTATCAAATTGCTTAATTATTGTAAATAATAAAGGTCTACCATATACCTATATCCCTACTCCCATATCCATTTATTTAAACAATTCTGTAAAGTCTGAACACATTTACATAGAATCACAGACTGGTTTGGGTTGGAAAGGGCCTCAAGATCATTCAGTTCCAACCCCCTGCCATGGGCAGGGACACATCACCCCAGCCCATGTCACCCAAGGCTCTGTCCAGCCTTGCCCTGAACACTGCCAGGGACGGAGCATTTACCACTTCTTGAACAAGCTGTTCCAGTGCCTCACCACCCTCACAGTGAAGAACTTCTTCCTTATATCTAACCTGAACTTCCCCTGTTTAAGTTTAAGCCCATTGCCCCTTGTCCTATTGCTACAGTCCCTGATGAAGAGTCCCTCCCCAGCATCCTTGTAGGCCCCCTTCAGATACTGGAAGGCTGCTCTGAGGTCTCCACGCAGCCTTCTCTTTTATTTCATGACAAAGAGATCTTTGTCTCTGAACAACAGGAACAAAGACATCTGAACAACATCTATGAAGAATAAAATATATTAAGTGATACTCTGCTAAAAAATGTAATTCCATTAATAATAATAATTAAAAAAAAAGTATTTCTTTGACTACTGCAGATACATTTACAAGAAAAAACTAACTAAAATGGTTTTCTTGCTACCTGCAATCAGCAATTTATGAATTAATTTGGTTTTGGATACCTTCACCTCAAACTCACCCCTCATCTCTTCCACCAACTGTGAAACGCACAGCTACCCACTCCCCCAAGCACTCAAAAAACGAGTTAGGAAAAAAGGCCAATGAAAAATGTCAATGCCTTCCTGTACATTTTAAACCATGAATTACACGGCCAAAACAGAAGCCAGAGAGCATTTTTCTTCATCGATATTTAAAAAGCTGTCAAAAGTCAATTTACCTCATCAACCAACTAATTCCAAGTGCTTAGCCAGGAACTTTCTCATCCAGTTCAGTAGTTTGACTTCAGCTTTATACTCTGGATTTATTGCCAAGTTCTTAGATTTAAGCATCTTACATTTGTTCAACTCTGCCTAAACCCTAAGATAGGCTATCAAGTTAAGAAAGAAACACCATCAGTGAAAATTAATTTGTGCTCACACATTTAAAAATAATTGATTTTATCCACTCTGAGCACAGCGAAATGAATCTCTTGCACTAAATGACAAGCAGACCTACAGTGTAACAGTCCCTGCCAAAAAGAGCTTACTGACTCAAACTTTACCTACAAACTGATACAACAGTTGTTTTAAGTCAGTCACATTTGGAGAAAAAATAGCAACTGAAATAAATTTAACTTAAATTTTGCTTAGGTTTCCTTTTTTTTTTCTTGGCTATTTAAAACAAGCATGTCAATAAAACTGCTGGACTGAGTGTTGGCCAGAACCGACTTTTAACCAGAGTCAAACCTACAGCACCTCCAAGGCTGATTTAAAAGAGCTTAAATTTAAGTGAACTGGTGAAGTCTTGACCTTAAAAGAAAAACACAGATGAATGTACTCTCATCACTACAAACAATAAAATGGGGAGTAAACTATTACAAGAGCATGCTTTAAATCTTAGATTTTAAACAGGAAGCTGCCCAACAGGGAAAAAAAAAAAAGTCTGATTGCACAAGACTGTCAAAGTTGAGTGCAGAATTTTTCTAAACCTCTTCTCTTACAAGTCCAAATGCCTACTTTGCTTTCATTCAAATCAGAACTCCAGTTCTGCGCTGAGGCATATATCACAATGGATTTCCTGCCGAGACTCATTAAAATGGTAGCTCTTGATGAATAGAAGTATTCATCAGTTAAGGAGACTTTATGATACAGATTTCCAAGTTAAGTTTCCCTCAACATATATTAATTATTAGCTTGAGTTTACTGAAATCACTCATCCATGCAGCTTTATTTACTACTCTCAGTAGAGTCACATACATGCATTAGGAGAAATTTAAATTTCTGGTCATGAAGACAAGTAGAATGCAAACCCTATGTACAAAACTCTAGAGGCATAAATTTCATAAAGAGGTCATGGAGTCAAACCACAGTATGCAGAGTTGTATTTCATTATACCTCTCTGCATCCAACAGCAGTACATTTGTAATACCTCTATAAGAAATAATTTGCAGTAGACAAGTATGCTAGATCAATTTTACAGCCCTTTCAAAAGGACATGACTTAGCAGTCCTAGCTCCAGACGTATCAAACAATGAAATCAATCACAGTTCCATCACTGGAAAATTGGAGGCACTACTATTTCTTTACACTTTTTAGGATGCTCAGAAAGGCAACATATTGTGCTGAAGAGTAACAGGCCAAAGAGCCACTAACTGAAGAGAAGGACTGGTCCATTACACTGAACATGACTGCACTGGAGCGAGGTCAGAAGACGTTAAACACTACAGTAGCCTGGGATTGCAAGATGAATAAATGTTGAGATTATTACTTCAAGTACACAGAACAAGTTCTCACAGCTGCTAAAGAAAGAAGTGAAGCGGATAAACCATAATTAAGATGAACTTGTAAATTGATGCATTTCATTTAGCTGGACAACACCCATTTGCATTAGCTTCCAGGGCAGAAGTTGCATTTGTGTTTTTGCCTCATCATACTCTATTCAAATCAGGTTTCTAGTTTCCATCTCTTTCTAAACTAGGAAACTCAATTAGAACCACGGTGTGCTTAAAGTGAAAAGAAATTTAAGGTACAAGGTCACCAAGCCACCATTAAGCTAGAGCAATTGCCAGCAAAAACAATGCCGCTGTAGGCAATCCTATGCTATTATAGTTTTGTTTCAACCCACAGAAGACTTAACATAAGGCACACAATTTCTCTACTTAACATGCAGACAGCTGTGCCTCAATTATAAACTAAGAAAACAAAGACTAATAAGATATTTATACAAGAAATCAAAGACAAAAATCTATGTTAGCAGGCACCGAGTGCATTGCTGAGTCAAAACGAATTAAATCATACACTCAGGACTTTTAGTAGATGCGCAGCTAATGCTGAGCCTCTGAAATGCACTTTAGTCATCAGTAAGGTTCAGCACATTAGCCAATAGCCTGAAGTTACCACACAAGAAAGCAGATATAGTACGCAGAGGTGAGGGTAAGACAACCTTAACTTTGTCTTCCCCTTTCAGTAAACCTTGCATTAACCAGATGAGTTCCTGTACCTCCAGTGGGTAACCTCACGCTATTAGTCACACCAATTCCAAAGTGACATAAAGCTGGAGAGACACAGGCCTATGGATGGAGAGGTAGAAACAGAAAATTCAGCAAAATCAGCTCAGAAATCACAACACCTATGACATGTGTCCTGTCCTATCTGTTCAGCATGCCAGAGATTAACAGAACAAAACCTGAATTTTTGGGTATAGACGGACTAATCCCCCAAGTACAACTGAAGTATATTTTCATGTACTTAGTAGCCACTCTGAAATACATATACTCCCTTGTACCTGCATGTAAAATGACAGAGGACTAACCTCTGAATTATTAGTTACTATAAACATTTACTACATTATTTTTAAAGACCTGCCAAGATAATAATGGTTCAAGTTCTGAAGACAGTTTGTTGCAGTGGTAAATATAATTTCTATTGCAAAAACTACTTGTAGTGCCAAATACTGCTGCAGAGAGATTTAAGCATCTGTGGCATCTAACTCCACTGCAGTTTTCAACTCAAAGATGAGTATTAGATCTGCCACCCACTACACAGTTTAAACACTCATTAACATTTTGCATAATAACAAAATAATGTGCTGGACAACACAGGTTATTTCAGCCTCCTAAGTGAGAAACTCTTCTTATCCTTTTCTTATAACTTTACTGGACAAGTAATTTTATTCCTCTTGTTTTTATTATTATTACTTATTCACTACTGATTCACTTAAAAGATTATGGTGGAGCCCTCAACACATTTGTCTTCTCAGAACATTCTGAAGCACATCAAAATCCACCTAGAAGTAACAATGATTAAAAAAACCAAAACCAAAACCAAAAACTTAGTCTTTCTCTTCAACTTTTTTCTTACACGAATAACTTGAAAGAAAAAAAAAGTAATCTCAGAACCATGCAATAAATATCCTCACAATCTAGGCAAACAAAGTCCAATAAAAAGCCTTCAGTTTCTACACCCATTCTTCTGGGACAGACAGAACCCAACTATATAGTCTTCCTGTTTATACAAAACCAGCCACATGCTACCCAGCAGAGCAAACTCTGATGTCAAAGTCTCTTCTCCACAGAACTTCTAAAATCTTGGCTGTACAAGTCAGACATCAAAGAGCTGAGGACATATTACAAAAAGAACCATGTAACTCACCAGCGTGGTGCTGGTCATACTTACTTTGAGGTTCCAGGTCAGTAAGCATGAAAATTTCAGACCCCTGTTTCTATCCACCCACTACCAGCAATTTTGCAGCTACCTTAGAGTTACCGAAAATTTTGCCTGTCCACCTCCAGAAAGACAGTGCATGCTATGAATAAGTGCAACAAATAAAGCTATCAAGAAGGAAAACACGTCAATTTAAACAGTTCCACCTGACATGGAGCTTCATGGAATCATTGCATGATTTCACTCTAGTTATTTTTACAAGGTCAGATTAGCAGCACAATCTCGTGTTTATACAGTTTTAGCAATTGTGATTAACCTCTTTTGTGCTAAAGGCAACTCCACTCACATTTATCAATTGCTTCCTCCTCATTACAACTTTCTAGTTAACAAAAATATTTGCTTATCTCATTTAAACTTGGGAGAGAGTGCTACAGTCGCAGACAGTGCACCTATGAGTCAACACATATCTGCACCACTATTTGCCATTTTTACTGGAATGCCATCGATAAGTGAACTTAGTCACATTGTTACCTAGTGACTAATTTCCAAAGCATCTTTACACAAGCAGTAACTGATTAGAACACTGTTACTTTGGGTTAAAACTTTACTGTATCTAGCCTTACACACAGGAGACATGTATGATGACGGTTAAGGATGTGCAATTTAATCTTTCAAGCCATGGTTCAACAGCCTCCCTGCAAATTAACTTATATTTCCTTATAGTGTAGGGCAGAGACATAGAAGTCATCGTCTGCATGCCAAAGTCCATCTACTTCAGATTTGAAGCAGAAAACCTGAAGTATTATCTCTTTAGGTTTGAAGCAGAAAATTCTTATGCATTACTTGAGAGATTATTCTGTTTAGGACAGACCTGCTCACTTAAAGAAAAAGCTTAGGTTCTTACTCCACTCTAATGGAGTGTGGCTCAGGACATCATAACATAGGATACAGAAGAAAAAACTATGGAAGAAGAAAGATGAAGAGCACAAAGTGTTTCAAGGGGGGGGGGGAAAGGAAGAAAAAAAAAAAGGGCGGGGGGTGGAATTTAACAGCCACTGCATGAAGAGCCTCCCGACCAATGCAGTTTACTTCTGAGAAATTCCACTTTATTATCAGAAGCATGTTACTGCTATAAAACTCATTTCACCCTGTGTTTAGACAAATTAGAGCAATTCTTATGAAACCCACTGGGTACCCACCACCCTTGGGGGCTACGAAATTCATTACTTCCCACACCTACTGGAAACAGGTTGGTAATGATATCATTAAAAGCCAGAGAATTTCTCCTACTCGGTTGGAGGTGATGCCTGAAAGCACAAGCTATCTGCAAGAGTTTTTACTGCAAGCTTCATCTTGCCCTGTCACTCCCTCCTCCCTCTCTCCTGGCTTCACTGTGCAGACCAAACCGAACGAGGAAGTCGAGATCTGAGGGCGGAAGCCAAGCCCATTGCAATGTCTGCAGGAGGATTGTCAGCCCGTGACTCAGGCTGCAGCCCTGACAGCTGCCAAACGGTCCTATTTTCCCCTACCCGCTACTTCCAAAGGACGGACACTTAAGCGCGAGGGGGGAATGGTGGGGGGAAACGCACCGGAGGGAGAGGAAAGAGGACGGTGAGGTGAAAAAGAGCGCGAATAACGCCACCCCACCTGCGGGAAGGCCAGTTAGCAGGGCGTGGAGCGAGGAGAGAGGCAACTCCCTGGGCATAATGCAACCATGCACACACGCCCCCGAAGGAGAGGGGGACCGACGGGGATCACCCCAGGTCGCCTCCCCGCCGGGCTGCCCACCGCCCGGCTCCGCAGGGAAGACGGAAGAGAGCAGGGGGAGAGCGGTGCCCTCTCGGCCGGCAGGACAAAGAGGCGCGACACCCGTGAGGGGAGAAGCGCGGCGCGAGGGGGGACAAACCGGGGCCACCCGCGTCCACTGCCCCGCTTTACCTGAGCCCAGCTACGGCGGAGGGAGGGAAGGAGGGAAACGCCGCAGCGGTGGCGGCTGCGCTCCTCGCGGCGAGAGAGTGGCGTCCTGCTCACGCTGCCGGCTCCTCCCGCAGGCACCGCGACCGCCTCCCGCCTCACCGGCACTGCGAGGCGCCCGGCCGCCAACAGCCGCCGCGGCCCAGCAACGCTGCCGACCCGCCCGCCCCCCGCCGCACCGCCAGCCAATAGCGACGCCAGCTGCGGAGAACTAACAGCCGCCGCCGCCAATCAGAGCCGGCCGCAGGGCGGGGGCGAGCCTTGAGGAAGCAGCGAGCCGTTGAGCAACGGGGTGGTGCTTCGCGCCCTCCGCCGTTAGCAACGCCCGGGTGCGCGCAAGGTCCCGCCCCGCGGCCGCCGGGCCGGGCGGGGCGAGGTGTGGGTCGGCAGCGGCGGCAGGCGCCGAGGGGCTCGGGAGAGGTGCGCCCCGGCTTCCCCCCGCCGGCCACGGGGCCGGGGCGAGCCCCGCTGCTCTCCCTCACGCTCCCCTTCTCCCCGGGTCGACCCATGCCAAAGCCGGTCCCACAGCGCCCCGCGCCGGGCGGTACCGGTGGCCGCTGGCAGCCGCTGCCCCTGCGGAAGCGCTGCCTCGCTGGCACTGCGGAGGTGCTGCCCCAGGGGCGGGAGGAGGGAGCTCGGGGTCAGGTTCCGAAGCAGGGCGAGGGGCCGCGGCACCGGCGTCCGGAGGCCGTTCCTGAGGTCGTTGGAAATGCGAGGAGGGGGATTCCCACCCCGGCAAGGAGTCCCCGCTCAGCCTTGTTGTCTTACAGTGCAAAGTAGGAAGATGCAAGACAGGATTTCGTTTCATTCAGAACTGAGGCAAACAGAAGCATCGGCGTAAGCAGCCCCTGATGCTGCTGAGGTGTTTGAGCAGCCAGTGAGTATGTTAAAGAAAGCTCGAAGTGGATTACAAAAGGCATCCCAAACCGGTAGACGTGTGGAAAAGCAGAAGTAGTGTAATTCTGCCTCTTTGCATTTACCACAGCGCTCTTCAAGGCTGAACTTCAGTACATGTAAAATGAGGAAGCATTTTACACGAGTAGCCAAGATGCGTGACAAAAGTCCTTCTGAAAAGAGTATAACATATATAAATCCATATGTCAGATCGAGCTATGCAGATGAGGTTTATTGCATGCTTTACAAGCATGCTAAAACACAAGGCTCCCTCCCTTTGGGGCTTCCTACTTTCTGCAAGGAGAGCAGATTTGCAGGTGTAGGTCACAGTGATGGAAAACACAAGGTGAAGTTTACTGATGACAGTATTAAAGGTACGAGTACAGGGGACAAATGAAGTGAAAGAGACTTGAGTAAAGAGAGAAGTTAGGGCATAAGTGTCTCAAGTAAGCATCACTTGTCCAAGTGGAACACTTCAGGCTTAGATTCACTGCAGCAGTTTGGAAACAATGCTAGACCTTTATATCTCAAGACACAAAAGGCAGCCGGAGAAATCACTGGAAGGTTTGTACAGCTGAGTATCAGGGATACAGAGGTGTCATTGTTAAAGGCAGAGATGATAAATGTAGATACAGGTGCAAAATGGAAATGAGAATTTAATTTGGCAGTGAGAAGGGAACATAAAGGATAGGTCTTTGCTACTAGCAAATCCAGGCATAAGATGAAAGGAAGCTGAAAATGTGACAGCCAGAGATACCTACATAACCAAATACCTTAGATGGTGAAACTATCTGCAGTATGCAGTGCCTTTTTTGATTCCATGAAAAAAAGTGACCAACATATGGGAAGGATATTTACCAATTGTACAACAGGGTTTTAAATTCTCCTTCGAAAATGAAGCAGAACAAAAATAGTGGAGGTAACTAAATGTATTGAAGGCTTTTTAAGAGCAGGAGAGGCTGCCTTTTCAGCCAAGTGGCTGTGAAAGGAAAGGTAAGTGAGGGAAAGGAGCCGGTGTAAAGCTTTTAAAGGAGAAAACCATCAGATCTTAGCTGGGAAAGCAAGGTACAGTGAACTGATAGCAGTAGTAATGTAGGAAGTAAGATAATGACTGCAAGCATGAAATGCAGACATAAAAAGGTTGCCACAAAGTAATTTTTGAAGAGGGTATGATGCTGGGCTTTTTAAATTATTATTCTTTTCCAACTCATACTTTCATATATATACTGTTAGGACAGGTCCAGGGGAGGGCCATAAAGATGCTCAGAGGGCCTGAGCACCTCTCCTGTGGAGACAGGCTGAGAGAGCTGGGCTTATTCAGCCTAGAGAAGGCTCCAGAGAAACCTTAGAGCAGCTTCCAGTGAGGACATGTAAGGAGTAATGGCTTCAGGCTGAAAGAGGGTAGACGTTAGGAAGTTCTTAACTGTGAGGGTGCTGAGGCGCTGGCACAGGGTGCCCAGAGAAGCTGTGGCTGCCCCATCCCTGGCAGTGTTCAAGGCCAGGTTGGACACAGGGGCTTGTAGCAACCTGCTCTAGTGGAAGGTGTCCCTGCCCATGGCAGGGGGTTGGAAATGGATGAGCTTTAAGGTCCCTTCCAACCCAAACCATTCTATGATTCTATCATATGTTCTCTGCTCTTCCTGATTTAACTTTAAGGTCAGGCTGGCCTGTCTTTTTTAAGGTTTGACATCCTATTTTCTTTCTTTTTTAAATTTTAGAACTTGGTCCCATTCCTCTTTAATCAATATCAAAACTTTCTTGATAACTTCAGCAGTAAAGCATCAAAACTGAGTTCAGAACAAAGGTTGCTGCAGGTTTACACCATCCTTTCACTTAATAAAAAGTGTATCCCACCTCTTTTGGAAACTCTGTGTGTTTCCCTCATGGTCAGATTTGTAGATGTGCGGTAGCTGGAGCAAGTCAGATTTGAAACGTCTGTTTATCGTCAATCAAATAGCTTGATTACTATGAAAATAAATGCAATAGGTTTTTGTGTTGATCTCCTGGCAGGAAGTTACCCAGGAAAAGAGACACACCTCAGAGAGAGACAAGTATGACTAAAAAACCCTTATATTTTACACATCTGTTACTTTCTACAGGTTCACAGGATGTTTATTTGGATCCTTTTGATTAACTTCACTCATATTTTCCACTAGTGTTTGCAAGCCAGCATCCTTTGGAAGAACAAACCTGTAATGTTCATCGAATTCTGAAAAACATCATCAACTGCAGACAGATTTACCAGTTTGGTGGGAATAAATTAATGGTACTGTAATAGTATTTGTAGTGGGGAAAACAAATCTACTAAGCAGTAGGAGATGCCTCTTCAATTTGCCAGCCTTAACTGCAGACCAAACAAATGCCCACTTTGCTGAACTACGATGTTCTCCCCTACAGTGGTCAAATCCAGGACAATTGGCCTTAAATTTGTTGGCAAGCAACAATCCTAGGGAGAAGCCTGCACTTCCGCAATCAACAGTAAATGCAAGGACATTTGATTTCTGTATCTGACAAAACAGGTAAAATGGCTAAATTAATTTTTGTGAATTATTTCCAATGCTTTGCAGGGCAGAAGAAATCTCTTCCCAAAACACATTTCTAACTGACAAGCTTGAGAGAGTGAAACAAGAAGAGGACAGATAGATAGAAAAGGTGTTTACTTCAGTGGAGAAGTCACATTGCTAAATGCTAACCACAGTGGCTTTAGACAGAAACCACACATGTACAGATCTGGAGAATGTCACAATCTGGTATTGCTAAGAAGCCTAAGCTCTGCTTTTGCAAAAGCCTGAAACATCAGTCGTTTCAGTGCAGATTCATAAGTAGCAGTTCTCAAAAAAAGCAGCTCTGGATTGGCTTTAATACGTACACCCGTACAGCAGCTACAAATGTAGATGAGAACTTGAGGAGTTTTCACATACTGTAACAAAAGGAAATGGCTCTTTGGAGGTGGGTCTGTAGAAGAAAGCCACATATGTCTGTGCACTTCACACCTACATCCTCTGAACAACCTGAAATTTGCCTGCAGTGTAAACACCATCTGATTTGTTTTTCTGCCCTGTAACAAATGCCAAATCCAAACTGTGAGACTGAAGAAGGTGGAAAACCATGAACTTAAGATGTGGAAGGAGTGAAAGCAAGTAATGATTCCCCTGGGGGGTCAGAGCTTACAAATTTAGTGACTAACCATTTAAGCCCAAGTTCTAGCTCTGTTCATCCAAATTCTACCAGGAGCAGCTGACATAAAAGAGCTGCACTGGACCACAATAAGGGAAATGTGGCCCAGTGACTTGTCTCAGAAGCAGGCAGTAGCAGATGTTGGAAGGAGAGTAGCCATTTTCTTACAGAATGATCTTATCCTTAACAGAACTAACCCTTCTGGCATGGCTGTGGAAAAGGAACAGCTTAATTGGCTCATTTTCGTATGTGGGGGTGTGATTCCATTGTGCCCTCTTCATCAGCAAAGCTGGTTTAAGATGTTGTCTATTCTCCCACTAGCAATTCATTCCTAGTGCTGTGTCATAGCTTATCACTGCCCCAGCAGTGCTGATGCAGATGTTTCAAAAGCCATATTGTAAACTGGATCATTGAAGTAGAGTTAAAAAAGAAGGTTAAGGAAAAAGATCAGTTCACTGATCTAGTTTATAGGCCCACCGAGAGATGCATCAGCGCAGCTGAAGGGATTAAACTGAGGCAATGTGACAGAAGTCTTTCAAACTGACTTTGCTGATGGAGAAAATTTAAGAGGGAACTATTCCCACACCCCAAGACTGAGGAGGAGGGGAGGAGCCGTACCTGGCATACTCTAGTATTTAAAACAGTTATTCTGCTTTTCACCTCTCCCCAACCCTCCACCCCCACAGCCCCGTGTGAACAACCTGCTGAACTCCTGCTCCCTCGTTGTAGTTCTTGCTTCAGCGTCAGTAAAAGAGGAACACGTTTTTACTTTCTTAGCACGCTAATGACGAGATCTGCAACTGAAAAACAAAGCATTTACATACAGCATCCCGGCTCATTTGGGATACCATTCGGAGGCATAAATCTCTACCCACTGGTTATGTAGTGTAGTAAGTATTTTGTGCCAGAGTCCCTTGTTTCAATAAAATGGGAGTGACTCCATCTTGTAGAAGCGGTCTTTCTTGGAGAAGCAGGTACCAAACAGCTGTCCTCTGACTGAAGTCATGGAAACCTCAGAAACACATCTAAATGAACACTTCTGGTTTAGGCAGAAGAAAACTCCTCTTGGAGCTTGCAAGTTCTTCCAAACCCTGAGATGAGGTTACAAATTCATTATGCATGGATAGAGACACCACATTCCTGATCTGACATACTAAGAATAATGCCCCAGCGGTCTTTACCTCCAAGGAATTCTAATATAATCACCTCTACTATCTAAATGCTAAGCGACAGGCATTTTTAGTTCAGTATCTCCCCTTCCTAACCTTGTTTCCTCTAGCCCTGTTCTCTTGATGCTCATGCTTTTCTATTCAGCTTTAAATTCAGAGAAAGCTGGCATCCAATACCATTATACAAATAGGCCAACAGGAATACAAGCCATCCAGCAAAAGTATCTTTGCCCCAAAACTGAGATTCGGAATCTGAGTTTTCTGCCTTGCGCCTACCCAGACTTGTCCAAAATGCCATCAGAACGCATCCTGTTACCCACCTGAAATAAACACAGCAATTCTTTGCTGCAGAAAACTAACATTTTCACACAGTCTGTTATAGCTTAGGTCCTTCAGTGATAATTCAGTGAGTACTATGCATGTAATGTCTGCCCTGGCCTCACAACTCCCTGGTTCAACAAGTGCTAAGGATCCTTTATTAACATCTCAAATACCGCCTTTTCCTTCTCCCTTTCTCAGAAGGGGTAAGAAATGCTTCAGATTCCTGAGTTTAGAAAGGCTTGGGGGCATTCCTACTCAGCAGAGGGTAAGCTGAAAGGAGACTTAACATCCCTCCGCAGCCCCTCTGCCACCCTGCGCTTGTCATGCTTGTGACAGTCAGGTAGCAAACATACTTGCCGGGTCTGGGTCAGATATTGACAAGGAAAAAATACTTAAAAGAGGTTGACAAATCCATCTAAACGCTGTTTAATTCATCCCGATAAGGCAGAGCTGTGGAGTGCTTTATACCACCTTTGCTTCTCTTTTCCTTCCATAGGTCTCAGGCTGGGCCATGTTTTCACAGAACCAAGAATTCAGTACCAGGGTAACTGCAATATTTGGAAAACAGGAATAAGTTCAAAGAATACATAAAAGTGATAAGTAGTTAACTACTTCACTTTAATTTTTTTTTCCATTGTTTTAATGCTTTTCAGCATCACAAGTCTAAATCTCTAAGCAAAAGGCATCTAACTGGGTATTTACTTCCCTCTTCTTTTCCCAGCAGGATTTTAGTCCCCCCTTTTTCCCTCCTCCCTACAAAAGAATGAGAGCACCCAACTTTCAGCTTGCTGCCTTTCCTGAGGTTACTATGTGAGCTTTTGCTCACCTAATGGTGCCTCTCAGCTTACCTCATGTTTGCTGTTTGTTTTTGGGCTCAGCCTGCAATAGTAATCAAGACCAAATATTTGCTCAAATGAAGTGGCTCTGTGGTTCTCATTCCAGGGAGCCGGCTGAGGACAAAGTGAAACTAGCTTGAAATATTCTAGTATGCCCAAGAGATGTGAGGAACAAGGGATTTTTCCAGTGCTGTGGAAAGTCATCCAGATTCTCATTGCAGCTTTGTTGTGGGAACTGCAGGGGAACTAACTCGTTTATAGCCTGCCACAATTAAAGACACCGCTTTTGTCTGCCAGAAACCAAAGTCGGTCCAGTCAAAGCCAACCTTTGGGACCATTCTGTCAGGCCACAACCAGAAAGAAGACTCAATGTGAAGTTACGCAAGCATCCATTCTCCCTCTTCTGCAAGACTGAAGCCCACATTCTTCTGATAAGGGGAGGCTACATCCTTTGTGCTTGCAAGTCAGTGGCAGGTCTTATAAACACACCCACAGATTCTCAGCGTAACATATTGCAAGCTCTGTGCATCTGGAGCCAGTGCATGCTTTGCTCAACAACCCCCCTTTCATTTCTGCCAAGATTCCCTCCCACATTTGGGACTTTTTTCCTGCTCCCTTGAGAGCCTCCTCAATTCTCCCAGCTCCTCCAACCTCCCACTGTTAGAGCGGACCGTTCTGTACAGCTTTGCCAGTCAGCTCTGTCTTTGGAAACATATGGGCCGGTGCAGGAAGCTGGGCGCAAAGAAGATCCATGCGTTGCCCTTGTTCTCAGCCCTGTGTTTGGCTCAGGTGGGTGGACCAGAAAACTGAGCTGACAGCACTAGGACAGAAGGCAGAAAATTAGCCAGGACTTCCTGAGGCATTTGCTTTGTAGGATGTGAGAAAATACCAAGAGGTACATAAGGGACATCACTGTGGGAAACTACCTTTTAGCTGAGGTGCAGACAAACACCATTTAACACAGTCACCATCTTTGCCATTTATCAGAGCATCGTTTCCTGGGATTATTCTGGAACAAAGGCAGCAACTCACCGGGCATCCTGCGTGTTTGCATAACACAAAATTCCTGTCAAAAATCAATACCTCACTGAGGAGTAGCAGGCTACTGAGCTGCCCAACTATAGGATAGCACCTGCTCTGCATATTTCTCAGCTACCAAGAGGCAGCAAAGTGTTAGAGGAATCAAACCCACAGGACAAAGGTGCTCAGGGGCTGCTTCTGAAATTCCACTGCATGAGGTAGCAGCTTGTGTTAGGCCAGGATGGAAAGAGTCCTGCAAGCACTGCTGCCAGGAAAAAATAAATAACAAGAGGTTAAAAGGCTTTTTGTAGAAGAGAGTATTTGGACTTTGAGTTACAGACCCAAGCGTGATACAAATCTAAAGCACAAAATAATAAGATAGCTTTGCTGTCTTCTACTTAGTGGGGCAAGGCATTCAACCCATGGTAAATCCTGTTCACTCCCTCCTTGTCTTTTTTGTTCACACATGGACTAAAAGCATCCTTAAACCTCTTGCCGCTCTATCATTCTCCTGATTACAGCCGCATCTAACACTGAGCTTGAAACACACACCTGTACATAAGTTTGTGGCTAATTGCGAGACAGCACAGAGGCCTGTAATTCTTTGACTCTTTATAGAGGAATGTACATGTATAAAAGCCTTTTGAATTTTCATAAGCCGCTCTTTAGATGTGGGATAGCAAAACACAAAAGGATGAAAACAAGATGCTCACCCAGTGATTCAGCTTTCCTGCAAAGTTTCTTCTGACAGCCATCATAACCCTGAAAATAATCATCCCAGCCCTTTTTTCCTGTGGGCTAAAAACACATCAGCAATGAGGATCATAATGTAAGGGTTTTGTTCCTACTAAGAATCCATGAAAAAGAGCTTTGCATTACATGGAGAAAAAAAGAATCATATGCAAGAAAAGAAGGTATATGTAAGTTTGTTTGGGTTCTTTATTTTATTCAAGGAATGCTAAATCAGGTTTGGCTTTGCTAGGGGACACACCAGCTGTCTTCAAGCTCTTTTTATTATGATCTCCCTTATACCTTAATTGAGAAAGCAGGGTGTGGAAGTTTCAACAAAGGTTCCTCTTTGCAGTGTGCTAATTAGGCACAGGAGTTCACAAAACCCCTCAGTTATAAACAATTACCTTTCCCCAGGCTTACTTTCATTTTCATGCAACTGCATTTTTACTCATTTTCTATTAGTTTTCCAGAGTGGACAAGAGTAATTTCTAAAATTAGTCCTCTAATTAGCAAAATAAAAAAGGGGGCAGGAGTAAAGCAGGGGCGGGGGGAAGGTATAATTTGAAGCACTTTAAGATGCCAGGTTTTTTGCTCTTCAGTATACAGGAGCCCAAGGTGTTTTCAGATCACTGTGAAGTCTCCTTTAAAAATCTAGATTACGATCCCTGGAATTGACTCTGGGTGTGAATGATGTGGGTTTGTGTGCCCTGAACTGAGTGCTACCCTCACCCCTGCAAGAGGAGGAACCAGAGGAAAGCAAGAGGGGTTGTGAGCTGTAATTCCTGCAGATCTTCTCCATTCATTCCATTTGCAAAGCAAAATTTGCTTTAGAAAGAGGACCCTGCTTGGCCTTCAGGACATCTTTTTGCCTGCCAGTGTCCCGGCTGGCTGCTTGGCGTGTGCTCAGACCCAGAGGCACACACAACTGGAAAGGGAGAGGCCTCTGCCCTCCTCCTTGCCAACACGATGCTTCCTCCTGACGGCAATGACCTCACCTCTTGGCACCAAGCTGTCCCATCCCGTCCCGCAGAGGAGCGCCAGCCACCCTGGCACAGGCACCCCTCCTCCTCCCTCTGCCTCCTGGCAAGGGAAGGGAGAAACCCAGGGGCTTGGGGCAGTCCTCCTGCCTCAAAAAGAGGTAATCCCAGTGATGGAAAACTGTATTGTAAGGACAACTGCCACCTTAATGCAAAACGTTTTACACCCTGCATTGGCATGAAACCTTTCACACTGCTGCTCTCTAATCTTGTTCTCTGTTGAATTTCTGGAAAAAGGTCAAGCAAGGCAATACTATCCCACAGTATCAGAACCATGTTGTGATTCATTCTCCAGTCACCATCATACTTGTCACCTGTGATAGTGCTGTTTGCCCAAGACCTTTACAATATAGAAGACACCCAGATATTCAAGCATAGATGAGGGACTAAATCTGTGTTCTCTGAAGGTTGCCTCTGCATCCGAGGAGCTGCCTAGAAAGCAGGGGAGCAGTGTTTACGTGGAACTGGGGCAAGAGTTGCTCAAGCTACAGTCCCAACAGGGTCTGAGTCTCCCAGCCTGCCAGCAGACCTGGAAAAGACCGTCTAGGGGAGAACTCATAATTCTCAGTAGCAGCTTCCCAAGCATAGCAGTTCTCTTTGGGAATAACCTTGCCTCTCCTCTCTGGAAGAGGCTGAGGATAGTCTAGTGAAGATATCTAGTGAAGATGATAGGCATTCACCCCTTTATTGGTGCACATCAGACCACAGTCGTTCTTTCTCACTGCGCTGCAGTAGCGCAGACTGATTCTTAAGCCAAGATCAGCTCCTGTTGCTTTCCCAAAAGAGCTTTCAAGCTCTTTAAATGGACCAGACAAACTCAGTGTGAAAAAGCAATCAGAAGTGAAGAAAGGCTGAGAAAGGCCCCAATACCTGCAGCAGGTCCCAGGCAGGAGCTGGGGACAGGATACTACCCCAGCTGGCAGGAACCAAGGACCCCATGGCGGCACAGAGCTACTTCACGTACGATGGAAAATGTTTAAAGTGCTGTAGTTGGGGCCCACAGGAAACTTTTGGGAAGTATGTGCTGGGTCTAAGACAGGAACCAAGAGAGTCAGTATTTGAAATATGCACTGACAATGAATTGCTTCATTACTTTGAGAAAAATTGAGAAGTGGGGGAAGGAGTAAAACTCAGCCACATAAGGCAACAGGCATATAATTGTCTGACGGATACACCAGGTCTCCTGACTGCTGCTCAGCCCACATGGTCTTCCTCATCATAATAAGCTTCTCCTTCTTCTGCATTTAGGTATTGCCATAGGAACACACTGCGTCTCAGAAGGGCAATATGCCCTTGGAAGATCATTTTCCCAGGGAGAAAAGATGGGGCAAGTAGGCCATTTGAAGGTTCACATTTTAAGCATAAGACGCTGAGGAGAGCCTCTTCCCTCAACACCAACAGCAGGAGCTGCATGGCACAGCTGTCTCCCCCACTGTGTGCCCCCATGTGCCTCAGGTCCCCAGGGGCTGTGTAGGTTGCAGGGGACCCTGCAAGAGAAGTGCCACAGCCATGCTATGGGATTAGGGCCAAGTTCAGCAAGGTGGTGTGACCCCTGCCTACATGCTGGTCAGCACAGCTCTTTCTCTGTCATGCCTGGGTGCATCCTCTCCAGCGGGATCTCACACTCTGGAAAAGAAGCAAGCAGAAACGTCTTGCATAGGGCTGCTTACGGTGTCTGCTAGTGTCTTGTTTTCATAGAATCAACCAGGTTGGAAAAGACATTTAAGATCATCAAGTCCAACCATTACCCCATGACTGCCAAGACCACCACTCAACCATGTCACTAAGGGCCTCATCTACGGGTTTTTCGAACACTTCCAGGGCTGCCATTCCCTGGGCAGCCTGCTCCAATGCCTGATCACCCACCCTCTCTGTGAAGAAATTGTTCCGAATATCCAATCTAAGTTTTGCCCTGCTGTACTGCTTTTCTTTTTCCTCCTACACCTTCCGCTGTACATAAGACTCCCAATTGAAGAATGAAAGTCCCACCCTTCAAACTAAGGAAACTTTTGGCCCATGAGCTGCTGAAGAAAGGCACATAAGACACATGAGCCACAGCCACCCTCCTGCAGCACTTTGTAAAGCAAGTGAATCATCTCAGGCAGGAGGCTTCTGCACTTTGGACAGCCCTAGGTGAGGAATGGCATAGCGCAGAGCACCTGGAGAAACTGGACCTCGTGTCTGGGGCTTGCACATCCATGAACAGAGACATGGGAAATGCTGCCTTTGTGGAGCTGGAGCAGGGAGGGGAGTGCTGGAAGCCGCAGGCAGGAAGAGCCGGGCTTGGGACGGTGCCCAGCCTCGCGCGGAGCGAGGCAGGTAATGATCATACCACTATTTATGGTTCTTTTTTTGCTGCGACAACCGCAGCCTTATTTGGGCAAGAGCGCTCCACTGGAGGCTGATGTGCAGAGGTGGAGCCTCCAGGGGCACTCCTGGTGCTTGCTCCCAGGCTATCTGACCGACCTCCTTCCCAGGAAAAACCCTGGGAACCCTCGCTGGATCCAGCTGTTTAAACCTCAGACTGCAAAATGAGCCATCTCCCCTCCCCTTCGCCCCCATACCTCCTACTAGCTGGAGCTGTGGTGAAGCAGAAACGCCTGCGTTTGTAACGTTGTGGGTATCTGGGAGCACTGGGTTGGAGAGTCCCCTGCATCCGACGTGGGAAACCTATTCCCATCTGGTTGTGACAGTACTGAGAACCGGAAGCAAAAAAAGAAAGGAAAACCAAACAACCCTCCCCTCACCCCCCCAGTGTTGCTTGTCAGACACTAGTGACTGTGTGAAAGGCTGTAGCTGGCAAATGTGCTGCACAAACTCCATTGCAGATCCTTCTGCCTTTGCACGTGCTTCAGAGCCCCTCAGTATTCTCTGGCTGAGCTGCCAGTGTGTGAACTGGGCTCTTGCACATTTCAACCCCATCCAATCCACCCAGCTGAACTACACTGGCAATGGATTGCAAATAAAGCTGAACATAAACATGCTAAAAATGTCACTGTCATCAGATAAGGTTGCTATGCACATAAAATTCCTGACACCAGTTCATTAAAACAAGGACATGAGAAGTTTAGCCACACACGTACAGTGGCTGGGATGGGGAGAGGGTACAGTGGGCTGTAACTCTGGTTTTGAGCCTGCTGCCAGCCCATAGGACATCACCCCAGCATGACTCGATTTCCCCCAATGGGAGGGGAAAAGAAAAGAAGATAGAAAAATGTTACAGCACCCACCTCCTTCTGCACACGCTGGCTTGTTTTGGAAGGAGCAGCAGGCAGGGGTTAGCCATGCTGCTTACAAGCTGTGGAAGGCTGACCACCATCCCTCCATTATCATCACCAAAACCAGTCATATTTAGCACACCAGGAGGCATTTATCTCTGTTTTACAAGAGAGGAAACAGGCACTAAGAGCTTCCTCTGTAATACACTTCTTATAGTTGGTCAAGTCACAGAAATGCAGGGTTGAGCAGGCTAGATGCTGCTGCATGGGCTTACCAGTTCTCAGACACCCAGGTTTGCAGATATACATGAGCTGCCAGATGTAACAACCTTCCCTACCACATACTGAGTTTCTGTAGTTTTCAAACCATGCATTTTAAGAGCCAAGGTGAGGGCAAGAGCTGTGGGAGTGGCTCACAAGTGATTTCAGGTGATTCCCCCTCTCCTGAGCTTACCACAGCAGCCACCCTTTATCTGCTTGCAGGCTGTCTGTGGCTAAAGACAGAGAAGCTGCTGTGCACCCTGTCCCCGGGGATGAGTGATGTGAGTTAGGTTAACCGGCAAGGGTGGAACAGCATGTTCCTCCTCAGCCGTGCAAAGGTCAGGGTTAGGGCTTGACGGCTGCGTGAAGCCAACCCAAGTCTGAGCAGCCCTCAAAGGGAGGCTATTCCGTTCCCTGCTCTGATCTTCACGCTCCCACTGCCAGTCTCAGATGACACAGACAGCTTATCCAGATTCTCACTCTGTTTTGAAACAAACTTAAAGCAAAAGAAAGAGAGATGTTTCCAGCTTTAATATTTCCTTGGTCCATTTGACTACCTGAGTACTAAACTTGATTTCCTGGGTACAAGCACTGGAAATGTATGGTCATGGGCAGCCAGACATGAGTTGGTCAGAAACCATGAGGGAATGCAGCACAGGAGAGGCGAGAAAGCCTCCGTTCCAGTGACACCATGAACAGACTGACTCTAGCTACCTGGCTGGTCACAGGAGTTGTTAGAGCATCCCACATGCAAGTGGTTGCAGTCAGTATCTGAATTAAGGAATGTCTAGTGCTAACCAAAATCACAGCATCATTTAGGGTAGGAGGCATCTTTGGAGGTCTCTAGTCCAACCACGTGCTCAGAGCAGGACCAGCCTTAAGGTTAGATGAAGGTGCTCAGGGCCATGTGCAGCTGGGTTTTGACAATCTCTGTCTTGTCTCTTGTCCTTTCACTGAGCGCCTCTGGCAATTGGGCTCCACCACCTGCACAGCCCCTGTTTGGGCAGTTGAAGGCAGCAGTTTGATAGCCTCCCTCACAAGCCTTTTCCTCTCTTTGCAAACCAACCCAGCTCCCTCAGCCCCCGCTCACATGTCAAATGGTCCAAGCCGCAGTTCTTTACTGAGGATGGTGAGGCACTGAAACAGGTTGCCCAAAGAAGTGGTAAATGCCCCATCACTGGCAGTGTTCAAGGCCAGGTTGAATGGGCTTTGGGCAACATGGTCTAGTGTGAGGTGTCCCTGCCCATGACAGGGAGTTGGAACTAGATGATCTTAAGGTCCTTCCAACCCAAACCATTCAATGATTCTATGCTTCTCCACTGGAACTGATCCTTTTTTAATGTCCCTCTTGCAAATATAAAGGACCATCCTGAAGCAGCCTGAAGAATTGTCCATCTCACCCCCTGGAGGAGAGCAGGAGTCTCTGCCTACTTGTAAAAGCACGAGGCTCTGCATGTTTGTTGGGGTGTGCATATATAGCACCAGCATGTGTAGCGTCACACAGGGCATCAGTGCATCCACCCATCGTGTAGGTACTTCCTCAGAAGTTTAGGTCATAAACATGGGTGCAAATCTGATCAAATCTGGGGAGCTATGGTGGTTTCTGTGAGCAGAGCTGTGCTGCAGGTACGCTGCGTGAATGCCATCTGTGTGTGTACCCAGGGACGTCTGTGTACCATCCTTCTCCTTCAGCAGCTCTGCACCTCAGCAGGCACGGATCCTCCTTCCCATTGTTATCTGAGAAGATGTTTACAGTCAGGTCTAAATCTGGTCAGGTAGCTTCTCGATTACTCAACTCTCAGCTATTACTCTGCTTCAGTAACCCTGAAGCTGAGGGAGACAGGGTGTACCAGGCAGTAGCTGGGACTGGAAGACAACAGGAATCATATTCTGCTCTGGTGCTGTTGCCGGAGGGCAATGCATCACTGCTGTGATGTCATAACTGTCAGGCACAACCTTCAGAGCGTGACAAAGAACACTCACTGCTCCGTGGGCCAGCAGGTGATTTCCAAGGAGGTGAGCAAGAAGGGACACCTCCAGCTTTTACCTGCTTGCTGTCTTGGGGATAATGGTAGCAGGATGACGTGTAACTGCAAATCAGCGGCGCCTTTTGCAATATCAGGGTTGTGGTGTGATGGGCAATCCCTCTGAAGTCTTCATGAAAGATGGGTAGTGGGCAAAGCTGAGGTGAGCTCCAGGCTGCGGATGAGGGAAATGCAACACAAGGATATGAGATGTCAGGTGTGAGGCTGGCAGATAAGTCATGGGCATGGTCTGCAGGCAGGGAGGGAGGCAGGCACAGGGCATCTCTGCAGCACTGGCTGAGTGTGAACCTGACCCCCTCAGGCCCACCTTACAGAGCTGAAAGCCCCATCAGGAGGAATCCCTGGAGAGAGGACTTGGGGCTGTGCAGTGCGGGCCACTCTCTTGTTCCTACGGTGTAGATGGACTGGGCAGGGTAGAGCCAAGGCTGGACCAGCGTCTGGTGCGACCTACAGAGGCTGCAGGAGAGCAAGAAAGCCCGAGAGTACTGGTTCTCAGCCAGTCACATCCTCATTTGGCAGCAAGAACTGCCATCAAGCCTCTGTCAGAAGGAGCTTTGGTGTTGCAGCCCAGGGTGCCTGTATGTCCGACACAGAAGGACAAGGGGTGCTGGGTAGAAACCTTCTCGGGGTTAAGCTCTAGGCTGCAGCTATGGGCTTACAAAGAAGAGGAAGTGAAGCAATATAATCTGCTATGGGGAACAGAAATGTAAATGTGGGTTAATGTAGGGTGAGGCCCTCAAAGGACTGGCCAGGCAAAGTTTGCTCCCCAGCTATAGAAGGTTATTACAGAAATGCGATAAATAAAGTTTTTACTAAAAGCCCAGGACAAGAATCGTCAGCTGTCCATGTTACGCAGCTCCCTTTAGTCCAAAACAATTTGGGGGCTGCAGTAGGTGGCATGAGCAAAAGGCAGTCAGGTCAGGTTTGAAATGCAGAGCTTGTTCCAGGGCTCAACATCTCCTGTTGAGGCCCTTTGGTAAATCCCAAAGCAAGGCAGGGAGGTAAAACACAAACTGAGCTGATCTCCATCACTTCCACCTCTGGACCTATTGGTCCCAGATGGGATGGAATGGGATGGGAAGCCATGTCTGTGCCACCACCACTGCTGGGATGTAGGTTAGAGGGCTCAAAACATGCACACAGCCCCCTAAGCCATGGGACTTTGTTCTCTGCCCAGGGCAGGGTGGCCTGTCACACCCACTGGTGCATCTCACCAGGCTTATCTGGTCACATGTCCTCCTGCCTCCCCAGCGGTACCCCAGGGCCAAGTTTTCCTGCTTCACCCCAAATGCTTAGTTTTAATATTTTAAAGCAAACAGTGTTGTGTCTGTTTTGGTTTCCAGAAAAAGGTTAGAGGGAGGTCAGAGCTGACATCTGGGCTGGAGATAACATTCCCGTCTAATTAGCAAGCCCTCAATAATGAGGGCCTTCCTGTCCCATCCCCCTGCCCTGGTGCAGGAGAGGGTAGAGCCAGAAGCGGCTGGGGCAGAAATGGGGCAGGAAAACACCCTGTTAGGTGGCGTTTTGTTTCCTAGTGCTTCCAAAGCAAGTGCAATGAGCTGCTGATCAGTGCCTGTGCGTGACGGCTGGAGGCTGCCCTCCTGCATGCTTGTGTGGGCACCATTTGCAGGCACTTGTCCTCCTCAGACTGTATTTCCAAGGAATTGCCCGCACCTTTCCAAGGGCACTGCCAGTCACCCCCAAGCCCATTGCCCATGGAGAGCCCCTTCACCCTTTCTGCAGAGCAGGGATTACAGATTCGAACACCCTGGGCACTACCCGTGCTGCTGTATGTGTTGGCAAGAGAAGACACCAGGAGACACGGTGTTGGTGGGAGACACGGATGAGGTCCCTGGAGCACGGCTGGCCCGTGCGCTGCCCTCGGGAGCTGTACATGGGCAGTTCCATCCCCACTGCTGGGATCATCCATCAGGCTGACACGATGCAGCTGCTTGCGCGCAGCAGCACCGCAGAGAGGAAGCAGCCACGGCAGGAGACAGCTTTGGCTGGGATGTGGGGCTGGGGGGGGAAAGGGGCAGCAGTGCTGGGGAGACCCAGTCTGGAAGCACTCCTGCACCCCCCCCCACAGCAGGGCATGGAGATCCGGGGCTAAATAAGCCTGACTCAGCTGGGAGAGAGGCTCCCGGTCTGAATCACCGCATGCTCTGCGCCTTCCTGGCAGCTCCCCCTCCATTGCCCAGCCAACGCTTGCAAAACCCCATGAGATCACGGGCGCAGGAGGGAGCTGAACTGCAGCCAGGCTCTCTCCAGGTGAGGTTACAACACCGGGCGCATCCGCTCCATGCCAAACCCCTGCTGACACCCCTCAGCAGGGCCGGTGACACACAGCTCTGCCTGCCCCGTCAGCACTGTGCCGGGGGGATCTGCTTCCAGCGGCCCTCGACGTGCGGCTGGCCTCGTCGGGAATGCCGCAGCCTGTCTGTGCCTCAGAGGGGATGTGACCGTCATTCCTGGCCTCGGAGTAAAGCCCCATGGAGGGAAGGAGAAAGGAGTCAGGGGCAAGGGTTGGGATTTAACACTGGCAGAGCTCAGCTGCCATGCCCCTGGCTGCAGGAAATGAGGCTGGAAGTGGTGCTTTTGGGTCAGCTGCTGGGCACCATGGCTGGGCACAGTGTCGCAGGGAGGCACAGCATCATGGGGGAGCCATGGAACAAGGAGATGACAGCAACCTGAGGAGTTTGCTTGTGGCCACGGCCACATGCTGCCAGTTTCTGTGCTGCAGGCTCCAGTGAGACCAGCAGTGACTGGTCCCTCGTGTTTCCACATCTTTCATCTCAAGGGCGCTGCCAGCTTTTGCTTTCCTGTGCAATGCCAGACAGATGAAGAAAACCCCAAATGTACTTCCTCTGAATGTGACCAAGAAAACGCAGACTGGGAACAGAATTTCAGCCCAAGGCCGGGGAAAGGGGAACGGGAACTAAACAGGGACCAGACAGGTACAAGGGTGTTGGTGTGCTGGGCAGCCGCATAGTTTAGCGTTAGAAATGCAGTGGTAGGCATGGCAGCAGCAACCTTTAATATTGCCCAAGCGCTACAAAAATTCTCCAGGCTCCTGCCAGGACATTAAGGGCAAAGCCCATGGGACCTGGCCAGGCTTGGAAGGGGAAGCTGGACCTCCTCAGGTGGTGAGCTCAGCCGAAAGACCAGCCCCTTGAGAGCAAACCTGGCAAGCGAGAAAGAAGAATGTGAGGGTTTTGTCTTGTAGCTTCCTGCCAAAAGCTGGCACGGCTGTAAATAGGAGCACAGAACAATGCGGCCTCCTGTCCCACAGATGCTAAAGCCGTCACCTGGGGAGCTTCCTGCAATCAGCCGGGGGAAGGACACAAAGGAGCCCCCACATGCTTTCCTGCAATTTGTCATGTGCCTGATCTCTGCTTGGCTTGGTCCCCGCCATCCCCCCTTCCCCAGAGCCGCCTGTCCCACACTCCAACAAGAGGATGTGATTACACAGACCAACCTCTGGTGAGGAGCAGGCTCATCGCTCAGCCTTGCTGCTCCATGCAGTGAGAAGGGCTTTTCTTTACAACTTGTGAGTCACCCCACAGCCTCCCCACACTTAGCATTTACCCTGGGTTGGTTCTGCAGGAGCTGCCTTGTCTTCCCCTCTACCTGGGTCCCATCACCAAAGCACTCCACAGGTCCACTCTGCCCGCCACGTGTTGCAGCTCTTACAGTGCCCAGAGCTGGCACGATGCTGCCACCGGCTTCTTTCTGAGGCTCTTGTATTCAGACCACTGCACCTCTCCAAGGCGTTAATCTCTGGGTCTGAACACTGCCATGCTGGAGCAATCCTCACGGGTGAGTATTTTTAGAAAGCTTGAGCTCAGCCCATGCAGTCACTCCTGAGCTATGCCAGGACAAAAAGAAAACAACCACTTGTGCCTGAACAATACCAGCCCAGAACAAAAAGCCGCTGCAAAGGGTGTTTTTCAGCATCACTCAAAACTCGCCAAGCTTTGAAAGACGAAACTTGCAGTCAAAAAGAAAAGGAAAAGGTTCCTAGTGAACAGAAAGGGCTTTGACAATTGACTTAAATAGCCAGATTAAAGCAAAACAATGTTATATAAATACCACTGGGCGTGCTGGAGCTTGCCTGCAGCTCCTGTCTCTGTCTCCATCCCAGCCGCCACGCGGCCCTAGCCAGACCCAGGGTGCTCATTGCCCGCTGGCTGCAGCATGGCACGGCCCTGTGGTTAAAGCCACCTGCAAGGGAAGGAGCCCGCAGTCCCTGCGGGCCTCGAGGGGAAGAGTTATTGCCTCATGATGGAGCAAGAAAGCAACCTCAGGGGATGCAGCTCCTCTCTATCCCCAGGCCATGAAGCTACCTGCAGAGCCGGCTGGGACAAACACCCTCTTGCCGCTAGCTGTATGCTGGCTGGCATGCAGGAGTTGCTGGCATGCAGGAGTTGCAGCCATGCGGGTGGGCAGAGGTCACCATGGTCTCTGGAAACCACTGAAACCTCTGGTGCGTTTTGTGCACTCCGAACAGCCTCAAGTGGGTGTTTCTGAGGGCTCTCGCTGCAAAAATGTCCTGTTTTCCAGTATTGCTCAACCACTCACAGGAGAGATGGAGCCTGGGGGTGCCTTCAGCAGCAGAGGGATGAGTAGTGTGTGCTGAGAAGGGTACCAGGAGCTCAGCCTTCCCCCGAGTGGGAGAGCAAGCAGGCTGGCTCCCATCCTCTTCCATCAGCAGCTACAGCTGCTGGGGACATCTGTGAGCCCCAGAAGCTTTTGGCACTCTCCGCAACAGAGCGGATAAACACATACCTATACGTGCAGGGACATTTCTTCACAGGAGCTGCAGGCCATGGAGAAAACCCAGTCAATTTCAGTGTGTTTTGGTTGCAACTCTTTGGATGATGAGGGCCTAGGAAGTCAATCTGGGCAGTTGGGAGGTTGACTGCTGCCCTGTTGCCCGTAGCTGCCAGCTCTCCTCAGCCCACAGGGCATGAGCAGCACCAGTGTCCCCTTCTGGCCTCTCCTTATGGGACCTGTTCCCCCATCCCAGCAGGGAAGGCAGCCACCGGGTATCTCCTTGCTCCAACCCCACCGCGGTGTTGGGTGCCAGATTTTTAAGCTCTCCCTGGAGGCCTCTGGTTTCCACCCATTTGGCTTCTCTGGCTGTAAGAAATGTGGGGTTTCCCCTGCTGCTCCTGCCTCCATCCTTCCCTGGATTGGTGGGATGCACATTGAGGAAGAAAGCAACCAGGCATGGCTCAGCACAGCAGCTCCTTCCAGCATTGCACCCATCCTGTGGCTACAACTCTCAGTGTGAGTTGCAGCCTGTTTTTTCCCTTCTAAGAGGGAAAGTGTTGCTGAAGCTACAAAGCCGTAGAGGCAGAGGAACTATGAAGCTCGCAAGTGCACCCCATGTCCTTCAGAAGCACAGTTCTGGTGTGCCGTGATGGACTTGAGCCTGGGCAGGTAACAAGGACTGTTTAACAGGTGATCTGGTTTGGTTTTGGTGGGGAAGCCAAGCCTATCTTATCTTTTTATTGCTTAGGATATTGCAGCTGTGCAAACTGTTATTCTTTAACTTGCAGGAAGCTGAAAACTCACAGCGAGCACTTAATGCCATTCAGCAGCAGTTTGGAACAACACTGAGCTTAAGGTTGCTTCTAACAGCCTTGCAGGGGCAGAGCATTTAATTACTGATTTCTAATTACTTAGTTAAGGAGAATGAGGGGGGTGGAAGCCCAAAGTGATTAACAAACCGTCAGGGCAAACAGCCCAGCCGGGCTGGTGAAAGGCAGCATCAGTGTTGGCCATTTCCTTGTTGACATGGAGCTTGTCTTTGTTTTGTTCTTTGCACAGGAGGAATCATATAATATGTTGATAAAGCAAAGGATTTACTGTCAATGCTGGGGCTGCTGAGGCCAGACCTCATTGGAACTAAACGTGGCCAAAACTGCCCCCTTCAAAGGACCACATACACACAGCCCACTGCGTGCTGCAAGCCAGGCAACCTGAGCTTTCCATCCTCCACCAGCGCTTGGAGCTGGTCTCGGCATAGCATTCCTAGCAGGGAAGGTAGCACAGCTCTCCCTCCTCGCAGGCATTCACCGTGGGCTGGAGCAGTTGGACGTTAACATGTTGTTCAACGGGCAGGTACAAACGTCTTTGGGAAAGGAGCAGCTGCGTTAGGGCTTGATGCAAGTGTAAAGCCAACAGAAGCGAATGGAAAACCTCAGCCTGCGCACCTTGGATACGGCTGTGAGGACAGAGGCACCACACTGGACTTTGGAGGGGATCTTGGTGTTGGGGTCAGAACATACCTGGGGGGGGGACGAGAAGTGGATTTAGGCACCAACCACCATGTCTTCGATAAAATAGCAACCAGGAACATTAGAAGCTGAAAAAGCTGCTGTAACATAGCCAGGTTTGGGCAGGAGAGAGCAAATGCTTAGCAAATCAGAGGAGTCTTCGATGTGCTTAACTTCAAGAAGGAAAACCAACTGCATCCTTGTTGAAGTGAACAGAAAGGAAACCTTTTCCCAGCCAACATGGAATTACCTACTACCTTCAGCTCTTTCCTCTTGGGAAAGACCAACATCATGTTCAGGTGGCATGAAAATTGCTGTCCAATAAATAAACCGCTGGTAGTGCTTCCCACTTGTACCTCCTCTGTTACCAGCAGCTGTGGGAAGCCCCGAAGCCTCCCCAGTAGTCAGCAAATGGGGACCTGAATTCAGATCCTGCCACAGAAAACATCCTTGTGCTTTGAGTCCTGTCCTGTGGTGAGAACTGTGCAAAGCGCTTGGGGAGTCTCAAGGTGCCCCCAAACCTCTCCTTCTCCTCTCCACCCATCACACTGTTTCTGAAGGATTTCCACAGGACATGTGGGTCTTCAGCATTTATCTCAAAGAAACAGCTGAATGGCACCTTAGCTCTGCTTTTCCTCAGTAGGAAGTGATAAAATAGCAAATTTATACTGCCCCTTAATTACACAATGCAAAGTCACTGTGTTTTTTCCTGTTCTGGTGATGGTGAAGCATGAAAGTTGACTATTGTTGGGTATGTGACGCTGTTCCCCTACTTTTCCTGCTCATGCAGGAAAATGGAGACAGCCTTTACTAGAAGTGTTTACAGAGCAGGAACACCGAAACTGCAGGGGAAATTGCCTGGCCTGGAACATGAGCAGGACAGGAGCAGCACAGCTTCTGTGGCCTCCTGAATAAACTAAAATGCCAGGTTTTTTATTGATTGTAACTGACCAACAGTTCTTTACCAAATTACATCCAAGTGACATCACCTGTAGCAGCATATGCCAGGGGTGAGATCAGCCCAGCACCACCACCTAGGGGACCAGCACCACCACTTTGTGCCACTGCCCAGGCCCTGGGGGTGATGGGAGCAGGCAGGAGCAATGCCTGCAGTGCTGTGGCTGCAGCAGGACGTACAGGGCTTGGATCACCACTCCCCTGCTTCGTCAAAGGTCATAAATCGTTATTGCAAAGGTGCAGGAATAAAATGGCCTCACCTCTCATAACTACCTGTGCCAGGGTGGTGAAATGGAGCAGAGCCAAAGCAGGTTTAAGAGTGACTGAAGGAAACAGAAGCTGGAAAGGAGGACAAAAAAAAAAAGGAAAAAGAAAAAAAGCAGCTTCTACGTGGTGATTAAGCACTTACAATGTTCTCATGCGGCTTTGATAAGCAAACTGGAAACAAGCACCACAGCGGGCATCAGCCCTGGGGCTGCACTCTGCCTACAAGCACAGGAGGAGGCTGGGAGCACTCAGAAGCCAGGTTGACTGGAAACAGGTGTATATAGGGAGGAGATGGGAAGGGCTGAAGGCTGCTCCCAATATGAGCACATAACTGCCTCCCTCCGTCTAAAGGTCAGGGCTATTAAAGCCAAAGGCTGCGTGGTGGCAGGGCTCACCTGCATGAGCAGATTTAACCATTCACACAAGGGAGAGGGAGGCTCTCGGGGTCCACAGGCAGGAAGGGAGTAAGAAAAGCACAAGGGGGAGTGAGCAGAGCTCAGGTTCCTTGTGCGCAAGGAGCTGCTGTTACTCTGTGCACAGGGGGTGAGTCCTTCCTCTGGCATCCCGGAGCCAGCAGCACCCAAAGTGGGTCCTAGAAGCAGCACTGAAAGCCCTGTGAAAGTAACCCATGTGTCTGCTCCTCGGTGCTTTCCCTTTTAGTAGGGATCAAGTCTTAACCCGTGCTCTCCCAACCCATCATTAGAAACCAGCCCCTGAGGTGCCGATACTCCCTCTCACCTCTCTGGATAGATACGGGACTTCCCTGTGATTTCTGAGAATCAAGTTTTATTCTCCAGCTGGACCACAGCAACTGATAAAGCTCTCTTTATTACAGACACATAAAAGGAGATCCATAAAATACTTCTCCCTATTTTATCTTATAAAATTATGACTGGAGCCCATGGATTTGTGGAAGAGTTGTACCTGTCCCAGCGACACGAGGACAGAGGGGCAGAGACAGGTTTCACAGACAAGGCAGAGGCATACTCAGCTTTAAACAAACCCACCCAGGGCAGGTATGTACCAACATCTTGCAGGGAGCAGCTGCCCTCTGCTCTGCGCTATCAGATACTAGGCAAAGAGAAAAACATTCCTCCCCTGAACTCAGCAGCAGCAGTTCTGCACGTCAGCTCTTTGCTGATAAACACAGGCTGATTCCAGCCGCATTCCCCGTTGTGAGAATAAGCAGCCCTGCTTTTCAGTGCCCTTTACAACTACTGCTGCTCAAGAGAAGGGGGTGGGTGGGAGGGAGGGGTTACAACACTGTCCATCTCCTAAAAGCCCCAAACCAGAAGAAAACCCCAGGCTGTACGAGGCAGGTAGTTCACGTGCCCTCAGGTCTCCCAGGCAAGGAATGCACAACGTGGACGTGTCTGGAGGCAGAGGTACAGCCAACCCTTTCACTTCAGGCTCCGATGAGTTTCTTGAGGAATGCCTCCAGCTGATCCTCATCCTTTATCCCCACAAACTTATCCACAACGTCTCCGTTCTTCATAGCCAGCACGGTTGGCACTGCTGACACCTGGGGGCAAGAGAAAAAGGAAGACATGGGTGAGCAGAGGCTGTGCTTGGGCCCCAAATGTGGCTCTACAGAAGTGGCTACAGGGGTGACATGTCTGCTCTCAAAACACAGCCCATCTGAGCTCCATGTTCCTCCTCTCCCTGTGGCTTCATCTCTGCACTACTTAAGTCAAGGCTGAGCAGCTTTTCGAGTTTAAGTAAGGCCCAAAATGTTAAAGACAAACCCAAAGCTAACATAAAAACAAGGCAAAACTTTTCTCCCCTCTCCAATACAAATTCCTTTTCTCCTTCTCTTTTGTCCTATCATAAGCAAACAAACCCAGTCTTTTACCAGGACACCTCTCGGACATGATGACCTTTGGACATTTTATGGCCAGGGTGGTTTCAGACTTGACCCATGTTCTTCGGCAGACAGGACTGGAGCCAGAGGACGGTCCCCCCCATCACTGCACAGGCAGATTTCCTGCCCCATCATATCTTGGTAACGACAACCCCTCCAACCCATCCTTCTTTTTCTGCTCCTGTTTTCAGTGGTCACACACCAGTGCAGCATCCACTGCGGATCCCTGACGATTAGCTAAGAAGTGAAAAAGCTCCCCTGACCAAAGCCAGTCCTGCTCTGGGCGCTGCTTTTTTAGCCCACAGTTTTCTGGGAATTATCCAAGAGGACAGCAGCAGAAATGACAACACTCCCCAGGGCCTTGCTGGATGAGCAGGGACAGAAGAGACCCCAGGGACACGACTGAGAGAAGGAGCAACCAGAGCTCAGAGAGCTCTGTGCCAAGAGAGATCTGGTCATCTTTGTGACCCCACAGTGCCCTTATCTCTGCAAAGCCTTCCCCCCAAAACACATCCTTATCTTGCCTGCTGCCTCCCCACTAGCCTGCAGGGCCTTCCTGTGTGTGCTGCCAGCCCTGCTACCAGCAAGGGTCTGCAAATCCTTCCTTGGGAAACCCGCCAGAGGGCTGGCTTTCCTCCCACTGGGAGCCTCAGATGAAAGGGACATTTTGTGCTTTCCTTCCCACCCAGCCAGTGCAGCGTAGCTCCTGCAGTCTGTCCTCCAGGGCTTGTGAGTCTCATCTGAAGGGATGGGAGCGCCAGGGCTCCTTCAGCGCACGATCTTCAGCTCCTCCTAGTGACTGGTGGGAGCAGATCCAGAGGGCTCGGGCCCCAGCACTGGCAATGGTGTCACCAACATGCTCCGTTGTGATTTTAGGGGTGAGAAAGTACCAGCACTGCACTCAACTGGTCTCTCCCTCCCCGAGAAGGGCAAAGCTCCACTGGGCCGCCCTCTGGTTTGCAAAGTGGGTTAATAATGAGCAGAGTTGGCACAGCTCCATCCACAAAAACCAGTATGCCCAACCAGCAACAGCAAGCACCAGGCCATCGCAGCCTGAGTCAGGAGCAAGGGACTCTTTGAAGCACTATGGAGCAGCTAACACCGAGTTACAGGGCTCTGTGGTACAGAGCAGCGCACCCAGGAGCTGCACACAGCCTCCCATCCCTTCCCCTTTTCATATAGGGAGCAAAGCCCGAGAAGGGGTGGCAGATCTGGGGCTGGGTGAGAACCAGGGGCACTGAGCAACTTGCATCTGCCCAGAAAACAGGACGCTTCTGACAGCTTCCTTCCTGCTGGCTGCAGCAAGGGCAGCCTCTTCACGGAGCACATACTTTGCAGCTCGACAAGCAAATGTCACGGGAATTTCTAGAATGCAAAGTTGCTGCTCTTTTCCCCCCACCCCTCTTTTTTTTTTGGGTCCCATCTGCACTGAACCTAAACAAACCCTCCTCCTCCCTCAAGAGCATTTACAGAGAAAAAAGTCAGGCTGCTTTTGATCAGTGCTGACCACAGAGATAAATAAACGAGGCCATCCAGGCTATTCCTGGCAGCACCCGTACCGAGGGAGTTCTCTCCCATCTGAAACTGGGGCTTTTATACAAGCTCAGATGTCACACAGCGGAGCAGGGAGAAGGATTTCACCCAGGCTTCAGAATAAGGCATAACATAGGATCAAGCTCTGCTGCTAAACGACCATCCCTGTATCCAGCAGCAATCCTGAGCTGCTAGAGAAGGGGCTGCCGCTTCCCAGTGGCGATGCACACAGGCAACAGGCCAAAGCAAGAGATGGATCCAAAGAATTTCAGGAGTCTGCAGATTAAACAGAAGTATTCCTCCTTCTCCCTTTCTGCTCTTGGGGTCAGAGGTGAGGAGCGGGCTGGAGCAGCAGAGAAAGGCCACAACCAGAGATGAAAGGTGTTAGATAGAAGGAGGAGTCCCCAGAGAAAGAACTTTTGTGCTGGGCATAACCGGACAGGGAAAGGCGCCGGGGACGTTTCTAGTCGCAGGAAGCGTGTCCCCGCTCTGTGCTAAGCTGGGAGGGCTGGCAGCCAAGGGAAGGAATGTGCCGGCATTCCTCAGCTCTTCCAGGGGGTCTGTCCCCTCGCCCTGCCTCCCCCCGCGCCGAGGAGGCTGCTGAAGAGGACGTTGTGCAATCGAGCAGAGAGCTGGCGGCCGTGTGTGTGGGCAGGGAATAAACATGGATGGACAGAGACTTCCTGGCAGCTCATGGAGGAGTCATGGATGCTGAAACCCCCCCGGAAATAAAAGCTTTCTCAGACTGCAGACACCCAATCCCCAATGGAATGGCTTTAAAACAACTAAGTCTTTCCTGATCCCTCCCAAATACCACCTTTGGTTATCCTGATCTCCTCCAAACACTATCTTTGGTCCCTCTTTGATGTCAACTTGGTGTCTTCCCATCAGCCCTTATGCTCCCATGTTAAGTGGTAACTTTCCAGAAGATGAAGCAAAACCAAGCATCTGCCAGCACATGAACTAAACTTCTGCCTTGAAAAGGATACCCCAAACTATGAAGAACAAAGCAAAAAGTTCTCCTTTACCCCATCCATTTGCAGCTATCCTGCTCACAGGCACTGCCTCCAGATGGGACTTAGCCATGGGGATAGTGTTCAGGACCAGATACACACATCCTCCAGGGCAGAGGATGCAGCAACGATCCCCAGGACCTCTTGCAAAACAAAATCTTCATCATGTTTGTATCGGGCTGAGAAACTTGGGGCTGTTCAGCCTGGAGAAGAGAAGCTGCGTGGAGACCTCAGAGCAGCCTTCCAGTATCTGAAGAGGGCCTACAAGGATGCTGGGGAGGGACTCTTCATCAGGGACTGTAGTGATAGGACAAGGGGTGATGGGTTCAAACTAAAACAGAGGAAGTTCAGGTCAGACATAAGGAAGAAGTTCTTTACAGTGAGGGTGGTGAGGCACTGGAACAGGCTGCCCAAAGAAGCTGTGAATGCTCCATCCCTGGCAGTGTTCAAGGCCAGGTTGGACAGAGCCTTGGGTGACATGGTTTAGTGCGAGGTGTCCCTGCCCATGGCAGGTGGTTGGAACTAGATGATCTTGAGGTCCTTTCCAACCCAAACCATTCTATGATTCTATAAGGCTCCAGAACGAATTGCTGGAAGCTGGCCCTTGCCTGCCTGCAGCCTCAGGCCTGCCCGCACCTATGCCACCAGGGCTGCAAGACAAGCAGACCCTGCAGACAAATGCGTGCACACAGCAGGCTGTGCCAGTGCTCCCTCACCATCCAGTGTGAGAGCACACACAGCGTGTCAAACCTGTGCCATTTGGGAATTTCCTGCCTCTTTTTAAAGACCCTTCTTCACATGCACACACTCTGCTGTTTTCTGGTCATCTGTGATTATCCTCTTGTAATCCCAGCTAGTCCCATCTACTGGAAGGCTTGGAACAACACAAAAGTTGAGCTAATAATCTTTCTTCTCTTCTCCTTTTCTCCTTAGTGTGGTTGCTACCAGAGCCTTGCCTACCTCTATTAGGATTTACTCACTTTCTGACCACCACTGAAACAACTTCACCCTCTTCAACTTCACCCTTGAGCTACACAGCCTTCAGGCTTGCAACACACAGCCTTGCTCAGGAGCCAGGAGCCACCTTCCTTGGCCTGGGGGCATCTCTGCCAGCATGCCACCACCAAGAAGAGCACCCAAGGCTCTCATGCTCAGCTTGTGGGAGCTGCAAATCACCATTGTGGGCACCAGCTGTGTGGATACGCCACCACAGCACAGGCAGAAAGGTCTTCTCGGGAAAGAGTGGGAGGGAACAAGCTGTTTCCACTTCCTGCTGGCTTGGCAGGGTGTGGGAACGGCACAGAGCGTCTCCTCCAGGCTCGAGAACATGGCAGCTTGCTCGGGACACTTCGCTGGGCAGCTTGAGCTTCCTGTGCCAGCCTCAGCCCTGGGATTCATCTGCAGAGGGGGAGCAGCTCCATCTGTGAGTGGGAATTAAGCACTTTCTTCCCAGTAAAACAAAGCAACAGGATGCCCCGACTCTGCAGACCGAGTTGTTTGCAAGGAGAGACACCAGAAGCGAGCACGGTTGTCAGAAGAGTTTTTACATTTCTTAGACTACCTCATCACTGACACACAGAAAAAATCAATCAATCCTGTGAACCAAAGCTGTGGCCTCCTCCAGTCACTCTGCTCCATCCTGGAAGTTAAGACAGCACAGGAACACACACAAGAGGCGTGTGAAGCACTACTGTAAGCAGCAAGGCCTGTACTTGTCAACAGCAGGATGCATGCTCCTATTGCTTATGTGTGTTCTCTGACCTGGCTTCTACCTGTCCAACAAAGCCCACAGTGCCTCCTTGTGCTGTGGCTTGGGACATTATCACCCAGCAAGAAAGGCTGCACACGGAAGGGAAAGAGAGGCCGGGCTGGCTGCATGAAGAGCCACATTCAGGACCAGAGCAGACTGGGGCTTGTTAATTCATGTTCCTGCCCGGCACTTGAGCAGCCCGTGCACGCAGTACAATGCTGTGTATGCTGCAGGCCCCTCGAGGCCAGGCAAGCATTCATGTTGACAGATGCCTGCAGGGCTCAGAGGACACCTTTCTGCAGAATTAGAGGTGGGGATGCTGAACATAAGCAGCAGAGCTGGAGGAGAGGCAAGCAGCAAACCCTACCTACTGACGAGTGAACTGAGGGATCAGGAAGGTGTAGGCATTGGGCTTCCCCTCCCCACACCAGGCACACCTTGCCCCAGGGAGGGACCTTCTTTGCACTGCCAGCAGAAGAAAGTCTGTGCTCTTCCAGCTCCTACCTCGTACTCAATAGCAAGGTCTGTGTGATCGTCAATGTCCACTTTGGCCATCAGCACCTTCCCCTCCTGTTTGGCCACCATCTTCTCTAACCTGGGGCCTAAGATCTTGCAGGGGCCACACCATCTGATAGAGAAAGAGGAGAGAGGACATTAGAGGAGGCAAGTGCAGCAGCCACCATGCAAAAGCCAGGCTGGAAACACAAGTTCCACAAAGGAACTGGCAAAGAGTTTTGTGTGTGTGGTGATGGGGATGAGTGGAAGAAGAGGTCACCACTCAGCATTCGTAGTGCTTTTGATGTTAATTTGATCACACCACAGTCTGCTCTGCCCGCCGTGGTGGTCCTCCTGCCCCCCAGCCCTGCTTTGTGTCCTCGCTGGTGGGTACGTGCAGAGCTGTGACCCTGCTGTCCACAGAGCTGCCGTGCAGCCCGTGCTGCTGCTGGGTGCGCGGGTAGCAGCCCACTCCAATCAGTTTCTGCCAAGCATCAGATCATAGATTTCCCCTCCATACTCATTGCAGGGTCTACAGAAATTCCCCTGTAGCTGCAAAACTCGCAGAGGTACCATGTCTGTTCGAGGAGACACCACCTATGCCAAACCAAAGTGCAACAACAGCGGACTTTGCGAGGCCCTGTACACAGAAAACACCCCCTGCATCCTCTAATGGCACCAGTTAAGATGATATGAACTTGCTCAGCTCAAGGAAAACATAAGTTAAAGTTCCAAGTGCCCTTTTCTTTTAAAACTGAAGCTCTGGTAAATTTTGTTCGTCCTCAGCCTCCCTCTGTCCCAGGTTTCAGGCTCTCAGTTACTTGTCCTCTCCTCCCCGGGTGATCCTGCTTAACATTAATTTTGGTTTGTCAGTTTGGTCTATTTACAGCAGAAGTTTTTGGGCTGTTTCATACTTTGTTTGCCCAGGATCAGCCACAACAAGCTCACATGACAGCACTGCGACACTAGGAAAACACATGAGAAAACAAAGATAATCAGTGTCGTTAATCCAGCAGATAACATCTAGGAGTGTTTTTACTGGCAAGAGGATGACAGTGTTTTTATCGATGACAAACGCAACTGTATTATCTGACAAACGCAGATTAGAAACAGCATCACGTGGCTGTTACTAACTCCTAAGGGCATTTACAGTCAAGAGCCCTGCCTCAGGAGCACCCAGTGTAAAAAACTGGAAGGACAAAACATGTCAGTGCAGGGATGTACCAACTGCAGTGGTCTTCCACAGCTGTTCACATCAGTTAGTGCTTTTAGGAGGATATTTAATCCATGAAGGGGACATCAGAGCTTTTTCTTGAGGTGTCTCTTGCAGGATGATGCAACACCGGGGCCAGGGTGACACCCAAGCACTACGCTGCCCTGAGGAATGCCTTCCTGGCACTTGTGGTTTATGCTCCTGCAGGGTGTAGCTACACCTACAGTGGTGCAACTCAGCAAGCGAACCCTCTATGGATTGTGCTGTAGGAGCAGAAGCACCATTTAACACCAGATGCTCAGCAGGGTGGTCAGCAGCTCCGCAGCCTGGGGAGCCCTCGGGCACACTCATATCCCTGCACTGTTGGGAAAGCAGCAGGGACACACCTGCATGTGTGATGGATGGCAGAGAGAGGCACGAGAGCCATGAGGGGGAACTTACTGCGCATGGAAGTCCACCACAACGGGTTTGGGGTTGTTCACCACCCGGTCCTGGAAGTCGCTGCCATCCTGCACGTTGAAGGTGCTCCCACAGTTTGCTGAGGTGCTGAAGGCCCTCCTGTGGGGTGCCAGTGGGGCCTGTGGGGGCAGCGTCCTGGGGGTGAGGGACAGCAGCCGCCGAAGCGCCAGCCTCTGGGCCATCTGTGGGGAGAGGAGGATGGGGTATGCGGGGTGGGTGCACCCCACAGCCACTCCCACTGCAGCAGTGCCTGGCTCAGAGTCCCCTCTGCAGGGCAGCCCCCAAGCCAGGAGGTGTCCTGGATAGAAACATACGGGGCACTGCACGGAAGCTCTTGCTGCCGCTGTGCCCAGCCCCTGCCACCCTGCTGCAGCTCCAGCCCCACAGCCATGGGTCCCACTTGCCATGGAATCCCCAGCTACAGACCCAGCTTCCTCTCCCTTCTCCGAGGCTGTCGTCCCTCCCCCCCCCCAGGCACAGGGTCTCCTCTTCCCTAGCCCTACAGAGCAGGGCCCTCCCGCCGCCTGTTCCCTGCCCTGGGGTCCCGCTTCCCCTGACGGCACAGGGCACGGCTCCCTCAGCCAGCGGCGGGACGGGCCCTCCCCGCCGCGCTCAGCCACCCGAACCGGAGGGGCAGGACCCCCGGGGGGCAGGACCCCGGAGCCAGGAGGGGGCGCAAGGGCGGGCCCCGCCGCGCCACAGGACTCCCCAGGCCCGGGCCCCCCCGCTCCGCTCCGCTCCGCCCCGCACCTTCCCGGTCCCTGAGGTGACCCGCACACAAACAACCTTCCGCCTGCTGCCCCGCCCGCCCGCGCGCTGATTGGCAGCCGCCGCAGGAAGGCTGCGAACAACGGTACCACCGCCCTCCCAGCTGATTGGCCGCCGGCCCGAGCGCCGATCTCAGATTGGCCTCCGTGGCCGTCCTTCAAGCCCCTTCCCACCGCTCGGGCTGTGTCACGCGCGGCGAGCCGCGGGTGCTGATTGGCGGCGATGCCCTCCAATGGGCGCCGTGAGCGCGGCGCGGGACGCAGCGCGCCTCCCGCACGTGGTGGTGGCCGGCGGCGGCCCCGGCCCCGACCCGCGGCTCCGTCCCGGCCAGGGCTGTGCGCGGAACGGCGCTGCCCCTATAGGATGTCCGAGAAGGACACTGCCCTGCAACCCCCGGCCCTGGGACTAACTCCCGTCCAGGAAACACACAGCAGATCCAGGCACCGGGACCAACCTGCAGCCCCGCTCCCACGGATGACCGCAAACCAGCGGGGATTTCTGCTCCCCTGCGGCGTTTGTAACCGAGGTGCCCCATGGAAAACGAGCCGCAGCCAGCACCCCCTCCTTTTGCCAGCACTGGCAGGAGCAAGGCCAAAGGGCACTGCTTGCTCAGCAGCGCACACAGGATAGATTTAGATTAGATATTAGGAAAAAAATCTTCCCTGTGAGGGTGCTGAGGCGCAGGCACAGGGTGCCCAGAGAAGCTGTGGCTGCCCCATCCCTAGCAGTGTTCAAGGCCAGGTTGCACGGGGCTTGGAGCAACCTGGTCTAGTGGAAGGTGTCCCTGCCTGTGGCAGGGGGTTGGAACTGGATGAGCTTTAAGGTCCCTTCCAACCCAAACCATTCTGTGACTCGACCCCTGCTCATGAGGGAAGCAGGCAGCAGCAAAACCCTCTGGGGCTGGATCGCCAGATCCAACCCTGGGATGCAGGCACAGAGCATGCTGGAAGAGTCAGTGGGTGCCAATTTTTCACAGATTATTTTCCTAAGGGGAATCACAATTTAAGGCGACGCAAGTGCTGTGGGCGTGTACACTGCTGCCCCCTCGTGGGGATCTGAGGGTGGAAGACGAAACAGCTGGAGAACATGCATGTACCTACCTAAAACAGGGACACCCTCTATGTCAGTGCACACTGACACAGAGGGATGAACGAGTCAGGGATGAAGGAGTGAAAGGGGCTCTTTAGTGACAGCCAGTCAATCCAATTCAGTCAGACAATCCTAAAATAAAAAAGCCCACAGTACCAAGGATGTAGCAAGGAGTGGCACACCTCAGACCGCTACAGGCCACAAGAGCCAGACTGGCCTTGGAGGTGTGGCAATGGGACATAAGCTCATGGAAGGATGCTGATTAACGCACATTGAGAAGGTAATCGCGTCCCCCTTCCGGCTGCATGTGAATGTGTAAGATCTCCCAGCACCAGAAGTATTCCCACAGAGGAACAAGAACTCATTTGCCATCTTCTTCACCTCTTCTGCTCCCCAGCCTCTCTGAGCGGGACAGAAACTGGGGCTTTACAGAAACAGCAGATGAATTTGAAGGACTGGGGGAGTTTTAGGTACATGCAGGTACAGACTCTCCCACTCTGGAAGCACAAGTGTAGAGAGGAACATTCCTCTAGACGCCAAGGGGTTGGAAAACGTGCTGAGGTAAAAAGCCTGTTCCCTTTTGCCCCTCCTCCATTTCCTAGAAATCACGGGGACATCATAAGGTCAAGCTTGAAACTGCTCTTGCTCTTCAGCTCCAGTGGAAGGAGCCCATGGGGAGGTGACAGACATATGCATGTGGCTGACAGAGGGAGCAACAAATGCCGATGGCCTCCCAGTCAGTGCCAGCATGATCTCAAGGTGACAGGAAGGGGAATAAAATACCGAACGAGCATTTTAATGACATCAGTGTTCACCCAAAACTTTCTCGATGGGACATAGTGCAAACAGGAGAACTATTGGTCATGCTTTATAAAAGACAGGGGCTAATCTTTCAGGCTGCTTGAGGTGGGAGAAGAAAAACTGTGAGTGGAGCTGAACCCAGTGTAAGTCTCTGTGTATCCAGCATTCCAGGCAAGCTGCTCGTCCCTCCTGGAGGGAAGGGTCCCTTGTAGTGCTCTTATGAAATGATAAAGTATCTGATCTATAGAGTCAGTAAAAACCACCCCTCTCCACTTAAGCTACACAACAGCCTTAACTGAAATGCAGGAAAAGTACCAGGGAGTTTGTCTGGAGTGCCACTTCAGGATTCAGCATAAACCTTCAAGTATACACAGTGTACGGCACTCCAGGACCAAAGAGCCCGCAGCAGGCTGCCACAGACTGCCAGCAGGTCACCTCCGACGCGGGACATGACACTGTAAGTTACCCAGGTGATCCTGCACTCTCTTCTGTGACCCCTGGACGCTGCTGCTGGTACTGGTCCGTGAGACAAACACTAACACCATCTTCAAGCGACTCTGAACTCCGGAAGGACAACGTGGGAGCCTCAGCATTGCTGGATTTTAGCCCCTCACTTATCATTTAAAGCACGTTGGTCCTCTTTGTAACAGCAAGATCTGAGCAGGTCTTTGGCAACTCATGATCAGTGGAAGGCATGGGGATGGAGAAGGTGCACAGGGCAGGGCAGAATCCTGCTGTGGATCTCTGTTACAGTATTGTCACAACAGCACCTTTGAGTTTCAGTGTGGAGCAAGAAAGGTTAAAGCTCATCCTTGGCATTAACGAGATGCTGCAGCGGACGAACGGATATAACATGATCTCTCAGCAGCTGGTCCTGTGACCCTGTGTGGCTGTCAGGGGGTCTGTCACCCAAGAAGTCTGTGATGCTGTAATCCTGCAGCAGGCCAGCTTCTACCGCATGGCGCCGGAGCCCCTCGCTGCCCTCCAGACCTTGCATTCTCAGGTAGCCCTGCCGACAGAAGGGAGGCAGCTTCTGACGGGTGAAGGCAAACAGGAAACAGGACTCTGCGGGGGAAAGGATCAAATATCAGAGTCAGCAGAGATACCCTGCAGAGAAAAATTCCCATAAACTCTTGAGGACTCATTCAAAACAAAAAACAGAGAGGACAAGGAAAGGCGACCAGAGTTTCCCACCCGCCACCCTGCCCTGGATGGCAGAGGAGTAATCAACTTCATTGTGCAGAACTCAGGAGATGCAGGATGGGAGCTCCAGTCTGTGCTCTGAGAGGAAAAGGAGCTGGATTTGAGCTTGCAGCCCTCTGGCATGCTCTTTGTACCACAGGATTGCATCCCTCCGTGCGCCACGTGGAGGTCCTGCAGGAGGTTCCCAGACCAGCACTCCAATTTCCCATGGGAAAGCAATCCCATCATCAGTACATGAGAAGAGATCAGGTACCTGGTGCCATAAAGGAATGTTCAGATAATGGAGGAAGAAGGAAAGCTGAAGCTAGAAAAGAGACTGAACGCAACCTCATACACCTTTCCCTAATCTGGGTGCACTTGGGGCAGTCTCTTTCTGGTGGTGAGCAGGAACAAAGGGTATTTGGGAACACAAGACACAGCACCGGCATCTTCTACCAGCTGGAGCGTGCATCAGAGAGGTGTGACTGATGGTGAGAGCACCAGCACGCCACGGGGAGATCTCAGCTGTTTGCAGAAGAGATCACTCCTGCTGCTTGTCCCTCACATCCCTCCTCCTCCTCCTGTCACCTCCACCCTGTGCACAAATTACCTGCAAAGAAATTGCGCAGGTCAGTGCTGAGGCAGTTCTCCAAAAACCGCCTCAGGGGCAGGATGTGGGCGTTCGGGGCTGTCCAGTCCGTCAGAAAGTCCTCCACAATGTGATGGATGGCATCGGGGCGGGGGAGAGGCCAATCCGGGGGCCGAAGTTTCATCTGATGCTCTGCCGAGAGAACATTAATGGAATCTCTCAGAATCAAAACAGCATTAAAAAGCACTGCTTGGGCAGTGGAAAGCAGCTACCACAGCTGTTCCAGCTTTTGTCCTGACCTTTTAATCCCTACCTGACTTTCATTTGCAATCTCCTTTGCTAGCTTTGTCCTCAGCAGCCCTGCCACTGCACAGCTGCCCTTTGTCTCTGCCCGCAGTAGTCCTGTCATTTCACTCCTGCTCCCCCTGGGCAGGGACTGCCAGACAGGCTGAGCTCCGTTCAAGCTTTAATACTGCTACCCATCATGCTTCTTCCTGTGCAAGGCAGGCCAGACCCTGACCCTAGGTTTCTGGAGATGAAGATTCAGCACAATAATTTCCCAAGGAAATCTATTCTGAGTGCATTTGTTTGCTGGCTGTAACACTCATCTTCAAAGCCTTGCCCTTGGCTGCCTCTCACTGTGTGACCTCTCAGACCTGGGCTGGCCACAGAGAGCAGCTTTCTTTTGGTGGTAACACTGAACAGCCTGGCCCCATCTGCCAGGACTCTGCAAAATAAACACAGGGTGCCAGCCAAAGGGAAGCAATGTTCCTCTTTTTGGGAACAGAGAAATTCCCAGCATGCCTATTTGTTTCTACCCTCAAGTGTGAGGTCTCTAGTACAACTCCCCCACTGTGCATCAGTCTGACCGATGGAAACTCCTTGCCAACTCCCAGCTTTTTTTCTCAGCTCACACAGTGGTGGTGGGTGCCCCAGAGGATGGACATGAAGGAAGTGGAAGAGAAGGGTGTGCAATGCCTTTAGGTCCCAGGCCCCTCTTTGGCTCTGAAGTATCTTTATCCCTCTCAAGTTTTGCTCATATCAGGTAACTAGCAGGAAAGCTTACCTGTTGGGAGGTGTTTGTAATAGTAAATAACAGGGTGTAAAAAGTTGGACTGCCAGGCATGCTGTGCCTCTCCCACAGCTCGGTTGTAGTAGAAGACATCCTTGTCAGCCCCAGAGAAATTCTTCCCATACTCCATGATGACGACAAACAGCCCACTGCGAGCCTTTCTCCCCGTCTGCGTTTCCAGCTCAGCCAGGATTCCAACTGGGTACTCTTCCAGGTATTCAAATGCTGTGGCATTCCTGTGAATTACAACCGTAACCACCACGTTTTTCCACTAGAGAAAAGCCAGCTGGGATCCAGCACCCCCTCAGCTGGTCCAGGCTACGGCCAAAAAGCCATCAGATGCACTGCTCAAGGAAAGCTTCTTCCTAGGGATAGTAGAAGGGTACTACTCCTCTGAGCTTAAAGGGAAGGTCTGGACCCTTTAAGCAAGAGAAGTACTTGGCAGAATTGGGCATACTGGCACCAATTGTGGCAGCGGTACAGGCTTTGACATGGCTGCTTACATGACTGTAACGTCCTTAGGCAGCAATGGAGCAATTTATGTGGTGGCAACACAGGAAGCGGTGGTCAAGAAAAAAAGGAATGAAATGATAAAGTGCAGTGCTGGGAATAATTACTCACTCACTCTCTCAGCAGTATGATGTCAGCCAGAACACCGAACATCTGGTAGAGGCCTGAGGCCTCGTTCACCCGCTTGATGATGGAATTGGTCAGCTGTGTAACAGGGTAGACTGTGGATGGCCAGGGGACACCATGGTGACGCTTTTCCAGTAGGCGGTGGACTGCACGAGCTAAGACATGGGGAGAAACAAGGGCAGCTTATTTACACATCCAAGCTTATTTCGGAAATCACACAGATAACTGGCAGGACACAATAAATAAGCTTTACAGCTCATCTGTGCTTAGGATCTCCCACCCCAACTGCTGGTAACTGCAGTGGAGATGGCCTCTGAAAGGTGATGTGATGCTAAGTGGTTGGTGAGCGGATGGGGTGTCCTAAGGGATGTTTCATTACTTCTGAGCAGTCTTTTAATAAGGATGAGCACACACATAAAGACAGAAATTCTCTCTACTGCCCAAAGCCACTGGGTTTTAACTCCACAGCACAGACCTCTCACCCACAGCCTGTCACGAGGCAGAGCATCTGGCAGGCAGAAATCTATTGTGTTACATAAATAAGAGACGATGGGCAAAGAGAGACACAAGACAAAACAAAGACAGACAACTCAAAACTTCAGATATGACCCCAAGTCACTTCTCCTCCACTTCAGATGATGCAGCTACAGCTTGACTGTGTTTTGTCGCTCTTACTGCCAGCAGTTAGCTATGAATTGTTCCTTTGAAGGGACGACCAATTGCCATCTCTGCCCTTTCTGTACAGCCCAGTACTCACTTGTATACCGGAATCCATGGATGAAGCCCCCAGCAGATTTCCTGAAATCAATGGAATGGCTAGCAGTGCCCAGAACAAAGAGCCCCCGGGTGCTTGTGGACTCGTAGTTGGGTTTGATCTGAGGATACTTCTTTTTGTCCCCCTTCCCTGGCATCATTTTAAGGGATCTGATGTGCAAAAGACAAGAGCAGGCTGTCAGGAAGGGCTTGGGTGAAAGAATAAAAGGGGTTTCTGATATTATATACACATTATATTGCAGCCACTACAAGACACTGCTTCATGCCCCCGCTGTCTTCAGTGGGATTTACTACTTCAATGAGGATCTTCCAGAAGACAAGGATGCTCATCCCAAGTTAGCTCGGGACAAGATCGATTCCAGCCTGAACTGCTGACAGTGAATTTTGGAAGACAGTGAAGTTAGCAGTACCATTTTCAACTGCAGGATGTACTAGGAAACAAACCAAGGCAGAGTGAAGGTTGCATCCTCAAGGGAAAAAAAGCAGACAACACCTTTCTGTAGCGATCTGTACGTGTACCATCCTCATTCCAAAAAACCCCAGCCCAAACACTGCTAGCCTTCTCCACATGACTGGAAGGTCAAGATTTCTAAAGGGACAGGTTTTTCTGTGTCCAGGTCCCAACACTGCCATTTGCTCAACCCTACAGACTGTTGGGACAGTGGCACACACATTCCCACTGTGACACAGCTGTAGCTGCAGCATAAACAAAGGACTGTGCAGCACCAGCCAGCTCAGAGCATGTGGAGGTCCAGGCAATGCTGCCAGGAGAGGACCTGCTCTTCCCCTTCATCCATACTCAGGCCCTTCAATCCAAGCACCAGCTTCCCTGGAGATCCTAGTTCTCTCTCACCTGTTGTAGATAGAGAAGTCAAACTTCCAGCCCAGGCAGCGGATGACACGGTCGTAAGGTGCACGGGGGGCAAAGTTATCCAGTTCATCCTGCGGGAGGGTGATGGAATCAATGCCTGCGCTGATGTTCCTGTTCTCTAGGTAGAACCGGAGCGTGATGTGCAGCTTCCCTTTCTTGTCCTTGATGATAGCCAGATCTTCCAAGTCACCCTCCAGAAGCCCATCCAGAGATTTCAGCTGGTAGGTGTCCAGCAGGCCATTGTTAATTGCTCTGTGAAAAAAAGGAGAATGTAAGAAGGGCTAACAGAAAGGAGGAGAGGTTCTGTCTCAGCTGCTGAAAACGGGAAACCTTTACCAGGTATCCCACATTCCTCGTCAGTGCAAAGGTTATCCCCAGAGCCCCAGGGCTCCCAGGAACTGCACAGGTAACACACCCTCACTGCCCTTGCAGGATGCAGTCAACCTCTCAGCTCTCCTCTGACTGCAAGCAAGGGAACAACCTGGGATCCAGCACTTTTTTATGACACAGTTTCCAAAGGGACATTTTCCTATTTCACTCAGACCATGAAGAGCTCTCATCAAGCTCCTGTGTTCAGCAACTGCATCCCGGACTGCTTTAAACCAAGGGCCTAAAGATAAAAGGCCCCATGTTTCCTCGGCAACCCCTAGGACCACAGCACCTCCAGTGCCAGCCCGGCTCATTGCCTGGGCAAGAAGTGACTGTCCAGGTTTGTACTCCAGCTGCACTAGAAAGAGGAAGAGGAGCGGTTTCCTACCTCAGATCCCCGACGTAGTGGGTGGCCCAGGAGAGGCGCACGCGGGACCGGCTCACCATGTGGATGAAATTCGTGACGCCCAGAATGTTCTCTGCTGTCTCAAAGGCTGAGTTCCCTCGGCCCAAGATCAGCACGGTTTGGCCAGCAAAATCCTCTGGGTTGGTGGACACAGTCTCATAACCCTCAACGTATTCCGAGCCAGGGAAGTTTACCACATTGGGGACCCACATCCCAGTGGCGACCAACAAGCAGCTGCAAAAACAGGGATAGCACTTGGGAACGCAGGAATTATGGGATCAGGGCCCCCTGCTCTGTCTCATCACTCCCTCCCCTCCTGCTGTGGAGGATGGCTGTGATGTAAACCCTGCAGCCACACTGGATCAGCTGCGGAGATCATGGTTTCGAAAGAAACTTCTCCCCAGCTTCACCTAATGAGCTGCTCCTCTTTTCCTCGTCCTCAGGCCAGCAAGGACAACTAGGAATATTGTTATATATAGCAAAAGTCAGTGTGGGTGCTGTACATAAACACAGAATCATAGAATCAATTAGGTTGGAAAAGACTTTCAAGATCATCAAATCCAACCGTTCAACCAGCACTGCCGAGTCCAGCACTAACCCATGTCACTGAGGGCCTCATCTACATGGTTTTTGAACACTTCAGGGACAGTGATTCCACCATTCCCTGGGCAGCCTGTTCCAAAGCCTGATCACCCTCTCTGTTAAGAAATTGTTCCTAATATCCAACCTAAACCTCCCCTGGTGCAGCTTGAGGCCATTTCCTCTTGTCCTATCACTTGTTACTTGGGAGAAGAGACCGACCCCACCTCACTCCATCCTCCTTTCAGGCAGCTGTAGAGGGATAAGGTACCCCCTGAGCCTTCTCTTCTCCAGACTACATCCTCCCAGGTCCCTCAGCCGTTCCCCATCACACTTGTGCTCCAGGCCCTTCACATCCCTCCGCTGCTCAAGAACGTGCAAGTACTACTCATATGTACTCACTGACAATTATATAACACTAAAGGTTGACAGGTTGATTCTATGTTACATAAGAAATTACTTTGATTTAAAATTTGTTGCCTTTTAGTCCAGCAAAACAAAAGTAATTTTTAAGGGGGATAGAAAGTGATTTTGATATTTAAAAACCTTAACTCCTAGTCATAAAAACACGTTAGCAACGTCACTAATTGTTAACTCTGAAGTGAAGTACAGAAACCTTTTTATCTTTCTCTGTAAATTTTACTTAAATCTTAGAGAAAACTTTGTGACTTGGATGGAAACACCAGGCAGCTGAGGCTAGAGGCGCTGCCTGCTGTCCCAGCCCTGCTCATGCAGCTCCTGGTGCGTGGGTGCCCAGGATTGCCTTCTGTCCCCCCCAGGCTTGCCTGCCAGCTCACCTCCAAGTGACAGCCAGCAAACCTGCTGTCGTAGAGCTGAGCTTCCCAGGAGAGGTGAGAAATAAACTCCGTATGTTTACTTGAGTAACTTCTACGTTTTCAAGAAGGGAGCTCAGCAGCAGTACGGGGTACGTAAGATCATAGAACGGTTTGGGTAGGAAGAGACCTTAAAGTTCATCCAGTTCCAACCCCCTGCCACGGGCAGGGACACCTTCCACTAGAGCAGGTTGCTCCAAGCCCCTGTGTCCAACCTGGCCTTGAACACTGCCAGGGATGGGGCAGCCACAGCTTCTCTGGGCACCCTGTGCCAGCGCCTTTGAAGACACCCGTGGAGAGCGGCGTGGCTAGCCCTGGGTTCGCCCATTACCTGCACTTGTAGTTCTGCCTGTCCTGGTCGGTCAGGATGAAGTAGTGCCCATTCCAGGCTTGCTCATCCCTCTCCAGCGTGACGTGGATGACGGCCGTGTTGTACTGAACCCGCAGCTTCAGACGGGAAGCAAAGTCCTCCAGGTAACGCACCATCTCATCAGCGTTGGGGTAGAAGTCGCGGGAGTAGCGCCGGAAGAGCAGCCAGCGGTCGTGGCTGAGGAGCGAGTTCCAGTCGTGGCGCAGGTTGAACTCGCTGTTGGATTTGCCCGTGTACCGCTTGTTGATGCTGATGAGCTTGCGGTGGCGAGGGTAGAGCGCGAAGAAGCTGCCGGGAGCGTGGCTCCGCTCAAAGACCACGTAGTCCCGGCCGGCTCGCTGGAGGAAATACGCCGCCTGCAAGCCCGAGGGCCCGGCCCCGACGACGCAGTAGTCGTGGTAGAGCAAAGCGGCACCGCTCACCATACACAGGCTGCCGGTGCACAGGGCCAGCCCCAGGAGCGCCCCGCACGCCGCCGGGGCCATGGCGGGGCTGGCACAGCCGCCCCTGCGAGGGAGAGGACCGGGGAGGTGTCACCCAAGGGGTGCGTGGCTCCAGCTCCAGCCTGGCCTGCCCCTGCCTGCCCCTGCCCAGCCTGGCCGCCATGACGCCGCTGCCGCCACCGCCACCCCCACCCCTCAGGGCCCAGGATGGGGTGTTGGGGCAGGGCCCTGCGCCCTGCCAGCCAATACCAAAAGTGGCCACAGGTCAGCCAACCAATGGGCACCCAGGGCTCCCTGCCCCAGCCAATAGCAGACAGCATGAGGCCTGCAGGTAGCAGCAGCACCTGTGGGCTAACGGCCGCAAGCCCCCACCGTGCCTCTGCACCCCAACAGCCAATGGGGAAAGGGAGGCGCAAGCCCCTCACCCAATGGGAGATAGGATGCGTCCCCCACCCAATAGGGTCCGGTCTCGTCCGCGATGCCTTCTCCCGCCGCCCCTCGCCCAATGGGCCGCGGCCCGCCCGGCCCCGTCCCGCCGCCGGCCGCACCTGCACCGCGGGGCTCGCGCCGCTCCCCTTCCCGCGCCGAGCAGCAAGTGGCGGGGGGGGGGGAGGGTGGGGGAAGGAGGGGGGAAAGGCGCGCGCGGCGCGTCACGTGACGGCGCTGCCGCTTCCCGCCGCCGGCACCATGGCGCCGCCGCGCGCGCACCACGCGTGGTGGCGGTGGTGGGTAGCGGGGGGAGGCGGGGCAGCGCGCTTAAAGGGGCAGGCGCCGCACGGGAGGGGACCCGGCGCGGGCCCCGGCCCCGCACACACGACACGGCAGCGACACTGAGCTAAAGTCACTTTATTGCCCTCTGCCCCGCCGCGCGATGCCGGTGCGGAACCGCCGGTGTGAGGGGACGGCGGGCCCCAGGCGCTGCTGCCTCCTCGGGCTGCCCGCGGGGTTCAGCTCTCTTCCTCTGGAAGAGAAGAGAGAGGAATGAAGCTATGCAGCTGGTGAAAGAATCCCCCCCCCCCGGCCAAATCTCTCGGCCAAGGAAACACCACAAAGAACAAGGGAAAAAAAATCAGGGATCCATCCCACCTCAGCGTGCCTGACACCCCCCCAAACTGGGCTGTCAGCCAACACCACACAGTTGGAACAACAGTGCAATTTACATTCCTGGACAAACGATGCAGAGACCTAAAATTCCATAATAAGAACTAAGTTTACAGCTCCCACCCCTGCAAGAAACACCCAAAATGGCTGGAAGATGTTTTGTGTATCACAGAAGCAAGACCTCTGGGTCAAATGGTTTCGCTGTTGCCGACTGGAGCACCACCAGGCCTCTGGAACTCCTCAATGACCTGCTAGTGAGAGCTCAGCTCCACCCGTTGCTTTATAGAAGCCTTCCCTGAGTCACCTCAGCCAGGCTTGGTCGCCGCGTGTTCTGAATGTGTTGACCTGGTCACTCCTGTTCCTAAAACTCTACAAACCCAAGATGCTGGCACCAGCAGAAATGGGCACCCACCCACTGCCCCTGATCCTGGAGCTGCTGAACAAAAGCCCAGGTTGTGCTCTGGGTCCTCTCCCCAACCCCTGCCAAACTGAGTCCTCACTCAGCATCCACATCAAGGCGTGACATCGGCCTTTCCAACGCTCTTTTTGCCTCCATCTGAGCTTTCCCAACATCACCCACAGCTGCTCCACAACTGGGTCCCATGCTCTGAACTGTGAGTTCTCCAGCCTCGCTCCTCTCCTGCCATTGCACTGGTCGGATCTCACCCTTTAGATTGGGTCTCCACCTCAGGTCACCCCTTTTCATCCAGACCATGTCATCTCTTAGAAGCATGAATCACCAAATTTGCTACGAACCTTCTTCCTCCTCCTCTTCCTCCTCATCCTCCTCATCTTCATCAGAGCTGAAGGTGCCATCAGGCAAGCTGTAGATCCGGATCACCTGCTTGTTGGGATCCTTGAGGATGAGGTACTTCCCCTCATCCAGCTTCATGCAGATGTCGATGACGCACCGCAGGATGCCCCAGGCATTCTCTATGCTCAGGTTAATCTGGCTGGCAAACTCATTTGGCTTGAATTGCTGCGTGCCCAAGATCACGTGGCGGGCAGAGTCCTTCACATGGTAACGGGACACGTACCTGGGGAGGGCAAGAGGAAACCAGAGGGACATCAGGAGATTAAGCCCAACCAGGAGAATGACAGCAAGAAAATCAGTGCCATCATCTTAGTTTTGTTTTCTGGGCTGAAAAATTCTAATACTCCCAACACCAAAAGCTAAGAGGATCTCCTGGCTTGTAAGCTGTCAATCAGTAGCGTACCTGGAATGCTTCCACCACCCCAAATCAGATGGGGTAGTACAGGAGATACAGCAGAATTTGTCCCACAGATAAAAATTAAGCAATAGCACGGTTAGCAGGGAGTCTGGAATTAAGCAGCTGCAAATGCATCAGTCCCATATCCAAGGACTGAACCTAGGACTGCAGAACCACCAGAACCGAATCAGCTAACTCCTCTTACTCATTACCCACAGCATGGACCCAGCTGATTTTAAGCTGGCAGTTCAAAACAGACTGTGGCCATACCCTATCTCCCAGCAGCAGGGCACTGAAGAGCTCGGTCAAATTCCTGAGAAGCAGCACAGTCCCTGCATTTATTTCCCTGTTGGCAATCTCGGCAAACAGCCTGAAAGCTGTGAAGGCCACCTGCCCATCACACAGAATCACAGAATTGTTTGGATTGGAAAGGACCTTAAGATCATCTAGTTCTAACCCCCCTGCCATGGGCAGGGACACATCACCCTGGACCATGTCACCCAAGGCCCTGTCCAGCCTGGCCCTGAACACTGCCAGGGATGGAGCATTTACCACTTGCTTAGGCAACCTGTTCCAGTGCCTCACCACCCTCACAGTGAAGAACTTCTTCCTTATATCCAACCTGAACTTCCCCTATTTAAGTTTAAACGCATTCCCCCTTGTCGTATCGCTCCAGTCCCTGATGAAGAGTCCCTGTCCGGCATCCTTGTAGGTCCCCTTCAGATATTGGAAGGCTGCTTTAAGGTCCATGCAGCTTCTCTTCTCCAGGCTGAACAGCCCCAATTATCATCCTAACCATACAAAGCTGCTTTGAAACGTTATCACAGAACACGTGCGAGGCCTCCCAAGGTCAGTCAGAGTGGGGGGTGCAGCAGCTGGATGCCGAGGGGAAAGAGCTCACACCAGGGCCCAGTGTGCTCATCGCAAACCTTCCCCTCCTCGCCATTCAAAACGTGGGGCAATATTACGACTACTCATTCTACAAATGGTTCACTTGGATGTATATACTGGGTTACAGCATGAGAAATGCACCTGAAAGATACTTGGTGTGAAAACCCCATCTTACCCGAGTTTAAGATACTCTGATCCAGCCAGCAGCGCGCAGCACGTCCAGCGGGCTAACTTGTAGCTGTTGTTTTTCAGCTCTGTGGCAATCACAGCTCCCCTCTGAGAGTCGAGCTTCTGGCGCCAGTCTACTCCATTGCAGTACTGAGAGAGGAATCAAAGTAAGGGTCAGCCTAAGAAGCCAGCAGCAGTCACCTCTTCTGCCACCTTGACATCACACAGGGAAGTTTCATGTCCACCTTACAATACCATGTGAGGGAATGCCAACAGCAACCTACAGGGAAAGCCCTTGCACTGGGAAAGGGAGAAATGTGAACAAGTATTGGCCAATGTTTGTGGCACTGGTTAGGAAGGGAAGTTTGTGAGGGAAGAGTTCATGGGAAGCATGGGAACAGACTGGCTACTGCGCTCAACACCTGGGACAAGAGGGTTCAAACCAGCTACCTCGCACCTGGAGGAGAACCCCACCAGCACTGCTTGTCCACCAAAGTCACACTCCTTTGGTGGAACATAACCACCTGGGGGGCACCACCAGATGTTTGTCTCATTTTGCCTGCTGTACCTGGCAGGTCAGGCAGCAGTGCAGCTGTTAGAGCTAGCTTTGGGATCCCGTTCTTCCTCACCCTGGAATCCCACTCGTTCAGCGTTTTGATGTTGATGAATGACACCTCTCCATTAGCTCCTGTCATCACTCCATCATGTTCACAGCGGACAATGAGATCTATATCATCTCCCAGCTTCCACCTTCGGTATCTGCCAACAAACAAACCAGCAGGTTATTTCTGACTCTCGTTCTCATCCAGATCAGATCCAAGTGCTCAGTGGATCTTTCCCCCTCTAAACTTTCCCCCTCTACCTGCTCAGTGTGAGAATATCCAGGCACCCCTCTCATAATAAAGCTTCTATCAATAACACTCTCAACCTGTTTTGCCACCGTATCATGCTGACATTCTGCCCCCTTGCCAAACCTGGGCTTCAGAAAGATATCAACACACCTATATGCAACAGACGCTACTTCATTTTTATCCATGTCATCCTCCACAAAGGGGTTTGGGTTGGGAAACTTATATTTCTCCTTTCCCTGCAGGAGAAAACAGAAAGGCATGTTAGAATTACAAAACCAAGGCAGCTCTACCCTACGGGATAAATATTCCTTTACGGCAACAGTAGCAGATTTCTCTTATATTCTATAGAAAAAGCTAAAATAGTAAAAGAGCTGATGAGAAGCCTCATCTTCACATCAGTCACTTTACTGTAACGAGTACTTCTATCGGCACTTTGGCTTCACTAAGTGTACTCAGAAGCCTGTCTGTTTCACCAACAGGAATCAGTTTCTTCTTTGTGGAATAGAGGTGAAAATCTTTCCACAACAAAGTCATGCTGCTCACGGCAAGTAATCCCACCTCTTCCAAGCCTGAAAGAGCATCAGTGTGATGTACTTAAGCCAGTTAGAATGCTTGTGTGCTGTATTACAGCAGCCTTAACAAAGCCTCCTCTTGAGGCTGTCTGAAGCACACACCCGATTACCCAGCACTGCTTGACCTTACCATCCTCAGGCACTGCTGGGAGAAGTTATGATTGATGTAGGTAGCTTCCATGGCAAGGTTGCGTGGAGAATTAAAGGAGTTGCCCTCTTCCTGTGGTGGTTCATTGGCTGTTTCACTCACTGTCAGGAGGTCTGGGAAGAGAATCAGATACCAGTGGTTATACTTGAGGGAATAACTACATCAGTTTCAGTGAGTCTCTAGCTTCACACTGGAGCAGATCAATATTGAAGTTACACCCACAGCCAGGCAAGTGTCCGGCAGTAATCACATTGTTCCAGGAGTCTCAGCCTCAACACTGAGACACCGAATAAACTCAAAAAAAAAAAAAAAAAGCATAAAGAAAACTAGACCCTTTAACTACTGTAACAGAAATTTCTTTCGTGACTTTTCCTTACCGAAATCTGAATTGTCCCTCTTGTCAAAGAAAAGCTTGGATCCAACCCTCTGGACAATGATGTCCCAGGAATAGACGGAACGAGTGCAGCTCATCAGTGTGGCCAGGATGGCATCTGTGGCAAATACATTCCCTTGGGTCTTGGCCAGCTACAGACATAGGAAGAAGAGAAAACTGTTTCAGCAACGAGAACAGACAACTCCTCCCTTCCCCAGCAAGGATGAGAAGAAATTAATGATCTAGTTTGCTAACACTTTTCCCGTGCTGAGGAAGCTACACTGGTAGGTACACCATCAACTGCTAGACAAAGCATGAGGTACTACCCAGCAATGCAGGCCAACCCTCACCAAAACAAGGAAAAAAGTAAGAAACCTATTACAAAATGTGAATTCTGTCAGGAAGAAGCATGGCTCCTCCTTCCTGATCAGGTCACAGACATCTCCGAGCCTTCTTCATCTCCAAAAGCAGAAACCTCAAGAACCAGATCTCTGACACGGAAGTTCCTTCCCAACTTAGCTCAAGCACCGGTCTGGTTGCTGTTCCAGAATGGCATCTTTTCCTTGTTGTCCAGTATTCCTACTTTTGTATTAATCTAGCTCTGCCTTGGACCTAAGAAAAATAATGCTACTGGCTAATGCTTCTATGCCTTTGCAAGCTTCGGGATGTGGAATTTTTCTGCCCTTAACTTTGGTCTGACGGTGTCAGCTGGTCTCTCACAACAGCACATGCTGAGAAACACACTACTGGGTTTTAGGAACCAGTAAACGTACCTTTCTGATAACTGGATCATCAGTAGTAGTGACGGTATGGAAGATACGCTTAATGCTCCTCAGTAGCTTCTCATTCCTTGTTGTGATGCGGTCGAAGGCTTTGTCATAGTATTCCAGGGCTCCACAGCACTCTCTGCAAAGGTAAGAGGAAGACCACCTTGATACCCCAACTACAGATACCAACACCCACAAACCGCACAGGACTGAAGGGCCTGTTGCCTGCTTCATTACCTCCCCCTGCTTTGCATACCTCAGTGGCAACACTGGACTAGGCCAGGAGACCCTTTCCCTCTTGCTTTCCGAAAATCCAGTCAGTTCAAGAAGCAGGCAAACAGCTGTTTTAGGAACTCACATGTCCTGTGGCTCTGAAACCTCCAGGTAGCGCATCTTCATCAGCCGAGGGAAATCCATCTCTTCCTTCACCTCCCAGTCACTGCGAACTTCCACAGAGGAGTCACGAGGCTTCTGCTGTGCAGCCAGAGGCAGGACAGATAGAGAGAAGCAGAGACACAGCATATCAGGATTCATGCAAGAGGAGGTGCCCTGTGAGCACAGCCAGAGCAACCAAACCATTACAGGGGGCAGAAAGCTTGTTAGTGTACCTGTGATTTTTGGTCCCATTTCTGCCTCACCCCAAACTGCTTCTGAAACTTCTTTTGCAGGCGTAAACGATCTCTAAAATGACAAATATGAGAAAAGACATGAAGAGAAATTCACAATTCCTGTGTGCCACAACCATTCCTATATTTCCAAATTACCACCAGAGGAGCAGTGCTTTTAGGCACCGAGCCACTGAAACATTTGCTGAGCTGTCTGTTGATCAAGACGCCCCAGGCGTTAAAAGCTCTGCTCTTTATTCTGAGCAGCTCTTTAAGCATTTTCATCTCTAAAGACTGCAATGCAGTTTTCAGAATGCTCTGCTTTAAAACACCCCATTTACTTCCTAAATACAACTAAAACATTCTCCTAAATTCTTAGATAGCACCTTGAAATCCATGCTTGTAACTACCGCTGGCATCAGCGCAATGTTGAACTGGAAATACCCTGAATTTCTTCCCTGCTGTTTGATCCAGTGGGTTCTGTTACAGCAACTTCCTAAATTTATCAACAGTATGTTCACACGCTCCAGTCCAAGTTTGGTACATTCCTATCTGCAGCCTCACCTCTCCTTCTGCTTGGCACTCTTTGGCAGCGTCTGCATGCTGAACTGCAGCATGTTCCGACGGTCTTTGTCTCTCCGAAGGTTCCTCTGCAGAAATGAAGGAAACAAAAGGAAATAACATTTTAGTTGCAAAATCACCCTGTGCCACTGAAGCTCACCTTTGAGCCTGTTTCTGACAACACGTTACCTGCGCAAACCGCATCCGATTCCTCTGGTATGCGGTTTTCTGTGTCCGAGCTGTATCCACCAGCTGGAAGCTCGTCTCATCCTCCTCGTGGAAATATGCATATTGGCTTCCGCCACCAAACTGAGATGAATACTTGTCTGGAAATAAAACAAAGCATCGTGACACCAGCTTCTAGAAAAATCCCTGACGCTTTGCCCCCTTCTCCCCCAAAATTCCTTCCAACTGCCTTTACTTAGGATGCATAAATCAGGACTCCGGTCTTACGCCAACATGTTTCTGCCCTTCCAAGCCTCCCCGAGAAGCCATGAGGCAGTACGAAAATGAGGAGTAAGCCCTAAGGATAGGGAGAGCCCCACAGAGCTCTCCCAGCAAGGGTGAGACACGCTGCCTAATTTGGGTAGCCTCTCTTGCTGAGCTGTGCAGGTAACCACCAGAGCGGGTGCGAGACATGAAAGCATGAAGGACGCTTGAAGAAAACCTGGTAGGAAATAAGTCATGAGGAGCAGCCACCAGACAACACGTACTTGTGTATCTTTTATCCTGATACGTAGCTCCTGTCCAATCAGCCACCTAAGAACAAGCATAAACAGTCAAAATAAGTATTACCTTTCAAAGTATGTATGACCATTCCCCCCACCTCCGGCTTTATATAGGCAGGACTTCAAGCAGCAGAAGCAAACACTTCTGCATGCTCCAGAACTAATCCTTTCAATTCCCACCTCCCCTCGCCAGCCCTGCTCATCGGCCACAACTATGCTAAATGGTAGGATGTGCTGCGAAGGGTGTCACAAGAGCAGCCATGGTAGGAAGAAAGCAGAAGGCGGAGGCAGGCTGCAGAGATGGGAGGGCAGGAGGCACCCAGGGCTCGCTCAGCACCCAAGGCGCTCTGCACGCCGGAGGTACCTTTCCCAGGCGGTCTCCTTTACTGAAGGGCTGGTAGGGCATGTCCCGGAACTGCTCGGGCACGGCGCAAGGGCCCCAGCCCGAGGGGTTGTCCTGGATCACGGGTGTCACGAACTTCGCCATGGTTTAAACTTCTAAAGGGAAGAAAAGGCAAACCCCCCCCACCCCAAACCTTCAGCTGCCGCACGGCCAGCCCCGCCGCACCCCGTCACACCCGCTGCAACGGGCCACCGCGGACCACGGCCTTGCCCCGGCACAGGCCAGGCCGGCAGCCGGTCCCGCACCGAGCCGAGCGGCAAGGGCGGGCCGGGGAGCCCCGGCGCTGTGTGAGGCAGGGTGGGGAGGGGCCGGAGCTAGGCCCCACCGGAACTAGCGGCAACGCCGGGGCGGGGCCGGGGGTCCCGGCGCCCGCGGACGGGTGCCGGTAGGACAGGAGGGCGGCCCCAGGCCGTCCCCAGCGCTCCCCTCACCTGCGCGGCCCCCTCACGGCCCCGATGGCACCGGATGCGGCGGCGGCGGCGGGCGATGAAGGAGGCCTGCGCGGCCCCGACCCGCCTCTTGCGCGACAGCAGTGCCGCCGAGCGCCGCTGTCGTAAAAGCGAAAGAACCCTACCACAACCAAACGTATAGGAGCAGAGCGGCGCTGCCGTAAAGCGTCCGCTTAGAGCACGCAGTACGACGCGGCCATAGAGCTGCAGGACGGGCGGGCTAGAGAAGCCGCAGCGGGTGCGAGCGCCCCCAAGGACGGGTTCCGCCGGTGGCGGACACGGGTGTCCGCGTCCCGGGGGTGCCGGAGGGGCCGGCGGCGCTGGGGAGCTGCGCCCCATGTGGCGTGTGCCCCGGTCGGGTCGGTCCGTCTCCTGGTTCCTTGTGCCTTCTGTCGTGACGGTGTCACTCGCTGGAGTTTTGCTCCCTCTTAATTACCGCTCAACGGCAAAAGTGTGTAGGAGTGGGAAGAGAGTGATGTTAATGGTAGTAAATGTGCCCCGTCGATTAAAAAGCTTTGTTTTGGCGTTTAAGTACAAAAGCTGTGGCTGACACATGACAAAACCATTCAGTTTGTATCTGGCTGTTACAAAGAGGAAGAAAACATTGATTTTGGTGTCTGCTGGAAGCACGGCAGCTCAAACAGGCGATGGCGAGGTGTCAGAAACGTCTTCTCCAGCAGAAACAATGATTAAGCTTCATAGAAACATGGAACTTCTCTTGGCAGAAGTAGTTATTTCCAAGGCCAGGTTGGATGGGGCTTGGAGCAACCTGCTCTAGTGGAAGGTGTCCCTGCGCATGGCAGGGAGTTGGAACGGGATGAGCCTTAAGGTCCCTTCCAACACAAACCATTCTATGATATCGATGATATCAATAAAGCCGTGTGTCAGGGCAGGAAACATGACTTAATGCCGTGTCCCTTAATTTTCACACAGACACAGCCTTTTGAAAGAAAAACACATTCCAAGCTATACGATGATTTTCTAGAAAAGCAGGTAACTTTTCAGTTTGTAGCTGTGTGATCATTCAACTGACTTTGTGTTTTAGAGGTTGTTACGAAATGCTTGACTTTGAGAGGTAAAGATGCACAAAGAATGGGAATTGCAGTTGCCCTCACTGCATTCGCAGCATGGCATTTGGGGTTTTGCATTGTCCCCCTGGCTTTCCTTGACCTGCTGGAGGGGTTATCTAGCACTAGAAGTTAGGATTCAGCCCTATGGCCCCTCTGGGAGACCATGAACCAGTGATTTAAGACAGCATGTGCCTCAGATCGCTGTCGCTGGCATTGGGACAGTATTTCTTCTCAGAGAGTGAGGACAATAAATCACAGATGTTCACATGCCAGAGTGATTGAAGTTTCCTCTGCCCCTAAAAGCAGCAGGATCTAGTTTACAGATCTCTTCAGCTCAGAGGCTAAAATCTAACTCTTTAGATAATTTTATTGGGTATCTTTTACCTAAGAAGAGTCTAGATCAATATTTTCCAGGCAGAGAGGTGTACATTTTCTTCTTCATTTACCACTTGTAATTCCTCCTAGAGAAAGAACTGAAGCCGCAGCAGTCTTTGCTTTGCCAAGACACCCTGCCATTAATCAGAAGTGGGATTATTAAAGCACTTTTCCCTGCTAGCAAAAAAATCCACTTATAGAAATACAGTTTATAAAATGCAATTTGTAACTGTCTCACCTAAATAGCCCTTTTGGAGACAAACATCATTAGTGCTGGAACTGCCTTGCCGGTTGCTGGCAGTGGCTCAGTGCAATCCCAGCTCCACGTAACCCCCGCAGCACCCATCCCTCACCCTCCTGGACTAATCGGGCTCAAAGGGACTGTTGATGGTGATAAAAAGAGTGAGAAGTTCTGAAGAGAAAATTGGAGTAAGGAATTAATGAAGAGAAGCAATGACAAATAGACTGATAATCCACAATCCTTTCCTTTCCGTGGCTTCCTCTTTGCTCCCGAGCCTGTGTAGATGCTTACAAGAGAATGTAATGCTGCTTCTATGTCCCAGAGATGACAGATCATGTGCAATTTGGGCTTAGCCCTTCAAACTACCTTTTCTGGGGTCAGAGCTGGGTATAGGCATGGGCCAGAGGAGAGAGTGTGTGTAGGGAGTGACTGGTGTGGGATAAATGCTCATCTGGGCACAGACACAACCTTCTGGTTTCTCATCAAGGACAAGAAATGATCTAAGACAAAAACCCAATGTTGAAGCAGATGAGATTTGCTGCCCCATTTAGGTCAAATTTACTGGAAGAGGGGAAGGAACGAGTATGCCTCACTTTCTGCTTCATGCCAGGCACTGCACCTCCTGTATCCTGCAGCGTGCTGCAGCCAGGGCCCCTCTCACCCCTGCCACAAGTGTTTCACCACCCAGCCTCTAGCTTTCGTTAAAGGCACGTGAGATACGTTGTTTCCCGGAAAAGTACTCAAAATACACTTGCTTGCAATCATTTGATCCTTGATCCATAATTTCAGTTCATCAGTTAATTAGTCACTTAATCAGTTAATAAGGCTAATCACTCTTCCCTGGAAGATGTTCATGAGAAGAGCCAGGATAAATTGCTCCCATCTGTTTTTCTGTTCTTGTCTCCCACTTCACTGTTCCTGGTCCCTGTGCTGGTGTTAGAGCCATAAAAGAGGGACTCATTCCAGCTCCGTGGCTGTTCCAGTCCACTAAACTTTCACCACCATCAGCCTCCACCATCGTTTGTGGTTTGTTGGAGACCTGTTGCTCTGCGAGCTGGCTCTGCATTAAGCAGCAGGCTCCTCCTGCTGAATGAAGACAATATGCAGCTCAGCTGGTGTTGCCAAAGGTTTGCCAAGTTTAAATGAAGGAAAGCAAGCCCAAGTACCCAACCCGTTAGGGGCCTTTCACAGAAAATAGATCCCTTTTGCCTTGACCAAAGATGCCTTGGAAAAACCTTGAGGCAGGGGTTGCTTTCCAGCTTGTGTGACTGTATTTCCACTCAAAGAGGCAGCTGAGGATTGGAAGACTAATGTTCACATTAAAACACTATTTTCCAGTAGTTCCTTTTCTCGTTCTTACAACAAATGCATCAGAAACAGCCAGCTGGGTTCTTTTTCCTCACTAAGGAACAAGCACACCTTATACCTGTGCCATATGCTTAGTCTCCACTGCCTCATGCTTCTTGGCAAACCCAGAAACCAAGTGAAATAGTCTTCAGTCTTAATGCCTTCCCCCTGCAGGGAAACCTGACCTTTACAGACCTCTTCAGGTCAGACTCTTCTTCCAAAGTCATCATCATTGTCTTTAAACAGCAGAGTTCACTGCTGGCTCCTGGGCTCTCATTGCAACCAGCCTTGGCTGTATATGAACTGGCTTCTGCCACAGAGCAGTGCTCGCACACTGGGAAGCCCTCCGTCCTTCCCTGGCTTTCTTCTTCTCATCCCATCTTTCCTGTCATGCTTTTATTTGCCTTTTCAGTCTGCTGTTCTCTCAGGCCATGTGCTTCGCTGTGATGTGTGGCCTCCTTTCCAGTGCCTTCATCCCTCTCCTGGAGGCTGGACTATAAACCTGCCCTCCTTGTGTGGCAGCTTTTTTTGAGAAATGCTTGACTGGATTTTTGGGAACCCTGTCTTTCTCTGAATTAGTGCTGTCTCTTGCTTGGCTTTGATTGTTTTTATCACCAGTGTCAGATCTCTCCCAAGTCTTCTGTAGCTTTGACCGTCAGGGCCTGGACCACGTGTATCATCGAAGAGGCAGCATGTATTATGCTCCGTTCTCATCCTCAGCTGCTCTTTCCAGAGCTGTAGAAGGAGCCTGGGTCCAGCTGTCTCCCCGCAAACTGTCAGCAAGATTGCCTCCTTTGATCTGCACTCAGCGCTGGATTTCATCCCAGCAGCCAACAGGCTAATTCCACACGTTTCTTCTACAAAGCTCAATTAGAGCAGCTGGTGCCGGCAGTGTCCCTACTGGCTCCGAGCCTGCAGAAGGAGAAGAAGGCTGGTGCAGTGGCTGGGGTATGAGCTTGGGAGTGCACAGGCTGAGCTGCAATCCCTGCTCTGTGTGCTGTCTTCCAGGCCACCCCAGTAAACCTCCCCAGTGGGAGCTTGGCATCTCTGTGCTGTGCAGGGAGGGACAACATTTCGCTGCCTCACCAGAGGAGATACACATTAGAGATTTAAGCTGTTATGGTGATGGGGAACTGTGTCAACAGAGGAAGAAGCAGGTCACAGCTGCTGCATTGGGGAAATGCTGCGTAGATCCAGCTGGACCAACAGCGGGGAAGAAGATGGGGTCCAGGGTGATGGAGGATGACAGACTTCTCAGTACTGAGTTAGTGGTTTGCTTTTCAGCTGCGGGAGCCCTGCTCTATGCCCTGCAGTTCGTCAGTCTCTGAGTTATATTCAGCACTGAACTGAAAAGGATCCTGGTGTGTGTGAACAGAACCACAGGCAACATGGGCTTTCTTTACAACGGCCCCTGTCCTGCACAGGAAGGTCCACAGTCATTTCCTTCAACATCGTCAGTGTTATGGTAACCTCTATGAAAAATCAGAATCTTCTGGGGCTAATAATGCTCTCCTCATGCTCCTGCCTGGCTGGTCCCTTCTCTGGAAAGCTTGCTGTTTATATCAGCCAGGTAAAGAGGCCTGAGCATGACACTGGGAGGCAGAAAGAAAGTCTTACCATAGAATCATATGATCATAGGATCATAGAATCATAGAGTGGTTTGGGTTGGAAAGGACCATAAAGATCATCCAGTTCCAACCCCCCTGCCATGGGCAGGGACACCTTCCACTGGACCAGGTTGCTAAAAGCCCCATTCCACCTGGCCTTGAACACTGCCAGGGATGGGGCAGCCACAACTGAGCAACCCGTTCCAGTGTCTCACCACCAATGTCTCATAGTGAAGCATTTTTTTCTGCATGTCTAATCTAAATCTCCTCTCTTTCAGTTTAAAGCCATTCCCCCTTGCCCTATCACTACATGCCCTTGTAAAAGGTTTCTCTCCAGATTTCTTGTTGGCCCCTTTAGGTACTGGAAGGCTGCTATAAGTTCTCTCCAGAGCCTTCTCTTCTCCAGGCTGAACAACCCCAACTGATTTCTGCTTACTGAGCAGAGTTGAACCCCATTTGCCCAAGACACAGTTCTCAAGGCAGTAAGGAGTCAAATGCAGATGCTACCTATGTATAACATGCTGTTCCTCTCCCAGGGTCTCTCCTGAAAGTCCCTGACAAAAGAGAACAGCAGTAAAGGACACAGCAGCCCAGCCAGTCCATGTTTGCCATTCCTTTCCCTGCTCCTCGGTAAGTCAGAGACAGGGCTGGCCGACACGCTTGGCCGGGAACAAATGTGCCTCTTGGGGTACAGGGACTGTGGAGCCTCGGGGCTATTCCTTCCTCTCCTCTTGAGCAGATTTCAGCGCCATCTGCTCTCTTCTGTCTTTGGAGGAGTCAGCCGGGTGCTTTTGTCCCTTCTGGCAAAGCCGTGCTGCGTATGTCCCCCATCGGGCATCAGGCACCTCGAGGCAGTGGAAGGGATGCGCACTCTCAGCCTCGCTCCAGAAAGCTCCCACTGCAGCAGCCCAAGGTCTTTCTTTCACTCCTTTTCCCGCTCCAGAGCTTGTCCTTCTGGATAAGGCACTTCCCAAGGTCACAGCTGATTCCCAAGGTTGGGTCCAGGCTTTGTTGTGGCCTCTGCAGGAGGGGATGGGAAGGGTCTGGCACTGGGAAGGCTTCTCTCCTTCGCTGCACCACTCACTCCCCAGAAGGGTCCAGAAGCAGCGCCAAGCCCTTGGGTGAGAGCAGCAGGGGCAGGAGGAGATGTGGGGCAGCCGTGGGGCTCTCTGACTGGGAACTGCTCTGTGGGATTGCTCTTTTCTCTGCATGCATGAAGCATGTCCCCACTAAACACTGCTGGATGATGCCTGGCCTGGCACCAGCAGGAGACCAGATTTAGAGGAGAGGTGGGGAGGTTTGCTGATGGCAGGTGCCTTGCTGGGACATGCTGCCTCCAACCTCATGACCATGCCAAGCTCAGGGTTGAAAGCTTTGTTGTCTGCCCTCATCTCCTAAAATTATACCTGCCCCTGATATGTATATACCTGGGACCTGCTGGAGCCTGTCCTGGGTGGGAGTGAGCTGAACCCTCATGTGCAGTTATGTTGTTAGGACCTCTTGGAGCTTTGCTGCTGGAAGGAGAGGGGGAATAAGGGGAAGCAAGAGGTGAGGAGCCCTGGCAGACTGGAAATGGTCCCAGCCACTCCTCTGCACCAGTGGTACACCGGCCAAGCGATGTGTCCCATGGGAGCTGTGTGGCTGCTCCAGTTCCTGAATAGTGAGGCTTTGAGATGCGGCTGCTGTGCTGAGCTCATCCCACGGGATGGCACTGCCTGCTCAGGAATGGGCAGGCAGGCCGGTGCTCCTGGCAGGCATAAATTCAGCAAATTAAACGGTGGTGGCAAATTTTGATTGACAGGTCCCTAGAGAGCAAAGTCCCCTGTTTTCTTCATCCCTGAGGGGATCAGAAGCAGCAGGAGGAGCAGCAGCAGAGAAAACCCTTTCTCAAGCCCAGTGCTTTGTCCTTGCAGATCTGTTTCTGGAACTCAGCCCATACCTATATATCTTGACCCCTTTGCTGAAGCTGCCGGTGCTGGGCCAGCCATCTCCTTCACATTGTGACTTCCCACAATGTCAAGAGCTGACCGCTATAGAGGCAGTCAAGGCCACCTTGTCCAAGCCCTTGCTGCACACATGAGCCATTGCATCCCTGTTGATGTGTGCCCAGGGTGCAAGGCCTGGAGGTTTCAATAAAGGGCAAGTGAAATGAGGCCAGCAGGGTTTGGCGTCATTCACACTCCTCTCCACAGTGTAAAACTGGCACAAATGACAACGCTCTGCCAGAATGGTTCACGTCTGCATTGGCTCTGCTGCAGCCAGGTCAGAGCTGGGATTTGCAGCCTGGGAAGACAAGGGCTGGGTGAGCCTCTGCTGCTGCGCCTGTGGGAAGCAGGACCCCCATCGTGGTCCTGTCTTCTCTGGTGCGGTCTTCACTGCAGCTCCATGCCCGGTAGGCCCTCAGCACCCTGCTACCAGCCGGTGATTGATGGCCTTAGGATGGAGTATCCACCATGAACACTGGGACATCACAGATGTCCGCCCTACCCTTGTGGGCATAGATCCCCAGGAAAAGGTCTTTTTTAGGACCTGTCCCATGTCCTGGAGGGTTTTTTCTCCTCTCCATGGTGCGTTTTGGCTGCACAGCTGCTCTGGGGCTGTGTGGAGTCACCAAAATGTGGTGCGGATGTGCTCGGTGTGGTTACAACTTCTTGTAAATGCCCTGCCTGGGGAGGAGCAGCATACTGGACTGCAGCCGCCATGGGGTCCAGCTCCATGCCTCAGCTTAGCAGGAAGGATGACTTGTTCTCCGCTCTTGGAGGCAAAACTCGGGCTCTCTTGGCGCTCTCTGCACCCTTGGCCTCAGTGCTTGGCTTTGAAAAGGTGAGATATATGGCTGCCTTCCTCCCGTGTCAGTCCTCATATGCAAACAAGACAGTAGGCTTGTGTGTCTGGTGCTTGGCCTCTCTCTATAGTTATTTGGCACTAAAAATTACCTGCAGAGAAAAGTACTGGGCTCCGTACCTGGTTCTTCATTTCCTCCCTCACCAAACCATTATCACTAATTACTACTGCTAGGTGTTTAAACCATTGCAATGATGCTATTAAATGCCTGGTGTTAATTTGATGGCCATGTATCTGGGCTTCCCCACATTAGGAGCTCTCAGAGCGTCTCCCACGGAAGCAAAACCCAGCCAGCCCTGGCCATGGTCCGTATGAGGAAGGCAGCAGAGGAGCAGTAAGCACACACTAACAACAAACCCATGAGTGCCAGGATCTGGGTATTACTCAGCAGAAAATGCTCCCTCATCCTGTACTGTCCCCCAAAGGGTCAGCCATGCTGCCTCCATGGTGAGGAAAGACCTGGCACCATTGCCAGTGCCGGCTGGTGTTCCTTCGGCAGCACCATGCCTTCTCAAGCTCAGATCCTTTGCCAGAGGCATCCTAAAGGATGGCTCTGAGTGGGGCAGCATCCTCCCTGGTAGATGCCTGCCTGCCTGTCTGCCCTCCACCCATCCCTGGCCAGCATTTGAGGGCATGTCCTCAGATTTGAGAAACCAGCCCCATGAAGGGGGACTTTTCCAACCCAGATATCTTAACTGACCTCTCAGTCACAAGTCTCCGGCATCCCCAGGACCTCAGTGTCTCAGTGCTGTGGAGAAGATGCTGATCCGTGTGCTCCCCAGGGCTTGCTGCAGCACACAGCCAGGACTGGAAGAGTCAACCAAGTGTCCTGGGGAGCACTGAGACCCAGGAGGGGCACAGGGTGGCATTCTAGGGTCTCGCACCTATCCAAGCATTAATGTCCCCCAGGAGAGAGGGGGAATGAGAGCTCCTGCCCAAGCACAAGCCCTTTGCTTTCAATGTCATCCCTTTAAGACATTGCTTAATATGTCAGATTAATTAGTTAATGTTTGTAAAGTGCTTTGAACATGAAAAGTGCTGTAGAAGTGCTGAGTATTAATTTTTATGGAATGGAGGCTGCCCCATTTGAGCAGTGTTCCCCATGCATTCCCCATGACTAATTTCAGGCTGGTGCTGTTCCCCTGTCATTGCCCTATGCTATAAAACCCAGAAGGGAAGAAGCAGAGAGGAAAAAGTAAGACCATCTGCACCCTGTGTGAAAGAAGCATCTCCTGGAGTCATGTCGGGGACTGAGCTGTGCACTCTCTGTGCTCCATCACGTGGGAAGTGGAGCTGCATCTCCCCAGTGCCCCAGGGAGGATGGATGGATGATTTGTGGGGGTTTCTCCAGCTCTGTGCCTGGGTGGGAGCACCCAGCACTGGTGGCAGCTTCAGACCCAGGCAAGGGGATGAGGAGGGGTTGAGAAGGTTTTGGGGTCTGTGAGGTAGACGGGGCAGGGAGGCAGCTGCATCCTAGGTGTGTGTATGGCAGGGCCAGGAGCTCCCTGGCGTCCCCCGGAGCCGGCGCCTGGCCTGCTTTGCTGCCTCTCCCCTCCTCATGCCCTCTTTCTTGGAGAGGCTGCTCCTGGGAAGGGTCCCTGGAGGAGGAGCAGAAATGGGGCGGCGGGTGCCCCCAATTTCCTTAGTGGTGAAGCGTCTTGCTGGCTGGTCCATGAAATGTGTGTGCTGATGGGCACACTGGGGGGCATGGGGTGTCTGTGGGGTGCTACTGGGGGCCTGAAGGAGAAGGGTGAACTGGAGGTTGTTGGGCTGGGGGTACCCAGTGATGCTGGTCAGAGGATCTGGATGCTGAGCATTGGTATCAACCTGTGTGAGGTGCATTGTGTGGTGGGGTGGACTGTGGTGCTGTGATAGCACTGTGACCCCATCAGTGTCTGCGGGGACACTTGGAGCCAAGTGTGCCTTCATGCTGCTGACCCCTGCCACCTCTGAATTCAACCCCTGGTCCTACCTGCTCATCCAGCCCATCATGGGTCAGACCCTGGCAGCACTTTGGAGGGGCTTTTTCCCTCGTGTGGCTTCCCGTCCCCATCACCCCTCCAAGATGGTGGTGATGGGGATCCTGGTCCACTCCAGAAAGCCATGGAGGGTCCCACAGTAAGCAGGAGCCCAGCAGAAGGTGAGGGGATCTCAGCATGTTGGTGGCACCCCTGCTGCCACTGGTGGGGTGGGAGGTGAGGGGACATACCTCACCTGTTTCTGGGCTCTGATGCTGAATATTTCCACCAGGCAGCCACTGCCAACCCAGCTACTGAGATTGCCCAAATCCCATGAGTGGCTGAACAAAACCCCAAAACAACATTAGTCCCACTTTCTTTTCTCTTTCCTTTTTGACCCTCCCAGCCTGTGTGAATTCTGAGCTGACTGGTGCTTCCTCGCTTGGTACATGAAAGCCGCTCTCTTCAGGTAGGAGCTGGGGCATCATCCTTTGTGGTAACACCACCCTGGGAGGAATGGGACAGGATTAGCGGTGCTGGGGGCTAAACGGGGGCTGGAGCAGATATTTTGCAGGTCAGCAGGAAAAGCCCGTGTGTGTGACTTGAGTTTACCTACACTTACTTTGGAAAAAGTTGTAGCAAAGCCCTCTCCTCTTGCCTTGTATCTTGAAGACCAGCTTGAGAAGAGCCATTGAAGCAAGACCATGCACTTGATCGCCAAAGAGGACAAAACTGTCCAGTAGTTAGTTTCTTGCTGGGTTTTGAGGTACTCCTCTGGCACAGCGGCACAATAAATTCCCCTCTCCCCCAATAAATCCGCATAAACAAGGACCAACTTATATAAAAAAAAATCTTTATTTCATGTACCAGGATTTTTTTTTTTTTTGTCATTTTCTCTTTTTAAAATTTTTTTTCTTTTTAACAGTCTGAAAAAAACCATGAAATAAAGAAAATGGAAGTTGGTTTCTTGTACTGGTTTGAGCTGGACATGAGCAACACCCTCGGAAGAAAGCTTCCCTGCCAGCCCTCTTCTCCCATCCGTGCTATCCCGGCACTCTTCCCTTCCCGCCTGTCCCCAGGGGGCACGCTTGGCCCTGTGAATGCTCCCCAGCTCCATGCGACATTGGGCGGGCGAGGGGGGCAGCTGGGGATGGAAACCCCAATGTCGGGGTCTGGGAAACCAGCTTTAACTTATTCCTTGAGAGGCACTGGAATAGGGGGGTTGCTGTGAATCTCTTTTAAAGGGCTGTGGTGTCACAGGAGAGGATTTCAGTGGTAGGGGGCGTCTGGACACCCAGCCAAGCTGCTCGCATCCTCCTCTTGCCCAGTGATGCTGTTTCTAGGGGTGACCCTCTCCCAGTTGTTGCCCACTGCCTTGCTCCGGAGCAAGGAAGGGGGGTTAAAGCTGCAGGGAGGTGGAGGTTTCTTTTAAGCAGAAGCCCCGCTGGGACCCAAAGTGGGGGACTGCGCAGCTCCGAAAAACTGGAGCAGCAGGAACGAGGACGGAAAAGAAGTCGAAAAGTGGGTCTGAGCTGCCGAAGGGCTTGGTGGCCCCATCCTGCAAACCTCCACAGAAGGAGCCCTGTCCTTGCCCTGGGCTGGCCAGCGGCTTGCAGGGTGCCACAGTAGCCCCATGTGCTCCCCTACCTCTGCCTCCATAGGGGAACTGGATTAAAAGCTGACCCTGGCACCCCTGGGAGGGGGCTGCCACCAGTGCAGGGGTCCTGGGGTGGGGGCCCAGCTCACCTGGCCATTGCAGGTGAGGACACATTGGGACAGGATGCCCCTGAGGAGGGGACAAGGACAAAACCCAGTGGGTATGGAGATGCCCAATGGCTTCTCACCTCTCCCTGGCATGGCCACCAGGAACCAGGGGGCTCAGGCCCGGAGCGGGGGACTCCCTGGGATGCAGACCAAGGGGTACATGTGTCAAGGCTAGGAGCCAGTGGCCAGCTTTGGGTCAGGGCGGGGGGTACGGGAGTGATTTCAGGGGCTGGTTAGACCTCGCCATGCCCCCACATGGCTGCAGCCCCACTGGCAGGACCTAAGTGCAGATTTGGGGGGTGCCTGGGGAGCCTCTGGAGCATTCACAGGAGAGTGTGCACACGCCTGGGCACGCGTGTGTGAGCACACAGGTACGTGTGTGCACAAGTGCTGTCCCCCCCGTTGGCACGCTGCCCTCGGCTTTGGCCTCCCATGTCCCCCCCACGACCACAGAAGCAGCATCCTGAAGGGATGGGAGCCACGGTTCCCCTCCACCAGCCCTCCACCCTCTACCCGCGCCTCCCACCCCGCTCCCCACTGCCTTTTCTCTTTGTCTTTTTTTGTTCACAGTTTAAAGCTGGAGAAAACAAAATGTAAAGAAAAAAATAATACTATCTGTTTTTCTTGCAAGTAAATCCACTTATTATATTTACATTTATTTATAGCTGTTGTTTTATTAAAAAAATTGCCACTTTTTTTTTTTTTAAGAAACCTCTTTTTTTTGTCCTTTTTTGTTTTTTGTCTGTGTGTATGTCTGTGTCTTCATTTACTGTGTCTGTTTGCTTTTTGCACTGTCACCATTAACCCCAGGGTCCCCAGGGCTGGGGAATCAGGGACCCCCCCTGGGGACACTGTGGAGGGGGTGACTCAGCATCAGCTCCTGCATTCCCTAGGGACAGGGGTCGCTCTTAGCCCCTATGGACCTGTAGGGCATAAGCGGATCCCCACGGATCCCGGGGGAATGGAGCAGATTCCGATGGATCCTGGGGAAACAGAGTGGGTCATGGCTGACCCCTTGGCACCTTGGGATCCTCTGTAACCGGCCCAAGGACACCAAAGTTGCTGCCGTTGGAACCCCCATTCCCTGTCCCCCAAGGAGCCTGTGCTGCATTAAAGGTAAGTGGGAAACTGCAAAATTAAAGAATAAACCCCCCCAAAATCCAAAGAGCTGCCTCCTCCTCCTCCTCATCCCGCTTGATTTATTGTCTTTTGTTATTTCTTGGTTCCCTTTTATATTTTTTTTAAGTCTGTTTTTATTAAATGTTAAAATAATGGTACATGGGAAATCATGCATTTTCTTTTAAATTTATTTCTATTTTTTAAATCTCTCTCAGTTTTAAAGTTTTTCTTTTTTTCTTTTTTCTTTTTTTTTTTTTTAAGAATTTTTTTTTCTCACTGTTGTCTCTTTCCTCTCATTTCCTTTTCATTCGTTTGGTTTTTTTGTTCACTTGCTTGTTTGTTTATCTGCTTGTTCATTGGTTGGTTATTTTTTGTCCTTTTTTTGTTTGTTTGTTTTGTTTGTTTTTTTGTGGATTTTTCTTTTTTTTTTCTTTTTTTTTTCTTTTTTTTTTTTTTTTGCATTGGGAAGGTCCCCAGCCCCCAAGGGGTGCTTCCTCCTCCTCCTCCTTCCCACCCCCCTGCTACCTCTGCCCTGCTTCCACCCTTCCCACCCCGTATCCCACCCCGTCTCCTGCCCGTTCCTGCCCCATTTTCAGCTCCTGGCGACGGCTTCATACCGGGGTGGTCCGACGGTTGGCTGTGTTGGTGTGGATAGAGTCCTTGTTCTCTTTCTGGATACAGTTGTGAACCTGGAGGAAACTGTTATCCCTGTCGGAGTTGTAGGTGGCGGTAGGGGTAGTGGTTGCCTTCAGTGGGTCCCTGGTCAGGGTGTACATCGAGATCTCTGTTGATGGGAGGGTGTTAAACCCTTTGATCCCGACAGGAGAGGCATCCCTGGAGTGTGAAGGCTCGGTGGAGCGGGAGCTGGAGCGGCTGCGTCTCTGATAGCGGTACCGGTAGCTGGGGATGCGGGTGATGGCGGAGGACTGGAGGTAGTCCGTGGCGCGAGCATTGGCGCGCAGCTGTTTGTGCCGGTCTATGAACATGTGGACAGCCAGCACTCCCACCATCTCGGCTATAATGAAGGACAGGGCCCCGAAGTAGAAGGACCAGCCGTAGGAGTAGCTGTTCTTCTTGGAGTCACTCTTGGAGGGGTCTCCAGCGTTGGCTGATATGTATACGATGATGCCAATTATATTACTCAGACCTGCCAGCCGGCCGGCGGGGAAGAGAAAAGGAGACGTCAGGAGAGTCATACATGGTGGTGGTGGGGGCCATGGACAGAAGGGCTCCCAGCCTCCCATTCCCTCCCAGTGAGCCACTTCCCTTGGGAAACCCGGGCAAGACTCTCCTTGCATGCCTGCTGCATCCCTGGACTGCACTCCCAGCTGGCTCCTGAGAGATGCCGTATGCAAGGAAAGAAACCCTCTCCCTCCAGCAGCTCCCAACCCGCAAGAAAGCCCCTGACTGCAGGGTGCTACTGCCTGCCTCTCCCGTGTGAGCAGGCAGGGTGAAAAGGCATCCCTGGCAGGCTGCTTTCATCCCAAATAAGGTTCATCAGGTCTAGGAACCACAGGCACTCCTGCCTGGGCAACTGTGCCCCTGCAGGATGCCCCAGCTGAGCAGCGCCCACATCTCCCAGACCCCATTTCCGGGGCATCAGGCCCTGTGCATCCCTTTACCTGCAGACACGAAGAAGATGCCGGCACTAAGGATGATGTTGTGTCGGGTTTTGTAGAACTCGCTGGCTGCAATGCAGAGTCCACCCATGAAAAGCAGAATCACACTCAGGATCGGGAAAATACTAGAGGCTCTAACAGCCCCTGCAGAGGAGAGAGGGAGCGGGGCAGAAAGAACAGCAGAGGTGTGAGAGAGAGGAAAAAGGGGTGAGGATATGGAATTACGTGGGGGTACACAAGTAAAGGGGAGACACAGAGGACAATGTGCAGGTGGGGGGAAGAAATTCAAGGAGGGATAAAAGGCATCAGGGAGGGAGACAGAAACAAAGTGTGTCAGAAAAAGAGAGCTGCCTGAAGCATCTCTCTTGCTCCCTAGCTGCTGCTGCTGCCGCCGTGAAGCTGGTGGCCTGGTGTAGTGAGGTGTAGGGGTCTGTGGGGCTGGTGGCTGAGCTGAGACCCTGCCATGCTGCCTGTCCCCCCTCACACTGCCTTATCCTCCACTTTCGGGGGACGATGGACTGGAGGGGGAGCCCCGGCACCATCCAGCTTCTCTTCCTGTGGGGCATTGCTGCTCCAGCCCACTCTTCAAAGAGCAGCCACGCAAATGCTTCCCGCGGAGCTGCTCAATCTCGAATCCTCCCGAAAGGGCACGAGCATCTCAAGGAGAGATTTATTTATTTTTATTTCTTTTTAGGGTTGGGAAGGAGCTCCTGATGCTCTGTGGCTGCAGTGAGGACTGAGAAGCTGAAGTCCCAGCCCTGTGCGCTGAAATGTGGGGCTTACCCTAGTGATTAAATGACTGGGCTCCTTCCAGAGGGCAGTGATGGGTTCGGATGTGCTAGCTCCCACACACGCACTCTCCATCGGTCGATACGGGAATGGCTCAGCCAGCAGAGGGGAACGGCATAGATGCACGTATATGCTCATACACACTTGCAAAACGTACCCCAAAGCTTCTGGGGAGACTGTCTTGTATTCGTGCAGTGAAAGGTCAGGTCTGTGTATACGTGTGCACACACATGCAAGCACGCACATGCTGATTGTGGGCCACTCAGTGGGTACCAACCGTCTGCCTGAGTTCATGTGGCCAATATTCATATGTTTTAACTAGGAAGGCCTTCCCTCCTCCTTTCCCAAGAGAAAGTAAGCTGTTAAAGTGTGAAATGAAGCCTTGCTTGGTAAAGAAAGGGTATCAGACTGACTGGTGCAATCCTGCATGTGGAGTGAAGATCTGGCAGGGGGGATGAAAGCCAATTCCTCCTTGCCTGCAAGAATGAACCCTACTGAAGCAAGCACAGGATTTACACCTAAGTTGGCAGAGATTGTGCTTCAAAGACCCTGTTGGCATCAGGATCCTACCAGGCACAAGCAGTCAGCTCTTTGAGGGGGGGCCCTAGCCTACTGCCTATGCATGGGGAATGCAAACGGCAGGGAGAAGCCTCTCTTGCTTGTTTTCCAGTTCTGCCTGGCTGTGTTTCAGGGAGCAGGATAGTGATAATAACCATCTTAATAGCTTCTGGAAAGCAAGGTGGGATTTGACAATGTGAAGCTTAAATGGCAGGAAGCAAACAGCTTCCTGACAAGAGGCATTTGATTTCAAAGAGCCTAAGACACCTTAAGTGGATGGCTGGCAGAAATAAAGTCTAAGCCCTTCTAGCAAGGCCATGGACACTGCCCCACAATTGTCCTGGTCCCCTAAATGAGGGAATCACTAGTCTGATGAAAATAAACAACTTCCTAGCTGTTCTTGCCAGTACCACCAGGCATCACCCATGCAGAGCACCCAGGGACTCCAGTTTGGTGGGAGTCCTGGGAAGAAGCTGTTCAGTGGGGTCCCTCTCCAGTTGAGTCTAAGCCAGCAGAAATCCCACTTCTCTCAGGAATGTCCCAAGTGTTCCTTTATTAACTCACCAAATTCCTCTTTGAACCTGGTTCTTTCTTAAAAGGGCTCTACCCTGGGGACACCATCAGGTCCTGACGACAGATCAGGTTTTGTATTCAGATCTTGTTCCCTCTGAGGGAACAGACCCATCCTTTTTGAGCTGCTAGTCCCCTTCCCCCAACTCTTCTTTCTGAAGTGCAGCTGATGCTGCAAGCAGCTTCCTAGCTCCCAAACAGCTCTGCAAGAGCAGGTTTGGCCTCCGAGGCAGCCTGCACAGCCGCTGTGCCAAACTGGATCAAACCCCCGTATTCAGCTCTGCCGTTCAGGGGCCACGCGGCGATTAAGAGGCTGATGCTGCAGAGAGGCATCTCAAGGAAGCAATCTCCCTGGGTTATTTACAATTTACAGTGGATGAAGAACTGTTTGAGAAACCAAGAGGAAGCAGCATAAGGTCCGCCTCTTTTCACATACAAATGAGCCTCACAAGGCCTAAATTATCTCTCTCATCCCTGCCGCAGGGCTGGGTCTCCACATCCGGTTTGGAGAATGCCTGGCTGACAAGGAGCTATTCTGAAAGACTCCCAGCCTTTTGGAGTCCTCTGATGCTTAACCTTGGGAGGTCAAAAGCTCTCATCTCAGATTTCTGAATGGAGAAGATCTCTTCTTGTGATGTCAAAAAGCATTGGGCTTGTGGAGGGAAGGCAGGATAGCAAGGTGGGGATCTAAGAAGAGGAATGATCCCTGTTCAGCTGTGCTAAAGGAAGAGCAAGCTCCTGCCTCCAGGGCAGGTGGAAATGCTGACGTGTGATCAGGGAGGGCAACACTTGGTGTGGATCTGCCCTGCTTCACCCACATGTCCCAGGCTGGGCTCGGAGCTCAGGTTAGGTTTCCTTGTGGAGATGCCGTGTGCCTGGCGTACAGCACTGCTCCTGGGGGCTCTGGGTGAGCACCAGGTCTTTTCTTCAAAGGGCTCTGACTGTCTTTTTTCCTGCTTCCCATTCCCACCACTAAAACCAGCACCGATCAGATCTGCAGCCTCTATAGGCAAGTAGTGTTTGGGGAAAGGTGAAGACAGAAATAGGCACTCCTTGGACACAGTGCAGCTAATTTCTTAAATCTGATGCAACTGGAGTATCAGGTAAAGAAATATTAACTTCCTCTGCTTTAGCAGGACACACACACTTTCACATACACTCACACTTTCACATACACTCACACTACCCCAGCTAGCCCAGTCCTGACGTTATGCCCGCTCAGCAGCTCTCTGATGGATTTGAATTAAGACTCTGGATTTACATAAAAATTAATTTCCATTAATAAAAAAATGCCACTGGTTGTTACTGTGAGTTTGAAACTTGCACTGTCTCATGGGAAGGGCCCCAGGGAGGTGAGACTGGAGCTGGTTTTGGGGGACAGCGAGGCTCTGGGGTCACCTCCTCTGGCCTGCTGAGCCTCATGGGTCCCAGCATCTCCACCACCCTACCTTCAGAGAATAAAAGGCACCCGACGCTAGCACCTACGAGCCATTGCAAGGAGAAGAGCCTGCAGACTTACGGAGGAAATATTCTGCTGTATCGGCTTCATAATCTGCATCCTCAGGGAAGTGATCGATTTGCTTACACAGACCTTTAAAATTCCCTAGGGAACAAGAGAAAAAAAAAAGAGAACAAATGAGAACACCAAAACCTGCCTCACAGGAACAACTGCCCTCTGCATCGCCCTTTATGCCCTCCCTGCCTTCCCTCCAGGCAGCACGCCTGCTCATGTATGGATGCCCGTTAAATACCTAGGAACTCTCCTCGCATGCTCACACATGTATCTCCCTCTTATTTGCACAGGAACATTGGATTTGCTGTCTGGATCCAGCCTGATGCCCATCTAACACAGCACCCCTCACACAGTGGTGGAGAGCAGCAGAAGCTTTGGCCAGCAGGCATGACTCCTGCCGCAGACAGACAGGAGAGCACTGCCCACCTCTGAGGAAGGTGGTGGGATGGAAGAGGAGCCAGAGGCTGGGTCACCCTGTGAAGCGCGAGGACCAAAGTCCTTTCCGTCAGCATTGACCAGCCTAACTGTGGGTGTTTGTGCTTCACCTGATGTGCCTTTGGTGGATCCCAGCAGTGGGGATCAGGTTTGGGTGGAAAAGTGTTTCTCTCAGCTGTGAATTTGCTGCCTATTCATGTGCAGGATACATTCCTTTGTTCTGGTGCAGTATGAGAAGAACAAAAGCTCTTAATCTACTTTCTCTGTGGGACTGTTTGGTTTTGTATACCTTTGTCAGGTCTCCTCTTGTGTCCTCTCACAGACTAAGGCTACAAGAGTCTCGGTGCATGTGTGTGTATGTAGTTCAGCAGCAAAACACCCTTTGCACTGGGGGAGCAAAATTTTCTACTATAATTGAGGGTAGCTGGGCTGGTCACCCTCAGTTTTATCAGGTTGGCATATGTACAGGGCCTTCTGCTAGCTTTAGTCATGGGTCATCCTTTTTCACACACTCCATGACAAGCAAAGCCATCCCAGCAGGAGGCAAGCAATATCTTCCCAGTCTTTCGTCATCTGGGATGTCTAGCAGATTCTTACTTTCGTCATTCATATATCTCTCCTCTTGAAATCAGGAATACCACTCCAGAGAGGTAATCCTCAAGCCATGCAATCATCATGACCACTGGTGGATTAGTATCCCAAAGGATCAGGTTGTTCATGTTTGTACGGGGGTGACCACATGGAAGGCAATTTCATTATACCTCTGGGGTTCCCCCAAACTTCTGCTCCTGCCTTCCCTTACATTTGCCTCTGGACTCTTGCACTGGCTGGCCATTAACATGGAACTGATGGACATAATCTGTTCAGAAAGGACAAATGCAGCGTCTGCGTGAGGTACATGGATAAGCATGGTGTTCCCATGGGCACCCTCACTAGAGGTCAGCCACCAAAGTTGCTCAGGCTGACTGATCCCTTAGCAGAAGGGTTTGGAGGCTGAGTCTGCACAGCGACAATGCTGTGGCAATGTGGGAAAGCTGCCTGCTACCCTGTCCCTGAGCCCAGCTGGGTGTGCGTGGGGAGGGGACAGTGAAGCCTCCACATTTGTGGTTGTTGTCTTTGGGAAGGGTTGACTGTGATGAATGCAGAGGTCTTCTAGGACAACCCTACCCAGGCTAAGACCTGCAGGCACCATGTCAGGTCCCAAAGTAATGTCTTGGAAGGTTTATTCCAGATGAATTCCGATGACCTTTCAGATATTTGGGAGTAGCTGGAAGAAGGATCAAGCTCAGAGGATTCCCTCTGAGTATCTTCTTGAGGCTGAGCCTTGCTGGAGCAAGGTTTGGAGTGCTTTGGGAGGCAGTGCTGAGCAAATAGCTGTACAAGGCAGGTAGAGAGGTTCCTCTAGGTCAGCCCCCAAGCTTAGCTCCTTCTGCATCCAGTCATCTTGTGTCTAATGCTTCTGAGATACCTACCGCCTTTAACTACTATTTCAAAGAGCTTCCATGGAGAGGCTAGAGACAGTACAGAGGAGTGTGTGTGCATGTGAGAGGTAAGTAATAGGAGAAGAAAGTAGGAACAAAGCCTCTCCGTGTAGCTCTGAAGTGTTATTCCCACACTGAAACTGTGGGTTATGAAAGGAGGTTATTAATCATCCATTCTCAATCCAGTTACTTCATTCAAGAAGTGTCGACTTCTTAGCCATGGCTCTTCTGGAAGGAAAGCTGCATAGCCAAATTCCTTTGCCACACTCCCACCCTGCTTCTTGCCCACTTAAAAACCTGTGAGGAAGGCAGATACAGCATCAAGGGGGTCCTGTCGCCCGCTTGCCCTTACTGCGTGGGGCCATCTGCCTGTGACAGACAAGCAACTCATCACCCTGGTCCTTTGGCTGCAGTCACTGCTGTACAGTGCACGTGACCACCACTGCTCTCCAAGGCACTGGACGAGCCTCCAAGTCTCACATTTTAGGTCCTCGCCCAGCACATCTTGAACGCTGAGTTCCCCTTCTGCCTGTACATTCTGGGGGAGCACCTCCCAGGCGAGGCTCCTAGCACACAGCTAGAGAACCCCAGCTGGAATCAGCCAGGGAGGGAAAAAGCACTGCATCTGGAAACCCCATCTCACTATGCCATCCTTTCTTTGCTTCTTCTCTTCTCCCTCTCCCCCGCTCTATTTCTTGCTTTATTTGAGCCTGATTAATTCCTATGAGAAGAATCAAGCTGCTTGGGAAAGACACTGCGTCTTGTGCCGGATGTCTTTTATATGGACTTGTGTGGGATAGCTAGTTAGAGGTTCAGCTGCTTAGGTAGGGTAAGGGGACATGCAGGCTCTTTGCTCCTGGTGCTGAATCCAAAAGTCCTTGCTGACCTGGCTCATCAGGGTGCTTGGCCATTGGGGTGTACAGCCTTAGCTTGCTTAAAATGCGGTGGCATTGAGGAGCTGCCCTTCGCTGCAGGCTGGTACACTGCGCCATGCTGATCCCCTTGGCTCAACCCTGCCAGGGTTCATGCAGGCAGGATGGGCAGCACTGGTCCCACTTTAGCCCCTGCTTTGTCTGTGCTCAGCGCAGAGTGCAGTGGCTCTGGATGCTGACTGTTTGCCTGTGCTACCACACCCTCTCCTCCAATGCCTCCTAGCTCCTCTGGGCAATGGATGGGGAAAGGATGCAGAATTTAGGTCATTAACGCACTAACTGGGGATGTAAGAGAAGAAGATTCAGTTCTTGCCCTGCCACAGGCTTGCTGTTAGGACGACTTCTTCTCTCCGCCTTGGAGTCCCAC